>NC_051067.1:103111054-103422929 GCF_004664715.2 Peromyscus leucopus | reverse complement strand
CATCAAAAATTGGAAGAAGCAGAAGAAAAAAGCCTTATGAATAACATCATGAAGAACGTAGAGGCTTATATACAGAAAAAGACAAAAAGTTGGAAGAATGCTATAAAAAACTAGAGGAAAGGACAAATAAAGTAGAAGAAAACAATAAAGTCCTGGAAGAAAACAATGAAGCACTGAAAGAAAATCATGAAAAAGCAATGAAACAAATGAAGGAAACAGTCCAAGACCTGAAAAGCGAAATAGAAAAAATGAAGAAGATACAAACAGAGGGAATGCTGGAAATAGAAAATCTGAGTAAAAGATCAGGAACTTCAGATGCAAGGATAACCAACAGAATGCAAGAGATGGAAGAGAGGATCTCTGGCGTTGAAGATACAGTAGAAGAAATAGATTCATCAGTCAAAGGAAACACTAAAGCCAACAAAGTCATGAACCAAAATATCCAAGAAATTTATGACACCATGAAAAGACCAAACCTACGAATAATAGGGATAGAAGAAGAATACCAACACAAAGGCATGGAAAATATATTCAACAAGATCATAGAAGAAAACTTTCCCAACTAAAGAAGGAAATGCCTATGAAGATACAAGAAGCCTATAGAACACCAAACAGACTAGACCTCCCCCCCAAAAAAGTCCCCTTGCTACATAATAACTAAACAACTAATGTACATAATAAAGAAAGAATATTAAGAGCATCTAAGGAAAAAGGCCAAGTGACTTATAAAGGCAAACCCATCAGAATAACACCCTATTTCTCAATGGAGACTTTGAAAGCCAAAGGGACCTGGACAGATGTAATGCAGACACTAAGAGACCATGGATGCCAACCTAGACTGATATACCCAGCAAAACTTTCAGTCATCATAGATGGAGTGAACAAGACATTCCAAGACAAAGCCAGAATTAAACATTTATCCATAAACACAGCCCCATAGAAAGCACTAGAAGGAAAATTCCAACCTAAGGAAGTCAGATACACCCTCGAAAACACAGGCAATAGATAAAACCACAGCAGTAAACCCCAAAGAAGAGAAGTACACACACACTACTACCAAAAAATAACAGAAATGAACAATCACCGGTCATTAATATCCCTTAATATCAATGGACTTAATTCACCTATAAAAAGACATAGGCTTACAGAATGGATATGAAAGCAGGACCCATCTTTCTGCTGCATACAAGAAACACATCTCAAATTCAAAGACAAACACTACCTAAGAATAAAAAGCTGTGAAAAGACTTTCCAATCAAACTGTCTTAAGAAATAAGAGGGTCTAGCCACCCTGATATCCAGCAAAATAGACTTCAAACTAAAATCAATCAAAAGAGATCAAGAAGGGCATTACATCTTCATCACAGGAAAGATCAACCAAGATAAAGTTTAGATTCTGAACATTTATGCCCCAAACACAAGGGCACCCACATATGTAAAAGAAACATTACTAAAGCTTAAACCACATATAAAACCCCACACATTCATAGTGGGAGACTTCAACACCCCACTTTCACCACTGGACAGATCTCCCAAATCATAACTTAACCGAGAAATAAAGGACTTAACTGATGTCATGACTCAAATGGACTTAATCGATATCTACAGAACATTCTATCCTAACAAAAAAGAATATACCTTCTTCATAGCACCCCATGGAACCTTCTCTAAAATCTACCACATACTTGGCCAAAAAGTAAATCTCAACAGATACAAAACAATTGGAATAACCTCCTGTGTTATATCAGACCACCATGGCTTAAAGTTAGATTTCAACAGCAACAAAAACTACAGAAAACCTACAATCTCATGGAAACTGAATAATGCTCAACTGAATCATCAATGGGTAAAGGAAGAAATAAAGAAATGTGGGGCGTTTACCCACCACCCCCACAGCTTCCCAGAGTTTTCTTGAGTGCGAGCAGCAGGAAATATTAGATAGAAGGATTTATAGCGGAGAATCTTGTGGAGATAAACAGATAGAAAATAAAGGATAGCCTCGAGAGGGCCTGGAACCTATTCCAACGGGCCCGGACTGTCTCTGGTCCAGGGTTTTTATAGAGACACCAAGGGGTGGAGCAAAAGACCTCCTCCCCCAGCACAGCCAAGTGCAGGCCATCTCAGACACCTGCACTCAGGCCCATGGTCCTGATCATCCTCTATTCGGACCTGCTGGGTAAAGCCACGAGGAACCCCAGAACAGGTTCCCACAAAGAAAGAAATTAAGGACTTCCTAGAGATCAATGAAAATGAAGACACTACATACCCAAACTTATGGGACACTATGAAAGCAGTGCTAAGAGGGAAATTCATAGCACTAAATGCCCACATAAAGAGGTTGGAGAAATATCGCACGAGTGACTTAACAGCACACCTGAAAGCTCTAGAACAAGAAGAAGAAAAGTCTCCCAGGAAGAATAGACACCAGGAAATTATAAAAGTGAGAGGTGAAATCAATAAAATAGAAACAAAGAGAACAATACAAAAAATTAATGAAAGAAAGAGTTGGTTCTTTGAGAAAATCAACAAGATAGACAAGTTCTTATCCAAACTAACCAAAAGACAGAGAGAGAGCATCCAAATCAACAAGATCAGAAATGAAAAGGGGGAAATAACAACAGACATTGAGGAAATCCAGAGAATCATCAGGTCATACTTCAAAAAACTCTACTCCACAAAACTGGAAAACCTAAATGAAATGGATAATTTTCTGGATAGGTACCACATACCTAAGTTAAATCAAGACAATATAAAGTATTTAAATAGTCCAATAACCCCGAACCAAAAAAAAAAAAAAAAAAAAAAAAAAAAAAAGACCAGCACCACATGGTTTCAGCACAGAATTCTACCAGATCTTCAAAAAGAGTTAATACCAATACTCTCTAAATTGTTCCACACAATAGAAACAGAAGGAACATTACCAAACTCCTTCTATGATGCTACAATTACCTTGATTCCTAAACCAAACAAGGATACAACAAAGAAAGAGAACTACAGACCGATCTCCGTGATAAACATTGATGCAAAAATACTCTATAAAATACTGGCAAACAGAATCCAAGAACACATCAAAACAATTATCCACCATTATCAAGTAAGCTTCATCCCAGGGATGCAAGGGTGGTTCAACATATGAAAGTCTGTCAATGTAATACACCATATAAACAAACTCAAAGAAAAAAAGCACATGATCATCTCACTAGTTGCAGAAAAGGCATTTGACAAAACCCAACACCCCTTCATGATAAAGGTCTTCGAGCAATCAGGAATAAAGGGAACATACCTAAACATAATAAAGGCAATTTACAGCAAGCCAACAGCCAACATCAAATTAAATGGAGAGAAACTCAAAGCAATTCCACTAAAATGAGGAATGAGGCAAGGCTGTCAGCTCTCCCCATACTTAGTCAATATAGTACTTGAAATTCTAGCCAGAGCAATAAGACAACATAAGGAGATTAAGGGGATACAAATTGGAAAGAAGAAGTCAAGCTTTCCCTATTTGCAGATGACATGATAATATACTTGAGTGACCCCAAAGATTCAACCAAGGAACTGATACAGCTTATAAACACCTCAGCATCATAGCAGGATACAAGATCAACTCAAAAAAATCAGTAGCCCTCCTATATACAATTGACAAAGAGGCTGAGAAGAAAATCAGAGATACATCACCCTTTATAGTAGCCACAAATGGCATAAAATACCTTGGGGTAACACTAACCAAGCAAGTGAAGGACCTATGTGACAAGAACTTTAAGTCCCTGAAAAAAGAATTTGAAGAAGATGTCACAGAATGGAAAGATCTCCCATGCTCATGGATAGGCAGGAACAAAATAGTAAAAATGGCAATTTTACTAAAAGCAATCTACAGATTCAATGCAATCCCCATCAAAATACCAACACAATTCTTCACAGACCTGGAAAGAATAATACTCAACCTCATATGGAAAAACAAAAAACCCAGGATAGCCAAAAGAATCCTGTACAATAAAACAACCGCTGGAGTCATCACAGTCCCTGACTTCAAGCTCTACTATAGAGCTACAGTAATAAAAACAGCTTGGTACTGGCATAAAAACTGACATGTGGACCAATGGAATCGAATTGAAGACCCTGACATTAACCCACACACCTATGAACATATAATTTTTGACAAAGAAGCCAAAAGTGTACAATGGAAAAAAGAAAGCATCTTCAACAAATGGTGCTGGCATAACTGGATATCAACGTGTAAAAGGCTGCAAATAGATCCATATCTGTCACCGTGCACAAAACTTAAGTCCACGTGGATCAAGTACCTCAACATAAATCCAGCTACTCTGAATCTGCTAGAAGAGAAAGTAGGAAGTAGTCTTGAATACATTGGCATTGGAGATCGCTTCCTAAGTATAACACCAGTAGCACAGACACTGAGAGAAACAGTCAACCAATGGGACGTCTTGAAACTGAGAAGCTTTTGTAGAGCAAAGGATACTGTCAACAAGGCAAAGCGACAGCCTACAGAATGGGAAAAGATCTTCACCAACCCCACATCTGACAGAGGACTGATATCCAGAATATATAAGGAACTCAAGAAATAAGACATCAAAATGCCCAATAGTTCAATTAAGAAATGAGTTATAGAACTAAACAGAGAATTCTCAACAGAGGAAACTCAAATGGCTGAAAGACATTTAAGGAATTGCTCAACATCCCTAATTATCAGGAAAATGAAAACCAAAACAACACTGAGATACCACCTTATGCCTGTCAAAATGGCTAAGATCAAAAACACTTAAGACACCTTATGCTGGAGAGGATGTGAAGCTAGGGGATCTTTCCTCCACTGCTGGTGGGAATGCAAGCTTGTACAACCACTTTGGAAATCAATATGGTACTTTCTTAGAAAATTGGTGATCTCCCCCAAGATCCAGCTATACCACTCTTGGGCATATACCCAAGGAATGCTCAATCATACCCCAAGAGCACTTGCTCACCTATGTTCACATCAGCATTGTTTGTAATAGCCAGAACCTGGAAAAAACCTAGATGCCCTTCAACTGAAGAATGGATAATTATAATGTGCTACATATACACAATGGGATACTACTCAGCAGAGAAAAATAATGACATTATGAGGTTTGTAGGCAAATGGATGGATCTAGAAAAAAACATTCTGAATGAGGTAACACAGACTCAGAAAGACAAACATGGTATGTACTCACTTATAGGATGATACTAGATGTGGAACAAGGATGACTGGATTGCTACTCACATCATCAGGGAGGCTACCTAGAAAACAGGACCCCAAGAAAGACACAGGGATCACCCATTGATGGAGAAATGGATGAGATCTACATGAACAGTCTGGAGAGTGGGGGTAATGAAGGGTGAGTGTCGAGGGAAAAAGAGTTTGGGGGAGCAGGAGATCCCAGCTGCATCAAGAACAGAGAAAGAGAACAAGGAATAGGAAGCCATGGTAAATGAAGACCACATGAGAATAGGAAGAAGCAAAGTTCTAGAGAGGCCCACAGAAATCCACAAAGATACCCCACAATAGACTGCTGGCAATGGTCGAGAGACAGCCTGAACTGTCCTACTCTGGTGATGGAATGGCCAAACACCCTAATTGTCGTGCTAGAAACCCCGTCCAATGACTGAGGGAAATGGATGCAGAGGTCCATGGCTATGCCCCTGGTGGAGCTCTAGGAATCCAATTAGCGAGAAAGAGGAGGGTTTATATGAGCAAGAATTGTTGAGACCAAGGTTGGATAAAGTACAGGGACAAATAGAAAACGAATGGAAACACATGAACTATGAACCAATGGCTGAGGGGCCCTCAACTGGGTCAGGCCCATTGAATGGGTGAGATAGTTGATTGGCTTGATCTCTTTGGGAGGCATCCAGGCAGTGGGACAGGGTCCTGTGCTCATTGCATGAGCTAGATGTTTAAAACCTGGGGCTTATGCAGGGTTGCTTGGCTCGGTCTGGGAGGAGGGGACTGGACTGCCTGGACTGAGTCTACCAGGTTGATCTCAGTCCTCAGGTGAGTCTTTGCCCTGGAGGAGTGGGAATGGGGGTAGACTTGGGGGAAGGGAAGGGGGCGGGAGGGGGGAGAACAAGGGAATCCGTGGCTGATATGTAGAACTGAATTGTATTGTAAAATAAAATTAAATTAAATTAAAAAAAAACTTGTTTCTAATATAGTTCTCAATACTTTTTTCTACTTCTTGAAGCCCTTCGCTGATCTTACATTTCCTTAAATATCTCAGCAGTGCCTTGAACTTAAATCTTTTCACAAGACTAGTCCTGATTTCATAAACTTGACTTCATCTTCTTGATGCTGGAATTACAAATCTGAGGCACTTTTTATGGACAATTCTCCTACATTGTCTTAAAAAATCTTTTTTTTTTTTTTTTTAAAAGATTCATTGTATTATTCATGTACGTGCACAAATCTCTCTCTCTCATTCTCCCTCTTTGTGTGTGTGTGTGTGTGTGTGTGTGTGTGTGTGTGTGTGTGTGTGCGCGCGCGCGTGCCCCTGTGTGAGAGTGCCTGTACAGGATGCTAGATCCTCTGGAGTTGGAGTTACAGGTGGTTGCACGATGCCTAACTTCAGTGCTGAGGACTGAGTTCCAGTTCTCTGCACATGCAGAATGTTCTCAGTTGTTGAGAAGTTCTCAGGCACTTTCACTGTATTGTTTTAAAACTCTCTAAGTTAACTGAAGATTATCCAACAAAAAAGATCAACTATAAAAACAAGGGGCAATTATGACTTCTGCATTTTAGCAAATAGTTAATGCAGTCACCTAATATCTGCACCTTTAAAATAGTCTGCAATACACATGCCAGTGTTATCCTGCTGATAAACATAATGGGTAATTATTGTGCTTTCACTTTCTAAAATCACAAATTAAATACTTCATTGATTTCTACATATTTCTCATTCAAACCAAAACATCCTACCATTAACCTCCACAAGCTCATGGCCAAATCATAATGCAAAGCTCACTTATTTTAACTTTCAAAGTCCCATATTTTTTTTTTATTTTGGGGTTTTATTTGTTTGTTTTTTGGTGTGTGTGTGTGTGTGTGTGTGTGTGTGTGTGTGTGTGTTTAAGTGTGCCTTCTGCTTTTAAAAATTATTTATTTTTTTAGATTATAATTCCATCATTTCCCCTCCATATCCCTGTTTCAAATTCTTTTATAAAACTTTTATTGCTCTGTTTCAAATCCACGGCCTCTATTTTATATTTAATTGTTGTTACATATATGTATATAACAGTCTCAATCCTCTTAAAAGGCCCAAGGTCCTTTTTAAGACTTAAGACAAGTTCTTAAGTGTGACACTCTCCCATTAAATCAAATTACATACTTCTAACAAACAATTTCCAGGATAGTCCATGGCTTGCTGAAGTTCTTATTCTTAATCCATTGAAATGGACAGATAGCCACTTTCCAAAACATGCTATTCTCACTTCATTTCCTTGAGCATGGTCGCTGCATTGGTTTTCACAGATCAGAGTAAAGCTGAAATGATGATGCCTATGATTTATTTTTCCATTTCCTCTATTGATCCCTAGTAGGCAAGCACCAGAAATAAATAATCTTTAATACCTATGTTGAGCAATCCTGAAATCACTTCCAGCGACCAGATGGGTGGATATTCTTATCCCTCCTGGAGAAACACAGAAATTCAGTGGACTAAGACCACTTTGCCCAGCATGTCTTCTCTAAAATTCATATATAATGGTCTACCTATTAGTTCTCACAGTAAAGAGAAATGCAGAAAGAAAGCCTTTATCTTTTAATAGTCTAAAAGAGAAATAAAAAGCTAAGCAGAATGCTAGAAGTATACTACTGAAGATTTGTAAGTTTAATTTATCCTTTAAAAATTTATTTTTATTTTTTTCCTTTGAAAATTCAATTAATGACTTTTCTCCCACGGGATTATTTTCTCCTCTGGATTATTGTTATAATCTACTTAGTAAAAATGATTGAATTATTTAATGTGTTCCCCACATCCAATCAATTATTTCTACTTTGTAAATAAAAATGTAAATCTCTCCTAACAACTCTCCCTTGGTATAAGCATAAATGATGTAATAAATATTTTGTGTGTGTGTGTGCGCGTGCATGTGTGCAAGCATGCATGCATGTGTGTGTGTCTGTGTGTGTGTATGTGTGTGTGTGTAGTGAAATTCTTAAAAAGTTTCTTTGTGATTTGGTTACCATTTTTTGTTTTCTATTAGTAGCCCCTGTACTTTGATGCACAGATAATATGCAGGTTTTGCATGTTCTGACAAATTCTTCATTGTCTCTGTACGTATTTCACCGCAGGAAATGTCCCTAACATAGATATTATCTTCAGTTCCTCAAAGATCCACAAAGGATTATTCTTTCCATAAAACCTAGTGTATAAATCAGAACACAACAATTTCAAATAACAAGACATCCAAACCATACTGAATTTAGCAATAACAAATTATTTCTCTTTGTCAGACAAACTTGGTCTTCCTATTCGCTCTACCTTACTCTACCCTGAACTCTGCATACATTTTAATTCTCATTTTAGAGAAAAGCATTGCAGGCCTGACTTATTTCCTTAAGTATTGTTCTTCTGCACAGTGGCATTTATTTCACTATTCTTAAATTATATCAGCCTTAATACTTCTCACCTAAAGCATTCAGTTAGATAATTGAGAAAGTGAGAGAGAGAACAGAGAGAGAGAGAGAGAGAGAGAGAGAGAGAGAGAGAGAGAGAGAGAGAGGGGAGAGAGAGAGGAGACAAGTGAGTGGCAAACTATAGAATTAAGCACTTTCTGTGTTCTGAAATTATAGTATGAATGGATGCTATTTATGAAGTATAGTTTTCTGTAAAAATAGGCTCATATTGATTTTGATGACTTTACTATTTTCACTCCAAGCATCTGGGGAATATTATTATTGAGTTAAAGCTCAGCATCTTGATACAGATAGGTGGCCTCAGTTCAGCGGCTGTGCCTGGTCTCTTTTGAGTCAAAACACCCTGGATCATAAATCTCAAAGAAAGAAACATTATCAAAGTTTTTGTGGCCCATTATTTTCCATTTTTATTCTATATTTTCTGATATGACCCTGAAGGGCATAAACAAACAAAAAATTGTGGTATTTATCAGAAAATAAAGTACATCACTCTCTTGTGAGATTCTTCTTTTTTCATTTTTATTAAGATTTATTTTTCATTTTACACACCAATGAGAGGTGTCCTTCTTCCCTCCTCCCACCCCCAGCCTTCCTTCCAACCCACCCACCATCCCCCCCCCACAAGAAGGCAAGACCTCCCATGGAAAGGTGCATCCAGTAGAAACAACTCCAAGCCCTTCCCCCTGCCTCAAGGCTGCACTGAGGTGTCCCATCATAGAGTGAGCTGCAAAAAGGCTGCTCATGCAACAGGGATGGATTCTGATCCTACCTCCAGGGGGCCCCAGAGCAAATCAAGCTACACAATTGTCTCACCATGCAGAGGGCCTAGTCCAGTCCCATGCAGGCTCCATAGCCATTGATCCAACTTTGATGAGTTCCCACTAGTTTGGTTTGGTAGTCTCTGCAGGTTTCCCCATCATGATCCTGATGCACTTACTCATAGAATCCCTCTTCTCTCTCTTTGACTGGACTCCTGGTGCTCTGCCTGGTGGTTGGATAGGGATCTATGCATCTGCCTCCATCAGTCATTGGAGAAAAGCTCTGTGATGACAGAGTATTCATCGATCTGATCACTGGGGTTTTCTGAACCAGTTAAGTTCAGGCACCTTCTCCACTATTTCTAGTAGTCCAAGCTTGGGTTATCCTTGAGGATTCCTAGCAACTTCCCTAGCACCGGGTTTCTCTCTATCCCCATGATATCTCCTTTCATCATTGTATCTTTCTCATTGCCTTCCCACTCCATAAATTTACAGTCTTAAATTTGTTGATACTACTTCATGACACAGAAGGGTACCATGTGTTTTCTGCAGAAATATTGAATACGTTTTTAGGATGCCAATTTACAGTAATAAATTATAAAAATCTACCTCCATATATACTTATTTCAAAATAAATGTCTTTTATTATTAATATTAAATGTTTGATTTGTGTACTTATATATGCAGGGCTGTACAAATTTTACTTAAGTGAAGAAGGGTGATGACTTGAAAAACACTTAAGAATCCTGATGTAAAACATGCTTTCAGAAGCCAGGTGTAAAATAATAATAATAGTAGTAGTAGTCCTAGCAGTAGTAGTAATAGTAAGGCATGCTTTCAGTATATCTATTTGTAATAAAAGAAAGGCATACATTATCACTATCATGTATGTAAGAGACACTAAAGACTCCATTAGAAAACTCTTAGGAATGATGCACCTTTCTCAGCAAAGTGCATAAATGCAACATCTAAAATTCAATAGGTTTTCTGCACACCAATAACAGACATGATGAGAAAGAAGTCAAGAAAAGAATTCCATTCACATAAATATCAAAAAAAGAAAGAAAAACAAAGAGCAAACCTAACCAAGAAAGTAAAGGAACTTTAAAAATGAATATTTTAAAACAAAATTAAATGCAGCACTAAATGCCATTAATAACTCAACTCTCACAGGCAATATCCTAAGCTTTTGTGGATGTCATTAGGATGCAGACACTAAGCAAATGATTACTTGAGCACCTACTAAGTATCAATCACTGACACAGATGTGAAGGGGGTGGGGGCAGGTGTAACTGACATCTGAGTGACATAAGATGTACCAAGAGACAATGTGTGTAGTATAAAGGGTGATAAATGATGAGACACAAGAGGAAGGAAAATAAAGTTTTGAAGAATAAAGATTGTCTAACTTAACAAACACATTCCTATTGTAAACTGGGAAGGATTTGCTCAGAAGGTGACATGTGAAGAAAGAAAATTATTTTTAATTTTTTTTTATTTTGGTGCTTTACTGGCTTAAGATGTTGCACATGGTTTACAGGCTTCAGATTTTGACAGTTGATGAAAGATACGACAAGTATTAATGTGTGGGTGAAAAGCTTGGTGAAATTCTGAGTGAAGTTTTAGTTAAAGTTGGTTGAACTTGGGATTGACTGGGAGGCCAAAGATTTAAAAAGCAGAAGATTCTCTCAAGACACAAGTTGTGTGATAATAGTGTGTTTTGTGTGTGTGAATGAGAATTTGTAAATGTTGAATTCTAGGCTCTGACAATCATTGTCAGTGCAGATCAAGCTGCAAGTATTTATGCTTTAAAACTTAAATTATAAAGCTAGTTATGTCTTTCTAACAATTAGTTTTAATGTTTATGAGCGTATTTTACCTACATTACCTTTTCAGGATGTTGAGAAAGATGTATCACAAGCACAGACTGGAGGCTGGGGGCTAGATGGTTTTGAGGAAGAGGTCTTGGTGGACTCTTTCATAGAGCAAAGGGAAGCAATGCCTTCTGGGAATTGAGCTAAGTTTTAATCTAGTCTTTAAGATTAGAAGTGAAAAACAAAAATATTAAGGAAATGAAAACCTAATTGATCTTAGAAGCATTGTTATGTGGAATTGAGTGGGACTTTAGAGGCCTTTCTTCCAGAAAACAAAGACTTGGTTGTCAGGCCTATATTAGGCCTAAACCTTGGTGTCATGTAGTTGTACTTATATCATTTCAATGGAAAGTGTTTTAGTGATTGGAACTTCTAGTGCAGTTTGGAGTTCTTCCATTTGAAAAATGTGATATTTACATGGGATTGTTTGAATCTTGTTTTCTAGTCCCTCCCCATCACCACCCTCATAGTCTGAAGGTAGATTTTTCTCTTGATAAAGGAACAAAAAAGGTGAATATCTTGTTTGTAAATTGGTATCTAGTAACTAGTGGTAAACTTGAAATGGTAGAATTCTTTAAAGTCTAATTCTAGGTAGCCTTAAGAAAATGTATCTTAATTATTTTTGAACCTGTATCCACCTTGTTTTTTTCAAATATCTTAAGTTATATTTTATTTTTCAAAAAAACAAAAAAAAAAAAAAAAAAAAAAAAAAAAAAAAAAAAAAAGAAACCCAGCTGTGGCCAGAAGACAGTAGGAGAAAAAAAGGGTGGCACTGAACTCAGAAGAAAGGCTTTTAATGTGGAAGGAGTAACGATGAGGGCAAATGTAATATGACTCAAAAGTATCTCTTGAACATTCAAGTGGCAGTTGAGAGAAATCTGTCATGTTGGATAATAGGGGCTGTGAGGGTTCATTTTCATTGTCAAGTTAACCAAGTTTGGAATCACCTATGAGATACAGTTTGGGGCATATCTGTAAGGTCATTTCCAGAGAAGTTGAACTGAGACCAGCTCTGAAATTGGGTGGCACCATCCTATGGCCTAAGGTCCAAGGATAAATAAAAAGGAAAAAAGGAGAAAGCAGCTGGGTGTTAGCATTCATCTACCCTTGTTTCTTGACTGTGGGAGCAATATGACCAACTTTGTTAAATTCCTGCCATATTGGGTTGATTATATGCCCTCAGACCAATGATTCTCTGTTGGGAGCCCTGCGGTCTAGTTTTGGAACAGTATATGAGTGCTTGTCCAACAGGTCCAGATGAGGTAAAAGCCCACAGAGACAGTCTTACTCGACAAGGACCAGTGGACTTCAGGATACTACAGGATACTGCTGTGACTCCTTCTCTCTCGTGATATTGATGATTCTCTTGGTGGATTTAGTGTCATTTTGTCAATCTTGCATGGAACAGATGTGATCATTCCTGGAAACCCAATTTTTCTCCAATATTTTCCCCTAAAATTCTTTGGGAGCTGATGCTTCTCAGGTTTCTTGTCTGGGGAAGCCAGCTATCTGAAAGAGCCTGGGAGCTGTTCTGATTCAGAGCTGACAGGATCGGAGGCAGATCACCCCTATTTCTGTAAATATGTTTTGAATGATATTGTTGTTCTTGAAAATGTGTGCCTATGTCAATTACCTTTTAGTTTTGTAAAGATAGGATGTACCCAACTCGATATTTGGCCAAGCCAGCAAAATGATAACTGTTGTTTTGGGTTTAAAGGTGTTTTGATGTTAAAGTTGGGAAAAACACATTTGACATATTTGTTTTTGCTGGGGGTTAATGGAGGATGGAAAAAACATGTTTGTTATTATGGAAAAAAATTAAGCAATTGCTCATGGAGGAAAAAAAAAGATGTAAAAACTATATAGCTAGAGCACCTGAGCCATTAGGCCAAACAATTTAAATAAAAAAAAATATTTAGTCATTGTTCTTTTGCTGTGAAGAGACACCATGACTACAGCAACTCTTAAAAGAAAGTAATTAATTGGGACTTGCCTACAGTTTTAGAAGCATGTTGCTGGAGAAGGAGCTGAGAATCTACATCTGGATTCACAGGAAAAAAGGAAGAAAGAGATTCTAGGCTTGAGTGGGAGTTTTGAAACCTCAAAGCTGACCCCCAGTGATGCACAACCTCCAACAAGGCCACAACTTTAATTACTTCAAAGAGTACCATTCCCTGATGGTCAAGTATTCAAGTTTATATGCCTTTGGGGCCATTGTCATTAAAACCAGCATAGAAACTAAACAGGGGAAATGTACAACAAAGGAGTAATTTAGGGGAAAAAAAAGATTACCTATCAATATTCCTAAGAATTTTCCAGTGTGTTTTGGGATCAACAGGAAAGCCACTATAGCTGAGACATAAGTAGAGTGGAATGGTAGTTGTAGAAAATATAGTCTCTAGGAAGTGGGGCTGTGGAGATGTACTGTGTCCACTGGGGTCTGGCAGGCCATTATGTGGGCTTTGGAATCACTATAATTTGACTTGTGGCTGTTGAGGAATGAATAGTCTGAGGTGGAGTGTATAACACAATGATGGGGTACTTGTCCTGCCTGTGGAAGGTCCTGGGTTTGATTCACAACAGTGAAAGAGGAGGAAGAAGGAGGAAAGGGGGAGGATGAAGAGGAGGATGAGTGAGGAGTGGAGAAGAGAAAAAGAGGAGAAGCAAGAGTTAAAGGATGGGGAAGGGAAGAGGAACAAACAGGAAAAATCTAGAGAACAACAGCTGTGCAATGTTCAAGTGCAAGATGGTGGTATGGAAAAGGTGATGAGGATAAAGTCAGCAGATCATGGCCATATTGTAGACACAGTTTTGGATGCAGAACCTGCAATATTTATTAGAGTTTGAGAAATGTATGTGAGAGGAACTGAGTGTGGTAGCACACTCCTCTTACCCAAGTACTCTGGAGGCAGAGGTGGGTGGATATCTGTGAGTTCAAGGCCAGTCAGCTCTACATAGAGAACTTCAGCCCAGCCATGGCTAGGAAGTGAGACCTTCTCTCAAAAAATTAAATAAAACTCAAGAGAACAGAGACTTGGAACATGCCATCAGGTGATGTGAAGAGAGGACTAGCCTTTGAAATACAATGATTAATCTCTTTGAAGATGGCCTCTGTATGAGTCATTTTTGTTCCCCACTAGAAATGCACACCACTTGTCAGATGGATGGTTTTCATAAATATTTTCCCTTTGTATTGAAAATAGTTTCCTTCCTCACATAATATATCATGGTTTTGGTTTTCCTAACCTCTACTCCTACCAGTGCTCATCCACATCCCTTCACATCTGGATGCATTCCTTCTCTGTCTCTAATTAGAAAACAAATAGGTTTCTAAGGGATGATAATAAAATACAATATCATGTAATAAAATATAATATAATAACATAAAATAAAAGTAAACACACTGGAATTGGGCCAAACAAACAAACAGAAGGAAAAGAGTCTCAAGAGAAGATACATAAACAGAGATCCACTCATTCCCACACTCAGTCATCCCATAAAAATACCAATTTGGAAGCCATTATATACACTCAAAGGTTCTTGTGCAGACCCATTCAGGTATTGCACATGCTGCCCCAGTCACTGTGAATTCATTTGAGCTTTACTCATGATTATTTAGAGAACCTTGTTTTATTGGTGTCAACCAACCCTCTGGCTCTTAAATGCTTTCTGCCTCCACTTCCACATGGTTCCTTGAGCACTGAGGAGAGGAATTTGATGGAGACAGACAATTTAGGACTGAGAATTCCAAGGTCTCTAACTCTACATAATGCCTAGCTGTGAGTCTCTGCATTTGTTTCCATCTGTTGCAAGAAGTTTCTTAGCTGATGGCTGAGTAAGGCTATAGTAGAATGTCATTAAGAGTCATTTTATTATTAGTTTTTATTATTTTCATTCTCATTATTAATTTGAACAGATGTATTTGGTTTTTCTATAGGTCCATAGGCTTTCTAATCTCAGATTCTTGGTCACCCACGTAGTGCTGTCTATGAGTTCCATCTCATGGAGTGAGCCTTAAGTCAAATCAGATATAGTTTGGTTACCCCCACAAATTTGTGACATCACTGCCCTGGCATATTTTGCAGTCAGGACAGCATCGTAAATGAAAGGATTTTTGGCTGGGTTGGTGTTTATGTTTCTCTTTGGTAGAATACACAGTAGTCTTATGCACCAAAGATCCTAACATATGGAATGAAGAATCTAGGTAGGCACCAGCTCAACTTCTCGAAGTTCAATGAATTGTGTAGGTGTTGTCTTCAGAAATTGACCTTGCCATCAATTTCTGACCAGTGGCCTATAGTTCTGACAAAAGCTGGGATTGTTTGGGGGTCCCCATGGGATCCCTTTGACTCAATTAGATATAACCAAATCCCAGTGTTTAAAACTTCATTTGGTGATAACAGATGGCCAGTTGGGGCTCTATCTTTTGCATTATTTGTTAATTTCATTTAGATAGCCTTCATATATGCATATAATTCAGGAATCTTCTACTGTATTTTTTTTCCTTAGACAATATCAAATACACCTATTTGAGCTGTCTAGGCCAATATCCCCTCAATTTTCACCCTCTTACTGCCCAACTCCATTTAATCCTCCAATTCCAGCCTCCTGCCCAACATTCATTCAAAATATATCCATTCTATTTCCATTTCCTAGGGAGACTGAACTCCTCTGCCCCACCCCCAACCAATTTACTTTATACCTACCTTCTATGGTTCTATGGATAGTAGCTTGATTATCACTCATTTAATAGCTAATAGTAACTTATAAGCAAATACCATATTTGTGGTTCAGGTTTGGGTTACATTACTAAAGATGAGCATTTTTTCTGGTTCACCTGTTTACCTGTGAATTACATAATTTCATTTTATTTTAACTGGTGAGGAATACTCCATTGTTTAAATATATACGTTTCTTTTATCCTTTCTTCTATTGAGGGACAACTAGATTGTTTCTAATGTATGGCTATTATGAATAGAGCAACAATGACCATGGTTGAACAAGTATATTTATGGTAGGATAAAGCATATTTAGAGAATATGCCAAAAACTGGAATAACTGGATTATGAGCTTGATCAATCCCCAACTTTCTGAAGAACTGCCACAATTATTTCCACAGTAGCTGCACGAGTTTGCACTACCAGCAGCAATAGATGACTGATCTTCTTACTCCACATCCTTGTCATCATGAGCTGCCACTTGTTTTGTGGATATTAGCCATTATGAAATCATTAATACAATGAAATCTCAAAGTAGTTTTGGTGTGCATTTCCTGATCACTAGGGATATAAAGAATTTGATTAAGTGTTTTTCAGCTATTTGAGAATTCTTCCTTTAGATTTGTATTATTCATTTTCTTGATTTCTTGTTTCTTGGGTTCTTTATATATTTTGTATATTAGTCCTTGATCATATATATATTTCATAAAGCTCTTTTTCCACTCATAGATGCAGCCATCTAGTTTGAGCAACATCATTTGTTGAAAAAGTTGACTTTCTGTATTTCTGCTTTTTATATAAAAAATTAAGTGTCCATAGATGTGTGGATTTATTTCCGTGTCTTCAATTCAATACCATTGACCAATGTATCTGTTTTTGTTCCAACATCATGCTCTGTTTATTACTATAGCTCTCTAGTAGATCTTGAAATCAAGCAAAATGATACCTCAAGCAATTTTATTTTTCAGGATTGTTATAGCAATCCTGGATTTTTAATTTTTGTTATTGTTTCCACATATAGCTGAAAATCTTTCCTTCAAAGTCTGTGGAAAAAAAGTGTTGGACTTTTAATAGGAATTACATTTAACCTGTCCATTGGTTTTGATAGGATGGCCATTTTTACTATGTTAATCCTACCAATCCATTGTCATGGGAGATACTTTTATCTTTTGATAACTTTTTCAATTTTTTACTTCAATGTCTTAAAGTTTGATTTTTTAAAAAATGACACAAGTCTTTGACTTGTTTAGTTATAATTACCCAAGACATTTTATATGATTTGAGACTATTAAGAATGTGTTGTTTCTTTGATCTCTTTCTCAGTCAATTTGTTATTTCTATATATGAGGGAAATGGATTTTTGTGAATTAATTTTGTATCCAATTACTTTGTTGAAGGTGTTTATTAGTTAAAGGAAATTCCCAGTCAAATTTTTGGGGTCACTTATATGTATTATCATATTACCTGCAAAATATGTATGAATTTCTTCTTTTCAAATTTGTATCCCACAAATCTCCTTCAGTTTTCTTTTGCTTTATTAAGACTTAAAGAAATATATTGAATAGGTATGGGGAGTGTAGAACCTTATCTTGTAACTGAATTCAGTGGTATTATTTTGAGTTTCTCTCCATTTTAGTTGATGTTGGTGTGGACTCCCTGTAAACTGCCTTTATTATATGGAGACATGAATATTGTGTCCCTAATCGCTCAAAGACTTTTTATCATGAAGGGAAATTCTTCGATTTTGACAAAGAACTCTTCTGC
The DNA here is from genome assembly GCF_004664715.2 of Peromyscus leucopus. Classification (NCBI taxonomy): domain Eukaryota; kingdom Metazoa; phylum Chordata; class Mammalia; order Rodentia; family Cricetidae; genus Peromyscus; species Peromyscus leucopus. The sequence goes on along the minus strand of NC_051067.1, from coordinate 103,405,147 downwards.
TTCTAATGTAATGATCATGTGGTTTTTGTGTCTCCATTTGTTTATATGTTGAATTATATGTATTGATTTTGATATGTTGAACCATCCCTGCATCTCTGGAATAAAGACTATTTGATCATGGTAGTGATATTTTGATGTGTTCTTGGATTTCATTTTCTAATATCTTATTATCTTATTGGGAATGTTTGTATCTATGTTTATAAGGGAGATTGATCTTTAATTTTCTCTCTTGATTGGGTCTTTATATTGTTTGTGACCTCATAAAATGAATTGGGTAATGTTCCTTCTGTTTTGATTTTATAGAACAACTTCAGGAGTATGGAATTAACTATTCTTTGGAAATCTGGTAGAATTATCTGCTAAAAACACTCTGGTCCTTGTTTTTTTTTTTTATTTTTGTGTTTTTTTTTTTTGAGAGAGAGGGACATTTCATCTCAACTTCATAGAGAAAAACAAACAAACAAAAAACAGGATAACAAAAATGATACTATACAATAAAAGAAATTCTGGAGGTATCATCATCCCTGATTCCAAGTAGGACTGTAGAGCAATAGCAATAAAAACAGGCAGATTGATCAATTAAACTGAACCAAAGACCCATATGTAAATCCCCATATGTATGGACAACTAATTTTTGATTAAAAAAAAGTCAGAAAGTCACAATGGAAAAAAATGTATCTTCAAAATCTGTGCTGTTCTGAGTGTTTGCATGTAGAAAAAAAATGCAAATAGATCCATAGCTATCACCCTGCACAAAACTCAAGTCCAAGTGGATCAAAGACCTCAAAATAAAACCTTTAACACATCAACACAGGAGATAACTTCCTGAAAATACCAATAACACAGACAATAAGATCAACAAATAGTAAGTGGAACCTCATGAAACTGAAAAGCTTCTGTATGGCAAAGGACACTATCCATATTAGAAAACAGCAGCCTACAAAATGGGGAAAAGGTTTCCTCAACTCTACAACTTACAGAGGGCTTATATCCAAATTATATAATGAACTCAAGAAACTAGACATCAACAAACCAAATCATCTCATTAAAAATTGGTAGCAATCTAAACAGAGAATTCACAACAGAAAAATCTCCAATGGCTGAGAAACACTTAAAGAAATGTTTCTTGGCTATTGGGGAAACGTAAATCAAAACAACTGAGATTCCATCTTAGACCTATCAGAATGGCTAAGGTAAAAAACATAAGTGACAGTTCATGCTGGCAAGGATGTGGAGCAAGGAGAATACTCTTCCATTGCTGGTGAGAATGCCAACTTATACAGTTACTATGGAAATACTATAGAAATCAATGTGGTGCTTCCTTTTTAAATTAGGAATTAACCTACTGCAAGACCCATGTATAACACTTTTGAGCATGTAACCTAAAGATGCTCCATCCTACCACAGGGATAATTTCTCAAATATATTCATAGCAGCCTTGTTCATAATAGCCAAAATTGGAACAATTTAGATGTCCCTCAAACAAAGAATGGATGAAGAAAATGTGGTACATTTACACTATGAAGTACTACTCACCTATCAAAAACAATGACATCAAGAAATTTGCAGGCAAATGGATAGAAATAGAAAAAGTCATTCTGAGTGAGGTAACCCAGACCAGAATGAAAAACATGGCATGTACTCACTTATAAGTAGACATTAGCTCTTAATCAAATAATAGTTATACTATAGTTCATAGGCCCAGAGAGTCTATGTAACAAGGATGGCTCAAGGAAGGGACACCTGGATCTCCCTGGGAAGGGGAAATAAAATAGATTTTCTGAATGGACTGGGAGCAGATGGGAATAGTTGGGATCAGGCAGGAGGTGGGAGATGGATAGTGTACTGAGAGAGATGACTGAAATTTCAGAACATTTGTGGGGAGATGTGGAAACCTAGTCTTGTGCAAACTCTCAGGAATCTTCTAGAGTAACCCTAGCAAAGACTCCTATCAATGGAGGATATGGAGCCTGAACCGGCTATCTTTTATAACCAAACAAGGTTTCCAGCAGGGGGACTCATACACCAACCCAGCTACAAAACCTTCAACCTGTATTCTGTCTTCCCTCCAAGATGTGCTGAAGTAATGGTGGCAAGAATTTGAGGAAGTGACCAACCAATGACTAGTCCAAGTTGAGGACCATGTTAAGAGAAGAAGCTCACATGTGACAATGTCTGGGTGGCCAGAAAGCAGAGTCTGGACAGCCCTGTGACCTAGGATAGAACCAAAGGCACCTAGAAACAAAGTTCAATTAAATAATTCTTAATGATATTCTGCTATACTAATAGATTGGTGCCTACCCCAATGGTCATCAGAGAAGTGTCATACAGCAACTGATGGGAACAGATGAAGAGACTCATAGCCAAGCACTAAGCAGAGTCAAGTGAACCATGAAGAAGGGGAGGAGGAGAAAGATTGGGAGAGCCAGAGGTTTTGAGAAAACATAACTGACAGAATCAACTAAGCAGTATTTATAGGGGATCACAGAGACTGGTGACAATTAGAGACATGCATCCTTGCGTGGGTTAGAGATAGATACTATACACACACAGGCACACACACACACACACACATATTTCATACACACACACACACACACACACACACACACACACACACACGGCGCGTGCGGGCCCCCTCCCCGTGTGTGTGTGATATGTGTGTGTGTGTGTGTGTGTGTGTGTGTGTGTGTGTGTGTGGTTTTGTAGCTTGGTGTTCTGTGATTCCTCACAATGGGAATGGGGGAGGGTGTCTATGACTCTTTGGTCTGCTTTGGGACTCTTTTCCTCCTAATAGTTTGCCTGGTCTAGCCTTTATAGGAACATTTGTATGTAATATTATTGTAACTTTCCATACCTTGGAGGCCTGCTCTTTTTTTGAAGGGAAATAGAGAAGGAATAGATCTGGTGGTGAGGGGATGTGGGAAGGAGGGTAGGAATAGTGAAGAAGGGGATAACTGTGGTTGGAATGAATGTATAAGAGAATAATAAAGAAAAAGTGCTTTTTCTATATCACTAAGAGTTTTAGGTCTATTTAAGTTACTTATCTGATCTTGAGTTAACTTTGTTAAGTGGTAGGTATCAAGAAAATTCTCCATTTCTTTTAGATTTTTCAATTTGTTAAAGTACAGATTTTTAAAGTATATCTTTATGACTCTCTATATTTCCTTTTTTTCTGTTATTATGTCATCCCTTTATTTTGAATAGTGTTAATTGAAATATTATGACTCCATTTTAGTTAATTAGGAAAAGAGTTTGGCAATCTTAGTGATTTTTCACAAACAACCAATTCTTTGTCTCATCAATTCTTGGTATTCTTTTGCTGCTATTTTCCTGATTTCAGCCCTGAATATATTTCTTGCTGTCTACTCCTTCTGGTTCTTATTTATTTATTTGTTCATTTATTATGTATTTATTTATTTTGTTCTAGAGCATTGGGGTATGCTGTTAAGTTAGTAGTATGAGATCTTTCCAATTATTTTTATGTAGGCACTTAGTGCTATGAATTTGCCTACTTAAAAACCCTTTCACTGTTTCCCGTAAATTTGGGTGATTTTTTTTTTTTATTCATTTTAACTCAATTCTAGAAAGACCTTAATTTCCTTCTTAATTTCTGTCTTAACCTCTTTTTTTTTCATTCAGTAGGGAGTTTTTCAGTTTCCCTAAGTTGTAAGTGTCCTTTGTTTCTGTTGTTGATATCTAGTTTTAATATGTGGTTGTCAGAAAGGATGCAGGGTGTTATTTCTGTTTTCTTGTGTCTGTTGAGATGTGTTTTGTGTCTAAGTATGTGATCAGTTTTGGAAAAAGTTACCTGAGGTACTGAGAAGAAGTTATATTCTTTTGTGTTTGGGTGAAATGTTCTGTAAATATCTGTTATGTCCATTTGGTTTAGGATATCAGTTAGTTCCAGCATTTGTTTGTCTGCTTTTGTCTGGATGAGTTGTCTACTGGTAAGAGTAAAATATTGAATTCCCTTAGTATCAGTGTGTGGGTTTCAATATGTCATTTGAGCTGTAGTATTGTATCCTTTACAAACTTGAATGTATTTGTGTTCCATGCTCAGGTGCTGTGGGATGGTCTGTATGTCAAATTGCTCTGATTGGTCAATAAATAAAACACTGATTGGCCAGTGGCCAGGCAGGAAGTAGGTGGAACAAGGAGAGAGGAGAATTCTGGGAAGCAGAAGGCTGAGGCAGAGAGACACTGCCAGCTGCCGCCATGACCAGCAGCATGTGAAGTCGCCGGTAAGCCACCAGCCACGTGGCAAGGTATAGATTTATGGAAATGGATTAATTTAAGCTATAAGAACAGTTAGCAAGAAGTCTGCCACAGCCATACAGTTTGTAAGCAATATAAGTCTCTGTGTTTACTTGGTTGGGTCTGAGCGGCTGTGGGACTGGCGGGTGACAAAGATTTGTCCTGACTGTGGGCAAAGCAGGAAAACTCTAGCAACACTCAGGTGTTAAGGATTGCAATGTCATCTTGGAGGATCTTACCTTTCATAAGTATGTAGTATTCTTCCCTATTTCTTATCAGTTTTGGGTTGAAGTCTATTTCTTGATCATTAAAATGGCCACACCAGCTTGCTTCTTAGGTACATTTTATTGAAATATCTTTATAAACATCCTTTTACCCTGAGATGATGCATAACATTGATGTTAAGGTGTGTTCCTTGGGCACAGCAGAAAGATGGATATGGTTTTCACATCCATTTTGTTAGTATATATCATTTTATTTAGAAATTGAGAAGATTGCTGTTGTGAGATGTCAATCAGTAGCATTTGTTGATTACTCCTATTTTGTTGAGATGTTGGCATGTGTGTGTGTGTGTGTGTGTGTGTGTGTGTGTGTGTGTGTGTGTGTGATCATCCATGGGTTGGTTCTGCCTTAAAATGTGATGATTTGAATGAAAAATATCCAGAATAGGCCCAGATACTGGAACATTTTCTTCATTCTTCTTGGTGTTATTTGGGAAGCTGGTACAGACTTCTGGAGGAACTATGTCACTGGTTACTGGGAACATGGTTGAAAGTTGTTAGCTTCCTACTTCCAGTTTGGTAACTTTGCTTCTTGCTTTCAGTTAAAGATATGATTTCTTGTCCTCTTGATCCAGCTCCTTGTTTATCCTGTCCATGCTGTGATGCAGTCTAAACCTCTGTGCTGTGGGATGTTCTGTATGTCAAATGTGTTGCTTTGATGGTTAATGAATAAAACACTGATTGGCCAGTAGCCTGGTGGGAGGAAGTATAGGTGGGACAAGGAGAAGAATTCTGGGAAGTGGAAGGCTGAGTTAGACAGACACTGCCAGCAGCTGCCAGGACAAGGAAGATGTAAGGTAAGCCATGAGCCATATGGCCAAGTATAGAGTAATAGAAATGAATTAATGTAAGTTATAAGAACAGTTAACAAGAAGCCTGAATCATTAGGCCAAACAGTTTAAATAATATAAGCGTCTGTGTGTTTATTTTATTTTATTTTATTTTATTTTATTTTATTTTATTTTTATTTTGGTTTTTCGAGACAGGGTTTCTCTGTTTAGCTTTGCGCCTTTCCTGGAACTCACTTGGTAGCCCAGGCTGGCCTCGAACTCACAGAGATCCGCCTGGCTCTGCCTCCTGAGTGCTGGGATTAAAGGCGTGCGCCACCACCGCCCGGCTAGTGTGTGTTTATTTTATAAGTGAGCTGTCAGACTGCCAGGGCTTGGCAGAACCCGGAAAGAACACTCTCTAGCTACACCTCTGCAACTAGAACCCAAAATAAACTCATCTGTAAGTTGCTATGGTCATGGTAATTCATCACTACAATAAAAATAACTAATACAACAGTGTTACTTAACTTTCAAGAATTATAATACAAGATATACTCTCCTGTAGATTTCTGAGTATCATCTGGGAGGACCATAACCCAAAAATTCTTTCTCATTTGCTTGTTAAGATTTTGTTGTTGATAATTTCTTAGTATATAGCCAAAGCTAGTTGTGAGTTCTCTATGTAGCTGATTACTGTTTATAATCACCCATTTTTTTCAGTCTTTTAATGGCTAATATTTCAAACATGCCCTAGCATGCTCAGCTAGAAAACAGCCAGGCATAACAATGAAATGCATTAGAAATAAAACTTGCATTCAAAGACTATTTCTCTTTACCTTTTTGTAGGAGAGAATAGGGGCTGAGGTGAGGGAGGAGGGTGGAGGTGTGGAAGAAGGAAAGCGGGAGATCTGAGATTGGTATGTAAAGAGAATAAAAAATTTCTTAAGAAAAAAAGAAAAAGGACTTCTATGTCTTCAATAACCCATTTATTTTATTCTTAGTAAATTTTGATAACTTATAGTTTATCAAGCATTGATCTTTTCAACTTTTTATCACCTACAGAACATTTAAAGTTAGCCTTTCTTTCATTGCTTGTATTGATTATGTGTTTCATCACATCATTTATCAGTTCTGCTTGATGTTTATCAACTTGTATTTTCAACAATGTTGGTATGTAAAAGGAAAGAAATTTTTAAGTAAGAAAATCAATTTCTATTTTTATTAATTTTCTCTATATTTTTCCACTCTTCAATTGATATTTTGTTTTATTTATTACTATTATTTCTATTAATTTGAATTAATTTTTTTCTTAATCTATTTTAAGATATATTTTAACTTAAATAGAATTATATCACTTTTCCTCCTCCCTTCCCTCCTTCAAACTTCCCCATGTCTCCGCCTCTCTCATTTTGATAGCCTCTTTTTCTTGATTATTATTATATTTCTTGTGTGTGTGCATGATGTGTATACACAAATATATAAATACAATCCACTGAATCCATTTTATATTGTGTGTATATAGTTTCAGAACTGACCACTCTTCATTGGATAATCAATAAGGGGGCTTATCCTGGAGAAACTAACTCTCCTTCTTCCAACAGTCATTAGTTGCCCATAGTGCTTTGTCTCTGAATGATTTGTATAGTTCTCTCTTTTAACATTGAAACCTAAAGTATTTATTAGATGTATTTTTTAAAATATATAACTTAATCTTAACCAATTTCTCCTAAGTGTTAAATTTTTTATACATCACAATTTTGACATTCTTCATTTCTATTTTTTTCATTACTTCAGGTTTTTTTTTTCCTGATAAAATGAAGTTCTCTTTGAGCTGTTGGACTCAGAACTGGCATTTCTCTCTGGTTGTCGGGTGAATACTTCTCCCATTTCTTTGGCAGCTCAGACTATGCCAGTTGGTTTCTATTAAAATGAAATTATAATAAAGTAGAAGGTATTGAATCAGACCTTTAACTGCATAATTTCAGTAGACATAGCCATTTTTAGTGCATTGTTTCATACAACCAAATTATCAGACTCAATCTATCCTCAAGGTGAAAGAATGATGAATGTATGATCATTAGCAATTTGGCATCATTTAGAGAGATCTTAGAATATCCAGCCTAACAAAACAACACAAAGCAATTCAACCAGACAAAAGGCATTGACAAGTGAGACTCTGTACTTCTTTTCACTGGAAGTAGCTTAAGAAGGCAGATTATCCTCTTGTTCAACATGCACTTTATGCAACATTCAAGGAAACTGTTGTACATATGAATCGTTAGTGTTTCTGTTAGTCCTCTGACTTGCCCTTGACCTGTGCAGCTATAGAATTATCAGCATTTGCACTTGGTTGCTTTCCAATTTCAGAAACTGGTTCAGCTGCATTTTCTTTCATTTGATAGAAAAACTGTATACCAAGCTATTTTTACCTCCTTCCAAATATTGAAGGCTCTGAGTCAGGGAACACACCATACCCTTGGGACAGAGAACAGGACAGAGATACTGAAAATCAAGCAACTTCAAGCCACATAGAAACATAGCCAAGAAACTTGTGCTGAGTCAGTGAGATTGCTCTCCTGGGCCACATTACTGGAAGAGTCTAAATGGAGATAGCAGTGGCTAGATCTGTATGTTTCCTCCTATCACAAGCAACACAAGAACTAGTGCTTTGAACCCAGTGTAGGTTTTGCAGATGCTATTGGTGAGGCAGGAGTTTCAATGTTTTCTGTAAAGAGACATACAGGAAAGTTGTACAACGGAAGTGTTCACTTTATGCCATAGACTTAATGTATTAAGTATATTTTATATAATTATTTAATGACACACTCACTTCTACTCTTTGAGGTAGGCAGTGCTACTTTATTTCCATAGTGATGAGGGCCTACACTTTAGATATTACACAATTAACTTCTGTTAAATAGAGAAGGCTAATATATATGTCTTCATTTTAAATATTTGTGTTTATTCTTCAGGAAGTTAATGAAATAGACATTTATCACATTCTTTCTACTCCGCAAACTTATCCAAGATGTTCTCCCACATTCCTACCAATACAAATTCATATTTTTCTCTACCCAGAAGCACACAAGCAAAAAAGAACACACATGCACACACAAAACAAAACAAAAACATGAAGTCTGGTTTATTTTGAGCAACTACTCCCAAACATGGACTCTGCACTGTTGTATAGTTGATATGCCTAGTATTACTGCATTGAAGTCTTTCCTCTAAATCATATTTTGATTTAACATTATAGGCCTAAAAATGGCTATTTTACTAACAAATAACCTAGAGATTGTCTATTTGCTTTAAAGTATTCTGTTGATATGAATATTTTCTGGAAAATTATATAGTAAACTGGAAACATCAAATAAAGACTTCAGAATTTGGTTTTTAGATTCATGTTATCCAGAGAAAATAGTTAACATATAAACAGATATGATAATACAATGTAATAAGAACTAATAAAATAATTCAAACTTGGAAAGGTTTTACACAGTAAGACATATCCTCTGAAGCTCTTCAATTTAATACTAATAAAAGTAATATAGAGAAGATGGACATTATTTGGCCCCAAAAGACAAAACTCATTCAGGAAACAGGGCTTTGCAACAGGTATAGACCATTACAGAAAAACCACAACCAATAAAAATGAACTTATAGTGCCCATTCCCAAGAGATACATCTATAGAACAACTCCCTCACTTAATGCTAAGGGAACATTTCAGAAAAAAAGATGAAAGGATTATAATAGCCAAAGGAACAGGGGGTGTGTAATGAGGTTGTGTTTCTTAGTAATGTCAGCAGCTACATTCATAGTTTCACCAATAAGCCAATGTGGAGAAAGACCACAAGGCTTCAACACTAGAGAAAGAACTACAGGTAACTAGGAAATGCTAATAATGAGTGAAATAGTCTTCCCCAGAAAAGAGCTCATCAACTGGTTATCCAATACCAAATTATCTGCCCTGAAAACATACATACAGACTAAGCAGGCTTCATGTGTATATATATATATATATATATATATATATGTGTGTGTGTGTGTGTGTGTGTGTGTGTGTGTGTGTGTGTGTATGTATAGATGTGCATGTAACACTTAATGGGAAAAAAGACTGAATTTGAAAGATAGAAGGGAAGTATATATGGCATGGTTTGTTTGAATGAAAGAAAAATAAAGGAGAAATGATGTAAATTATTTTATTTAAAAATGTGTTCAATGTATTTTAAGGAATAAATGAATAAAAAATTCCATGGCCACAATTCTAACAATTCTTATAAAAGTCATTGATATTGAGGTGTCATTAGATTATGTTTATGGATATACTTATCCTAAATAAATAACTCCCCTAAGGTTTTTAAGATGTCTGATTAATGTCTAAACACAAGCAAATCTAAACATGTTAATTAGATGTCAATTGTTTTTGCAAAACTAAATACAAACATTTATAATGGTAATTGAAGTTGAACTTACTTTGATTATTTATTAATTCTGGTTTTCAAACATGTTAATTATTACAGCTGAAGTAACCCCATTTAGTATTCAAGTGGCTCCATTAGCCCACTACTACTTTGCTAAATAGGAACTCCCTGCAAGGTGGTTCAGCTTGAGTATATTTACTGTCTACTGCTGGATATATTTAATGAGCTGTTTCTGGGACAGTTACTTGAGTGGATGGCCACCTGGAGAATAATGTTTTGAAAGAAGTAAAATAAAGGTAATTGGGGAAAAGAGGTTTACATCTACTATGGATAAAACCTTCTACAGAACAATCACTGCTCAGACACCTTTTCACAGCCTTCAGGAAAGATAGATCTTCGAATGACAGTCTTTCCAATTAAACCATATCGGAGTCAGCTACATTCTTTCTGAACTTCCACAGAAGAAAACCTATCTAACTTGGCAGCTCCTCTTTCTGATGTCTTTCCTTGGTCAGAAAATGAGATCATTTAGATTTCAGGGAATAGTATATGTATATTACACACTTCTCCCTTACATAATGGAAGTAATAGACTCTATGTAAAAAGTTGTTTTTGTTCTTGTTGTTTTTCAACAAAATGTTAATTCCAACCATGGCTACCTTATCAACTACATCCAACATAGACATACCTTAGGCATGAATATGAAAGTCATATTGACTGTTTTTCAGTGAGTTGTAATATATTCAGCTCCCCTTTTATTATGACAGTACCAATTGGTTGTCCAGGTCTGAATTACAAAGTGACTATTTGGGCTTTCCTCTTGCTTTGCTTATGGTTTCAAAGCTTACCATAGTACTATGTATTAGAAGACATATTGCGTTCATGTACAAAATAATTGGTCTCAGTTATATATTACTTATGAAATTGAGAATTTTCAAATGGTATCTTGAAATCAACCTTACCTATCGATAAAAGAAGATGCTATTAGCCTTTATTCATATTACAGCAGTTAAATGTCTTTCATGAAGTCACATAAACCAAGATAGCAGAATTAAGTTTCACCTGCAAAAGCTGTGACTCTGTAGTCCTGTTTCCCCCATATGCCCTATTGTATAAGTTTATTTTACCTAAAACTTATTTTCCTCATAACCCATGATTTCTAACTTTTTCTTCCAAACATTTGCAGTAATATTTATTTTCAATAGAACATGTTATATGGTTAATTGTAAACATAGATTGTGCATAGTAAATTCACTAATGTACTATATCTCCAACTTGAACAAATACTTTCTCTGGTTCTTAAAGAGAAACTCTATGTAAAAACCAATATGAAATATTGTAAATTAAGAGATATGTATGTTCTATTTCTGAAAATTTGCATACATGTTCTACAAAGTTTGGCACTTGATGATGCTTGATCAGCATTGTTCACATACACAAACTAGCCTATTTGTCATATACTGGAGTAGAGATAAATCTCATAATTATATCAAATTAACTCTCTTTAACAGTTAATGCAAAAATACTACAAAATACAGGTCAGCTATCAACTGAATGAGCAAAAGCTTTGCTTTGGATCTGAAGGGGTGTTAAAGGAACATTAAATTTCAATAATTTTGCAATAAAATACTTTAGTCTACTTACAACCTATTTTGTATTTGAGTGTATTTTGCACTGTATATATTTTGTTTCCTTTATTTGTTGTACATGAAAATATCATAACATATCATCTTCATTAATCAAAAGAAGGATTCTACTTACTCGTAAATTTCAGCTGTAGAGGTTATAGGTATGTACACTCTTGTAGTATGGTATATGATGTACAATGCACATATAATTATTCTGAGTGAGTTGCTGGATGTAGATTTCCTGGAGTGCTCCTAAAGGTGTCCTTGTGTCCTTTTCTCTTCATTGTATCTTGTATTTGCTTGGTCAAATAAATTGAACAACTTGTTCATTGTAGACCTGATCAGAGTCATCATGAGATAATCTAATAATTCTTTCTCATCTTTTCTTGGGTTCTTACACTTACAATGAATTAGCAATATGCTTCGTAATTAATTAATGTATTTTCTTCTTCTTTTAAACCTTTGTCTTCCCAAGAATTAATGCTCATTCATGACTTAAAGCTCGACTTATATTTTACCTATAAGCACTCCCTGTCCTCCAAATGCAGCAATTATTTTACAACATACAAGCAAGTATTAAATTTCAATGCCCTTTTTCATGTAACCTAGAGAACTGATAGCCTTGGGACTTTTCTAGCATTTTTGGACATATTTAGAGGCATTTTTCAATTTCCCATGTAAGTAAACAGAATCTAAACTTTCTGTTGAATACCCACTGTACTAGGTTCTATGTGAGATATTTACTTGTTATGTTCCACTTGACCTTCAGAAAGTGCATAGTGAAATACTTATTGAAAGTCCCATTCAAGGAAAGAGAGGCTAAGTTCTGTCATCTCTTTGTTATAGCAGAATTTTTTCTCACAACTTCTAGTAGTCACTGTTCCAGTGTCAAGTGAGTTCTATTGCAAATCCCTACTTGGTGTTTTAATAGCCTCAGGATTTACTTAACACCTGGTTGAAGGAACATATCAAGACAAAGCTTACCTCGTTTTCCTCTGTATTGATAATACAATGCTTTCAAATTTTCTCCTGTGGGAGGTGAGATAAAGTTACTTGCCACCAAGTCTGACTACTTGAGTTCAGTCCTTTGGAACCATACATTGAAAGTAAGGAACACACAGTACAAATTGTCTTCTGAACTTCATATGTGCACTGTGGCAAAACACTCAGCCTGCCTTCACCCATGTAAAGAAATAAATACGTTTTAATTAAAAAACTCTGTACTACCTCATTGGGCCTCATTTTTACCTAGCTTCTCTGAATCTGTGGAATGTAGCGTGGTTATCCTTACTATACAGCTAATATCCACTTATGATTGGGTACATATCGTGTTTGTCTTTCTGGGTCTGGGTTACCTCACTCAGAATTTTTTTTTAATTCCTTACATTTGCCTTCGGTGTCATTGTTTCTAACAGCTGAGTAATACTCAATTGTGTAAATGTACCACATTTTCTTTATCCACTCTTCAGTTGAGGGACATCTGTATTGTTTCCAGGTTCTGGCTTTTATGAATAAAGCTGCTATGAACATAGTCAAGCAAGTGTCCTTGTGGTATGATTGAGCATACTTTGAGTATATGTTCAATAGTAGTAGAGCTTGGTCTTGAGGTAGATGGCTTCCCAGTTTTGTGAGAAACTGCCATATTGATGTCTTAAGTGGCTGTGCAAGTTTGTGCTCCCACTAGCAGTGGAGAAGTGCTCCCTTGTTCCACATCCTCTCTAGCATAAGTTGTCACTTGGGAAGCAGAAATAGAAGAGATTTTGTGGATGGACTGAGGGAAGTGGGGATGGGAAACTGAGGGATCAGGTGGGTGAGGTTGAGGGGGAAATACTGAAAGAACCAACTGGAAAAGGAGAATATTTCAGGGTCAGGTAGAAACCTGGTGCAAGGCAAAGTCTAAGGAATCTACCAAGATGACCCTAGCTAAGACCCCTAGCAATTGTGGATTTGCAGCCTGAACTGGTCATCTCCTGTGACCAGTAAAGACTTCTGGTGGAGGGATTGGGCCACCAACTCAGACACATAACCTTTGACCTACAGTTTGCCCTACCTGTGGCATGTGCTGGGATAAGCAATGACATAGATATTGTGGGAATGGCAAAACAGTAACTGATCCAGTGTGACATCCATGCCAGGAAAGTGAGCCAGACTCTGATGCTGCCTGGAGTGCCATGACCCAGGTCTGGATGACCCAGAGACCTAGGATAAGCCCAAACATGAATGGAGGAAAAAAATGTCAATATAATGATGTCTAATGATATTCTACTATACACATAGATTGGTGCCTAGCCCAACAGACATCTGAGAGACTTCATCCAGCATCTGGTGGAAATAGATATAGAAACCCACAGTAAAACATTAGGCTGACCTGGAGGAATTCAGCTGAAGAGAGGGAGGAAGGACTGTAGGAGCCAGAGAGATCAAAGACACCTCAAGAAAGCCCATAAAACCTGTTAACCTGGGCTCATAGGAGTTCACAGAGACTAAACTGACAATCCAGGGAGCCTGTATGGGACTTACCTACACCCTCTGCATATATGTAACAGTTGTGTAGCTTGGTCTTTTGGGGGGATTCCTAATAGTGGGAACAGACGCTGTCTCCAACTCTTTTACTTGCTTTTGGGATCCTATTCCTCATACCGTGTTGCCTTGCCCAGCTTTAACATAAAGTGAGGTGCTTAGTCTTACTTCAACTTGATGTGCCATGTTTTATGAATATCCATTGGAGGCCTGTCATTTTCTGAATAGAAAAGGAGGAGGAGTATTTGGTGTGGTGGAGGATGCAGAGCAGAAGTGAGGGGGACTGGGAGGAGATAAGGCTAGGACTTAAAATAAATAAATAAATGATGAAAAAAAGAAAAAAAATCTTAGAGAGTTTTCTCAATGAGACTTACTTCATTTTCCAAAATTTATTTTTCTTACAAGTATATCTTTTGTTAACTTATTTTTCAGTCTCTCTCCTTTGCTACTGACATTTCCTTTGGTTATTTTATACAAATTCTTCTTTTAGTAGACATCAGACTAAGACCATTATTTAAAGGTAGAAGTGAGGTGTAAATCTAGACCTGTCTCCAGAGTCCAATGACATCCACACCTATACTGGTCAGTTAAAATTTAGTAAGTTTTCTCTTATCTTCTCCACCTGACATAGAAGTTTTCACTGACGGTGGATGATTGCCACCTTAGCAATGAGGAAGAGATGCCATGTCAGAAATAACTTAGAAAAACCTGGCATTTGATTAGACTCTGATCTTGGAAACAAAAGAAACCTCCTCTCCTTAAAGTCATGGAAAATCTGCCTTTGAAGAAGATAAAGTACCATGTAGCTGCCTCCTAGCTTTTTCATTTCCTTAGGTAATACCTGAGAGCAGCTACTGAGATTCATACTAAAACTGAATGAATGAATGAATTATTGAATGAATTATTGAATGAATCAATGATCCTCCGCTGATTCTTACTGTGTACTGAAGCTTGTAACACCAGAAGCAGTGACTCAGCTGTCCTATTACCTAAGCAATGAACCAGCAGTGATGGTACATGGCTAGTCCTGCTGTAGGAACAGGCAAGTGGACCTCTAGGTTCCTTTTGAACTCTTTGATTGTCAAATGGAAATAGAAATAGATATATAAGAGACATAGCACACATTTTTCTCTAGTCACTCAATCAAGAAACTACTTTCTGAAATCATACCATTAACACCTTTAGGACATGTGGTGGTATTGTGTTCCCCAAAATATTGTGCACCCTAATAAACTTATCTGGGGTCAAAGAACAGAAAAGCCACTAGATACAGAGGCTAGAAAATGGTGGCACTCATGCCTTTAATCCTAGCATTCATCCCTCTGGATCTCTGTGTGTTCAAGGCCACATTGGAAACAGCCAGGCATGGTGACACACACCTTTAATCCCAAGAAAAGAGCCTTTAATCCCAAGGAGTGATGGCAGAAAGCAGAAAGATATTTAAAGCGTGAAAACCAGGAACATGAAGCATTTTGGCTGGTTAAACTTTTAGGCTTTTGAGCAGCAGTTCAGCTGAGACCCATTCAGATGAGGACACAGAGGCTTCCAGTCTGAGCAAACAAGATCAGCTGAGGAACTGGTGAGGTGAAGTAGCTGTGGCTTGTTCTGCTTCTCTGATCTTCTAGCATTCACCCCAATACCAGGCCCTGGGTTTGATTTTATTAAGAAGTACTTTTAAAATTCATGCTACAAGGACATCCTGAAAATAGGTCACTTAAGTATAGAAGTTAATAAAATGACTTTTAACCACATTTGTGCCTCCACTCTACCTGGTTTCATGTCTAAAGCATGTAGACCACAGTAACAAATTTGGAGGACAAGCATGCCTTGCTTTAAACTGAAGAAAATGAAGTATTAGATGAGATCGGATCTCCAAACTGAATGTGATAGAGTTGATCTGGGTGGAAATAGATGGTAGGAGATGGAGATACGTAATGGCCTTCTTTGGAGTGATGGGATACTATGAGTTGACTTCATATTCAAAGGAACTTCAAAAATAAAAATAGTGATTGTAAAGATTCATTAGAAAGAAAAAAGCAGAAATTCTGACACTGTCTCTTAAGTAAAATATATTAATACATACATATGTGTGTGTGTTTAATCAAATTTTCTAGTCTCCCTATATACTTTAATGTTTGAATGCAGAGGTAATAACAGACATACAAATAAAATGCTCTAACAAATTAAAAGGTTCATAAAATCCTTTCTCATTTTGTCCCTTTTCCCTGTGGAGATTTAGACTTTTTCACTGTGCAAGCTATAATTAAAATTATTGTTAATCCTGATTGTGATAGAGTTAATTATTTATATTTTATAATATCCATTGCTCTTGACTATGGGATGTGTACTATTCTGCATGAAAAAATTAAATTAATCAGAGATGTACTATTATTTTTAAGCATGTGCTCAAATAACTCAAAGTTGTTAGAATGTTCTAAACTGACTTGATTCATTAGTAAATTTCAACATATTCTGGGAGCTCAAATGTTGCTAGAGAACACTGGCAGCAAAAAGAGCCTCCAAATAAAAGATAGCAGAGTTGAGTAAGATCAAATTGTGATATATAATCTAGAAGATGGCCATGAATTTCATAATGATTTAATGCATAATTCTATTACATTTCATGGTAAGAGAAATCTACAGCCATAATACAGATGATGTTGAAAAAAGCCATTTAAATTTCTCATTTGTTTTCCATAAAAGTATTTTTTGTGTCAATGTACACATGGTTTATAGAGTTGACCACTCACTCTTGAATAAAATATGCTCCTTAAATTTGAGTGATGTGTCATCTTTCTAAAGAGCAAAACTAATTCAAAATACTTATTTTCTTTCTAGTCACTTACACAATGATATGAGAAAATATAATAGTATTTGTTGAAATCATTTTCTAAGACAGACTATCATCTGTGGAAACACATGAACTATGAACCATTAGCTGAGGAGCCCGCAACTGGACCAGGCCCTCCAGATAAGTGAGACAGTGGATTAGCTTGAGCAGTTTGGGAGGCCCCCAGGCTGTGGGACTGGGACTTGTCCTTAGTGCACGAGCTGGCTTTTTGGAACCTGTGGCCTATGCAGGGACAATTTGCTCAGCCTAGGTGAAGGGAGGAGGGGACTGGACCTGCCTCAACTGAATCTACCAGGCTGAGCTCAATCCCCAGGGGAGTCCTTGCCCTGGAGGAGATGGGAATGGGGGGTGGATTGCGTGGAGGGGAAGGGGCAGGAGGAGGAAGGACAGGGGAATTCATGGCTGATATGTAAAATTAAATTAATTATAAAATTAACAAAAAAATTGAACCCTTGTCTTCATAACACAGAAAACTTGAAGTTGTTATAATCAAGCTAAAGAAAAAAGAAACAGTTGATTTTATTCAGAACCTTTGAATACATAACAATCTGATTTTCTCTATGTTAACTCATTTTCCAGAAATAAAATGTATGCTAAAGCTAGCAAGGATTAAAGATGTGACTTCACCTGTTTTAAGGGCTAAATTCATGAGGGGCATATATTAAGATAGGTGTTTCCTGATTGTTCTTTAAAAAAAAAAAACAAGCTGGCAAACTACAAAAGTATCAGTAACAATGTAAAGCATTAGAAGGAATTTAAAAATGACATGCAATTTACAGTATAACTTCTACATTTGATCCATTATTTAATTATAGAATAATGTGAGAACATTTTCTTCTAGTATAACTACTTCTTCGAATTGAAATAGGAACTAATCCACTTTTTATTGAATTATTGTTAATATTAAAGCAGATAATCTCAGTCAAAAGCACTTCATGAATTAGAATGAATATATAGACTTCTTTTAGTGTAATATCCAGTTCATAATAGTCATCCAGATGAATCCTGAATGAATGAATGAATTTATTAGAGATTGTATAAAATAGTGCATTCAATCATTACTTTTGGAATAGAGAGCCAGTTCTGTTGGTACAGTGCTTACTCTACAAGCGTGAGGACCTCAGTTTGTTTCTGGAGCCTGTGTGAAAACATCAGTGTGCTAGAATAGACTGCAATTCCAACAGCTGGGAGGAACATCTATGGAACATTAAGAAACTTTTAATTGTGGAATTAAGACAAAAGAATATTTAATCATATTGTTTTCTTTGAGAAGAGGAATTACTTATGTTTGTGTCATTGGACTAAAAATTCAACTTCTAAACACACCAAGGATAATTTAGTCATTGAAAAAAAAAGAGTATATAAATGTTGATTTTGAAGAGAAAATGACATTTGAAGGAGGTCTGATAATTGAAAGTCTTAGAATTAATGTATTGGGGTCTTCCCAATAACTTTTTGCATGGGTAGACTAGAATCAGGACATCTTACAGGAGGCAAACAGAGACATGGGTGATGACCTGAACACAAATTTTAGAGACGTATTTTCCAGGCCAAGGAAAGTATGAAATAAAAGGAACTGAATCACTCATGGCATCTTTACCTGATAAGTAGAAGTGAAAACTTTTCATGTAACTGAGAATTTACTTATTTTAATATTTTAGTATTATCTATTTATTGCATAAAAAGAAATACTTAGTCTGTTAAGAAGCCGGGAACAGCTATCTGTGGTTTTCTCTGTCATGTTCTTGACCTCACTTGCTCCTGTGATCCCTCTCCCCTCTCATCAACTGAAGTATAGGAGCTCAGCCCAGTGCTTGGTTGTGGATCACTGCATCTACTTCCATTAGTTACTAGATGTAGGTTCTATGATGACATTGGGGAACATGCATGGAACCAAACTAGGCCCTCTGAAAGTTGGTGACAGTCATACAGCTAGATCTGTTTGGGGAGGCCCTGGTAGTGTGACCAGGACTTATCCAAGGTGGATGACATGGTTTTTTGGAACACATTGCTCAGTCTTGACACAGGCGGAAGGGGCTTGGTCCTGCCTCAACTTAGTATGCCAGACTTTCTTGACTCCCCAAAAGAGGCCTTACTCTCTCTGGGTAGTGGATAGGGGGTGGGATGGGTGCATGTGAGGGTTGGGGTACAGGAGAAGGGGAAGAGGAGGGAACTGGGATTGGTATGTAAAATGAAAAAAAACCTTTTTTAAAAGTAAGTAAATAAATAAGAGCCAGGGACAGCTATAATTTGTTGAGTATTAGTGGTTTTCTATTCAAGGTACCTCTAATTACCCTTAAGTCCAGTGATATAAACATAATTACTAAGTAAACAAATAATGAACTTTATAAATACTTTTAAAGTAGCATACTTATAATTGCATGAAATATAGTAGAAAGAAAGTCTGACTTGAAAAATTATAATCATTTGTATATTAATCAAAGTTGCTATACCATCTCCTATATTCTCCCAGTATGCACTTGTAATCCATGGTTTATGATGAAGAGGAGGATATTTCATTTTAAAACAGGTTCATGGTGATAGAGTGTAAATCAGAAGAGACCATGGGGGAAATGAACATGTAAATAAGCATGTTACTAAACTAGTTGTTGTCAAACCAATATCTAGAGACATGAAAATGAGTTATGCCGGTTTTTTTTTTTTTAACTTGGTAAGTCTATGTAATAGAAAGAGTCCTCAGCTACTCTAGTATGTCATGAGTTGAATAGGAAGTTTTCAGAGTTAATTAAAAATGCTCAGGTGCTTAGTGCATCTTCCATGAAAAAATAATATATTATTTACTATGTTCTTTCAAGATTCTAGAGAAACCTATTTCCAAAGATTTTGCTAAAAGGAGACTCCAAGAAAGCCATCAAATTACAGTGAAAATACTGGGGTAAGGTTATACTCAACAAAGCCCCTGATAGAGCACTGAGGTAAGAATGGTACTGTGAGTCTTAAAAATCACCAGGAAATGCAGCAGTGTAGAATAACCATATGTTCCTACCCTCAGATGTAACATTCACCTGAGAGTAGCCACTATACCAAAAGTGAAGGATGCTGAGGAGAGAAAATAAATTCAGGTATTTATTAGCTTTAGATCAGTATTATTTTGATAGGGTATCAGATATCCTGGTGCATGAGTTAATACATAGTTTGAGCTACTATGTTAGTGCTTGCAACCAAATCCTGGTCCCCCGAAAGAGCAACAAGTCATTTTAAGCCTGAGCCATCTCTCCAGCCACAGTGTTTTTGTTTTAAGTGAAGATATTTCTTGTGTAGGCCATGAGTGCTAATGTTCAAGTGATTATAAGAACTTCTACACAATGATCTATCTGTAACTGAGAGTATGTCAGGCTCTGGTATTACTTTCATCCTTATTTTGCAATGACCTAAAAGTATTCTTTTCTACAAATGATCACAATGTCTCACACTCTTGACTTAAAAACGGTATTTTCCTTATATCGGAATTTTTAAAACTTTCTGACAATTCTTTTTTTCTTTTTCTTTTATTTTACAACACAATTCAGTTCTACATATCAGCCACGGATTCCCTTGTTGTCGCCCCTCCCGCCCCCCTCCCCTTCACCCCAGCCAACCCCCACCATTCCCACCTCTTCCAGGGCAAAGCCTCCCCTGAGGACTGAGATCAACCTGGTAGACTCAGTCCAGGCAGGTCCAGTCCCCTCCTCCCAGATTGAGCCAAGCAACTCTGTATAAGCCCCAGATTTCAAACAGCCAATTCATGCAATGAGCACAGGACCCAGTCCCACTGCCTGGATGCCTCCCATACAGATCAAGCCAATCAACTGTCTCACCCATTCAGAGGGCCTGATCTAGTTGGGGTCCCCTCAGCCATTGGTTCATAGTTCATGTGTTTCCATTCATTTGGCTATTTGTCCCTGTGCTTTATTCAACCTTGGTCTCAACAATTCTCGCTCATCTAAACCCTCCTCTTTCTCGCTAATTGGACTCCCGGAGCTCCACCTGGGGCCTAGCTGTGGATCTCTGCATCCAGATACCTCAGTCATTGGATGAGGTTTCTAGCTCGACAATTAGGGAGGGTGTTTGGCCATCCCATTACCAGAGTAGGTCCATTCGGGCTGTCTCTCGACCATTGCCAGCAGTCTATTGTGGGGGTATCTTTGTGGATTTCTGTGGGCCTCTCTAGCACTTTGCTTCTTCTATTCTCATGTGGTCTTCATTTACCATGGTCTCCTATTCCTTGTTCTCCCTCTCTGTTCTTGATCCAGCTGGGATCTTCTGCTCCCCAAAGCTCTCTTTCCCTCGACCCTAAGCCTGACTTCGTACAATGGAGTTAATTTCACATTCCAATTGTAGGGTTTAAAACTGTTCCTACAATTTTCAAGAAAATAGCCTATCCTTAATCTTCCTTATCCTCAGTATTACATCGGCCAGGCTTCTTCTCCATCAGTGTTTTTCAGCTCTTTGTGTATGTTTTAAGAGTCCTCTAATTAGTATAAGTTCCTGCTATCCTAACAGAAAATCAAGAGGTTTATTACTTATCTTTTGTTTTCAAAATGTCCTTTACTTTTAATATTTCAAAGATTGAGTCTATGGACATAGTTTGTATTCCTTTTCAGCATCTTTTTATACTGTTTTCTCACATTACTATTTTATGTCCATCTCAGTGAGTGCTAAAAATAATAGACACAAAGCACAAGAAAGAAGTATACCTTAGTGAGAAGCATAAAATTAGGCAAGATTGGCAGGTAGTTCCCCATTTTAATACCTACAGAAAATGTGTTCTGCCGTGACCATTGCACAATCGTGCATACATAATTTCAAAGCCCAGAGCACATCTATCAGCAATAATTTCATAGAAGCAAGCTCTAGCTAATATGTGCAGAATCTTATATTACTTTATCAAACTGCCTTTGTGTAATTAGTCTGTCTGCAATGCTGGGTGTATAAATTAACCATCTAATTTATCTTGACTGGTCTCTGGATTGCTTGATCAGTCTATTCTGCTTCTGTGCCTCTTTAGTTAATGCCAAATGCTGCAAAGGGCCCTTTGGCAATAGGAATTGAGAAGATGCAGGGATTCTCTCCAAGGTCACAGGCAATTTCAAATTTACTCATGACTGGCACTAGGAAGTGTGAGGACCATTTATTCCAACAACAGTGATCTTCAGGGTGAGCATAACTGATGTATGTAGTGACAACTTACTTTGTGTTGTGGTTAGTGGATAATAAATTACCAAAAGTGAATCTGTAAAGTAAGCCTTACTAACAGAAATCAAATTAAAATAAAATTATGCTTTCTTACCCATCCAACACCCTTTTTCCTAAGCCCACTTCTCAATAACACTGCAATCTGTATAGCTCTAAGGGGGCAAGTTACACAACTATTCAGTCCTGATAAACACAAAATAACTCCTGTAGCCATAATCATTCCTCAAGAGCATTTAATTTGTTGGCTCTTGCATTATTGCTATCAAAACAAAATCTTGCAGCTTTATTGGAATACATAAATCTCTTTGATTTAAGCACACTTTATCTCTCTTTTTCTCAGATGAATTTGAAATGATGCAGAGTTAAATTTTTATGGAGTGATTTCTGGGGAGAAAGGCTGACATAATTTTCAGCATGGGACTTTCTGTTCTGCTGACAACTCAGAAAGTTTAAGGAAGAAGTGTTGCTTCCTGATAGTTTTGTCAGAGTATATTCATTCTTTAATGGTGAATGCACAGCCAGAAGACTTGTGTGTTCAACTGAGTGTGAGTGGCATGTAGATATGTGTCTTCTTTTCTGAAGAGAAGAATGAATATGGAGTGGGATATTAAGATACCAATTTCATGAAATAAGGTATTTTAGACCATAGTTTGGGGATTTTTTTTCACTTTTACTAAGAATCCACCCTGCTTTTGAAAACATAGTCATCTATGACTCCCATCTTTATCATGACCTCACTGTAAATTATTTGATTTTATCTCATACTTCCATAGCTTGAGTGGAATTTAGTGCCATATTTTAGTCATTGCTTTCCCACGTGGTGGAGGTTGGTTGAGACACTACATGACCTTTTAATATTAGAATAGGAATCTCGTATGATGTTTTCAAACTTTTTATTAGAAACCAAAAGATGTACTGTATTTAAGTATATTCTAAATTCATGTCTGTTTAATGGATGCTTAGGTCATGGGAAGTGAAGATATTCTATGGGAAATTGTTCTTGCTTGCAATGTTGCTTGTTGTCAAATAATAAAATTTCCTCTTTTCTAGAGTAGAATTATATAGAAGTGTAGCATATGCAGAGTGTATATGTATGTTATGTATATTATATAGAATAGCCAAAGATTTGAAATTGTAGCTATAAGATAAGATCACATAGATTAAAAACTATGGCTATATAAACAAAGTGTGCCAAAGCTAAATTTATAGTATATGGAATTATATAAGAAAACAGAGCTTAAAAGCCCCTTATAAAGGTCATTATGTCTAATGAGTAATATTAAAGACTGGGACCTATAATGGGAAAATTACCTTCCAAGTCGTTCATCAACCATTAACAAAACAAAAACTAAAGCATTAGATTTTTTAACCTTGAAGCCTCTTTCATTCTATCATTTATTTATTTATTTATTCATTTGTTTATTTATTTATTTATTCATTGCTGTATTAAACACTTTATGAGTGATTGTATTCAAAGATGATAGGTGAAAACAGATATAATCTCTGTTTCTACTCTACTCCAAACGTTAATCAAATAGTCACTCAAATAAAACAAAGTTAATTATATTGAATATCAATGAGAAAATAAATAAAGGATAAGAATAAGAAAAAATAACTTACTTTTGCTAGTTGATTGAAGTAAAAATAAGTTCATGATAATGAACCAACTTGTAATTTTTAATCATTTTTGTAGACATCATTTAAAATATATCTCAGGAAAAAGCCCTTCAGAAATGTCATCTCTGACTTCCCCAAGGCAAGTAAGACAAAACATTCTCACTTGTCTTATTTGCATATTTCTCTGTTATCACTTCATATTTAAATGATCTACCTTCCTTCCAAAGTCATGAGCTCATGGACGACACATGGTTGTATCAGTCTGTGAATATGTGGTGTTTTTATATTGGGCACGTAACATATTTTGTCTCTCAAGCTAGAGAAAAGAAAACAACAAAGAAAGACAGAAAAGTAAGAGTGGAAATTTACAGACTGTAATTGAAATTGTAATTTCCTTTTCCTTAGATCACCTCATTCCAGCAGATTTGTTAGGTGCTAACCTGCAAATATTCAGCATTCCACTCAAGTTAATGGCCAGTAACATTCAGGCTTCACCAACACCAACTAGTTACCTGTTTGAGAGTAGAAATACAGACAGTGGAGGCATGAGGGAATTCATTTAGCATCTCTCAACTACAAGGTGCAGGGGTTATTGTAGAGATGATATGAAGGAACATTTTGGGGTATATCTATGCAGTTCTTTAAAGGGTTCACTGCAGCTTGAATCCCATTTGTCCAATAGCTTAATTGTTGATCAATGTATAGTTTATTGGATTTCTTCAGTTGATCATTCTTTGCACTTTCACTTTACTGCCTAAGAAAACACTTTTAAAAAGTCAACTTTTTATACTCTACTTGTATGTTAAGTTTCTGTTTCCCTCACTGGTAAGAAGAAAAAATTAAATAAATTGAAGTAATAAATAAAATAAATCAGAAATTAAAATCAAATCCCAAAGCAGGTTCCAGTGAATCCATTACTAAAGAAATGACCAGTAACAGCTAAAAGCAGATAATCTTCAAGGAAGTAAGATGAATTTCATGTTAAGAAAACTATAAAATAAAGATATAGATTAAGATATAAAGAATTTAGAATCAGAATCTGACTGCTAGTTTTCAGGCATGACTGAATCAAAACATGAGAGCTTTCAGTTTGTGGTACTTTAAACCTGCAGGGAAGACCTTCCTAAGTAATACCCCTAGCTTACTTACAGTAGCAAAAAACAAGAGCCACTGAGAGTCACACTTCCCATAAAATATTTTTATGTCTAACAGGAATGGCAATTACTTAAACACCATTATTAAGACATTTGCTGTGGGGAATAAGTTAGAGATTTGCACAATAAAGTTGTTAAATTTTAAAATCACATACTCATAGAAGAAGAGAAAATGCAGATAGGACCTGTAGTAAAATACTACACATGTAAGTTAAAAACACATGCACGCAAACAAATAAGTTTAACAATTGCATATAACATGAGGATGATGGACAGTCACATTTTACAATAAGCACCAGAGTAAATAGGAAGGTGTATAGGAAGAACAGGGGAAAAAATAGGGATGTAGTGTGCTCACAAGGATACATATAACCCAGGCATCCTTTATATCAATGCTACCTCTGCAACTATGAGTTGAAACCTTGGGACAGATAATAGCCATAGATTTTGTTAGTACAATTGTTTTGATTATGTTTATATACGGACACATGTACAAAGTAGGTAATTGACATACATTCAGGAAAAAAAAAATAAAAGGAGAAAGGAAAATCCATAGCTCCGTGGATTGCCATGGTTAAACGATCATTGTTACTGATCAATAAGCCACATAAAACCTCAGCAACATTTAATCCAATCACTGTTGGGAATAATTAGTACCATCTCATTTTTAAAGCAAAACAGTGGTAACCAGAATTATTCCAGGGCCAAGACTGAATAGGGAAGGTAAAACAGGAAAAAAGCTGATTAATAAAATTATACATGTATATAGTGACATAGTTAACTTCTCACAGAGCATTGACCAGGTATGTTTGAGTTTGGATGATCATTTAAAGATTGCTACTTTTAGTGTATACACAATATGAATATTTAAATATGCACTTCTTGAATATACTTCTTCAATACTTCTTTAGGATAGACAGATGCAGGGAACTAATTATGCAAGCTTGTTACTTCCTACTTTTCAAATAATTGAACCTGCTGTGGGATGTTCTGTATGTTAAATGTGTTGCTCTGAATGGTTAATAAATAAAACACTGATTGGCCAGTAGCCAGGCAAAAAGTATAGGAGGGACAAGGAGAGAGGAAAATTCTGGGAAGTGGAAGGCTGAGGCAGAGAGACGCTGCCAGCCACTGCCATGAGAGGATGTTAAGATACTGGTAAGCCAGGAGCCACATGGCAACTTATAGATTAATAGAAACGGGTTAATTTAAAAACAACTATTAATAAAACAGTTAAATATAAAAACAGCTAGCTAGAAGCCTGAGCAGTTAGGCCAGTTTAAATAATATAAGAGTCTGTGTGCTTACTTTCTAAGTGGGATGCGGGACTGCAGAGGCTTGGCAGGACCAGTAGAGAAACTCCAGCTACATGAACCACTTAAAATTATTTCAGAGGTTTGGTTGTCTCTGGGTTTCCCCATCATGAACTTGAGGCCTGTTACTCATAGAATCCCTCTTTTCTTTCTTCCACTGGACTCCCAGAGCTCAGCTTGGTACCTGGCTGTGGATCTCTGCATTTATTTTCATCAGTTACTGGATGAAGTCTCTATGATGACAGTTACGGTATTCACCCATCTGATTACAGGGATAAGCCAGTTCAGGCACCCTCTCCACTATTGTTAGTCATCTAAACTGAGATCATCCTTGTGCATACCTGTGGACTTCCCTAGCACCTGGTTTCTAGCTATCCCCATGATACCTCCCTCTATCATGGTATCTCTTTCATTGTTCTCCCACCCTGTCCCCGTTCCAGCTTGGCCATCCCATTCTCTTATGTTCTCATCCCACATCCCCTACCTTCATTGCCCTCCCTCATCCTCAGTTTACTCATGGCGATCTCATCTATGTCTCCTTCCCAGTACAACCCACGTGTCGCTCTTAGGGTCAAACCAAACTAGTGGGAACTCATGAACTTTGGACCGACAGCTGTGGAGCCTCCAGGGGACTGGACTAGGCTCTCTGCATAAGTGATACATTTGTGTAGCTTGATCTGTTTGAGGGGCCCCTGGCAGTGAGATCTGGATCCATCCCTGGTGCATGAGCTGGCTTTTTGGAGCCCACTACCTAAGGTGGAACACCTTGCACAGCCTTGATGCAGGGTGAGGGGTTAGGACCTGCCTCTACTGAATGGATCAGGCTCTGCTGACTCCCCAGAGGAAGCCTTACCTTGTTGAAGGAGAGAATGGGGGTGGGTTGGGAGAAGAAGGCAGGAGGGGCAGGAAGAGGGAAGAGAGGAGGATCTGTATTTGTTATCTAAAATGAATAAAAAATTCCTTTAGGAAAAAGCAACAAGTGTAGAAGATATGTTTAAAAATAATTGTCAAAATGGTAAGCACATTGTAGGTAAGAGCTATATAAATATAGTCTATTTATTTCCTATGAAAAAATTAAAAAAAAATATTTCAGAGGACCAAATTTGATTTTCTTAGAGCATGTATAGTCAGAATTGTCTGTGGTGATAAGATCTTTGACTAAGATTCCAAATAATGGCTTAACATCTTTTTGCTACCTTCAGTAAAGTATTATTGATAATGTAAGATCATCTGCCAGCAAATCTTAAAAATAAATGAGTAAATAAAAAAACTAAAGGGATTTTTTACAAATGACACTTTTGTGCCTGTGACACTTTGTGCCTGTCACACTTACAAATAAAATTCGATACAACCATATACTAACTAGCTTTTAAAGTTATTGAAAATGTATATGAATGTACGTTTTTTACTTTACTTGAAATTATGTAATAAAAACATCCTATTACATAAGTCCACAAAGGAGAAATTGATTGTTTAGGTGCTATGTGCTTTGAATTTTGTTCTTTTCCCAGATGAATTTTAACATGGAACCTTTTACCACGGGAGTGTGTCAAAGATCAGGTGCATGGACATTTGGAACTTGGTAATATCCAATAAAAGAAGATGTGTAGTACTATTCATAGAATGTCTCTTCTGCCTTCTGGAGAAACAATAGTCAGGGGGAAGTGCCACTTTGGTGGAAATTAAACCAGGTTTCCACGCATAGCTTAACACTAATCAGAAGTGTGTTTGGATTCTGCAGAGAAAGCAAAAACGAACTGACTGTGAAATATGCTGATTTGGCTACAAATTAGTTGAGTCAATTTTTACATATACAATACCTCAGCCAGCTGAGAACTTGAATTTGAAACTCTGATACAACTTGTTATATGTCTCCTCTATGTTATATATACTCCTCTATGGGGTAAAAAGTGGCTCAGACTGAAATTAAGTTCAACTGTGATTTGATAAGATAGTTTAGACTTCTTGTAATATGAAGGGAAAAAGCCAAAAACCAAATAAATAGGAAAAAAAGAAATAGAAGCCTTATGTGATGTTGGTCAAGACCCAAGGAATTGAAGGCTAGGAAAGAATTCACTGCAACACTCTGCTGAGGCTGAGTGCATGTGCAATGGAAGGCAATGTTAGGTAAGACAACAATTAAAAGTAAATGTGTCTCCTTTCATTTGTATATTTGTCCCTGTGCTTTTTCCAACCGTGGTCTCAACAATTTTCACTCATACAAACCCTCCTCTTTCTCACCAATTGGACTCCTGGAGCTCCACCTGGGGCCTGACCATGGGTCTCTGTATCCGGTTCCCTCAGTCATTGGATGGGGTTTCTAGCACGACAATTGGGATGTTTGGCCAGGTGGCCTTCGAATACTTCAGAGATCTATTCAGAGGGCCTGATCCAGTTGGGGACCCCTCAGCCTTTGGTTCATAGTTCATGTGTTTCCATTCGTTTGGCTATTTGTCCCTGTGCTTTATCCAACCTTGGTTTCAACAATTCTCACTCATATAAACCCTCCTCTTTCTCTATGAACCAATAGCTGAGGAGCCCCCAACTGGATCAGGCCCTCCAGATAAATAATACAGATGATTACCTTGATCTGCTTGGGAGGCATCCAGGCAGTGGGACTGGGTCCTGTCCTCAGTGCATGAACTGGCAGTTTGGAATCTGGGGTTTATACAGGGACACTTGGCTCAGCCTGGGAGGAGGGGACTGGACCTGCATGGACTGAATCTACCAGGTTGAACTCAATCCTCGGGGGAGTCTTTGCCCTGGAGGAGATGGAAATAGGCTGGGGGAAGGTGGAGGTGGGAGTGGGGAGGTGGGGGGTAGGAGGGGGGAGAACAAGTGAATCCGTGACTGATATGTAAAATTAAATTTAATAAATAAATTTAAAAAATGAAAAAAAAAGTAAATGTGTCAGAACCTGGAATCTCTGGTGGTACTAGGAGGATACCAAGGCTGTTTACAGTATTTTTCATATTGAAAATACAAAAACCAAAAAAACAGCAAGAAGAATCTCTGTGTTACAACGCTTTATTCCCTTAAGTTACTACATAGATTTGGCATCCCTAATAAAATTCAAAGTAGAATCATTCTGAGGCTGTCAAAATGGACACAGTGTTTTCTACAGTGACAGTGAACACCTTTTATATGTAAATGCCAAGCTATCATTAATTAGCCTATATCTTATTTAGTTAGTTAGTTAGTTTTGGGGACTGATTCTCAGGCCATAGCCCAGGCTGGCCTGGAATGGTTTATATACCCAAGGTTAATGACATGACATTAGCATTGACCATCCTCTTGTATCAGCCTTCACAGTCCTGAGGTTACCAGCACGAGCACCAGAGTTGGTTGCTATTTAGTTTAGAGTGCATTGTTATTAGGTGACTCTGGGATAGCTTCCTAATTAGAAACAAAATGTAATATTGTGTCATCATATACTTTTAATTATTGAGAATAGCACTATGAAATAAAATATGTAAGATTGGTACATAACTATAGAAATGCTGTTTTGAGCAATTAAATGTTGATAGTATTGCAGGTTTTTTTTTCTTTTTTCTTTTTTTCTGAGCTCCCTTGGTGCAAGCAGAGCAATCCTCCCCTATGTTCACGGTCCTTTGTTTCAGCATCTCCATTGCTCTGCTCAAACTGTGAGGTGCCAAATGGACAGATTTTCTTCTTATTTAGATTCTCTGTGGTGAGAATAAGACATTTCAGGCTTTTACTACATTTTTGGAAAATGTAAAGGAATATGAGTTCATGTTAAATGTATTAAGGTAATACTGTTTGCTTGGCAGGCAATGAAAATGAATACATCAGTGAGAGACTATAAGGTGCTTTCAGCTAAAAGTGTGACAGAATTTTCATTACAATGATAACAAGGGCCAACAAATGTTTAATGAAAATATGTTATTGAAAAGGAAAAAAATTCTGAAAACTTTAGGAAAATGCTTATAATTCTATTATATTCTAAGTGTACAGTCTTGAAAAAGGATAAGTTTTTATTTGAGAGCTAGGGTGCATATTTACCTTAATCTAAGCTTCAAATAAGGAAACATGCTGTATTTAAGCAAATTTTATTATCTAAAGCAGTTCCTTGGCAGTTATCAATATAATGAAAGATTATAGAGAAATATATGTATAATCATCCAATAAACCAACGGTAGGTAATTGTCAAAAAATAATTATTAACTGCTTCTCTCAAGAAGTGATCTCCAAAATCCTGAAATATGTTAGAAAAGTTTAATCATTTTCAAGTTCAGATTCACATCCTGCAATTTAAACGTCAGGGATGAGTCTGCTTCCAAGTGGCACTTCTGAATCACATAAGTGTAGTCCACAACTCAAGATTACTCAGCCTCACTGGGCATTTAAACTCCAACTTTCCTATTGAAGTGAGACTGAGATGTTGAATAATGGTGTGGCTGCAGTAATCACAAAGCAAACTTCTCCTCTGAGTTGATCAGTTGTTTCCATTAACAGAAATCACTGGCAAGGCACTGTTCCCTAGAGTAGCATTCACTGCAATCATTTCACACTTTAACAAGGCAACTTGCATTTGATAACTTTGTGATTCCCAGTTCCCCTTATTCTTTCCTGATTTTGAAAATCTTCTCAATTTATTGCTAAATAAAGATTTTTTTCAGGAAAAAGCAAGCATTGTCCATGAAGCAGAGGTGAAAAGAAAAGATAGAGACAGAGCAATTCCACTGAAGATTTGATAAAGGCTTTACTAAAGAACTTTGCAGCACACACACTAAAATGTAAGTAGTATTCAAGAGTTAGAATTTATGCTATAAAAAGGATCAATTCAAATCAAACAAAAAAGAATTCTCTTTTTGTATTTTTCTTCATACTTTAAGAAGAATTACTTTTCAAATCTGATATATATTCATATTGAGTGGCATTAAAAAAATCTTAAGAGTCACAATAAATATAATTTGAACCATTTCATTTTATAGGTAAACTATAAAACCCTGTAAAATTGAATGAAACAAAGCCCACAGGTAATAGTTTGGAATATAATGAATTTGCAATCTCATAATCATGGCCTTGGCTTTCATCCAGAGGCAGCCACAAACATGTTTTCTAAGAGATGTAGT
This sequence comes from Peromyscus leucopus, assembly GCF_004664715.2. Classification (NCBI taxonomy): domain Eukaryota; kingdom Metazoa; phylum Chordata; class Mammalia; order Rodentia; family Cricetidae; genus Peromyscus; species Peromyscus leucopus. The sequence continues at coordinate 103,374,042 of NC_051067.1, read as the reverse complement.
TTTCCTACTTAAACATTTTTTATGTGGTGCCGAGAAATGAATATATTGTAAGGCAAGAATAATGTGTTAGTTTTTTTATGTCAGGCAGTGCAAAGGCTAATTGATTTTCATGTGACTGTATTTCTAATAACTATGATTAATGTTTGTGGATTCCTCAAGTGTCACCATTCATACAAGATATACCATATAATATGTAGTAATAACTCTGATCAGCTTATGCAAATACATATTCATTAGCTTTGACTATGAAAAATCAGAGGAGTGACATCTACAAGTATACTTGCTAATTTCCCTGCCTAATCTGTACATATGGGTTTCTATTTCATGGCTGTCCTAGCTACATATAAGTCAATACTTTCTCATAAATACAAGCTTCTTACATGGCCAGGCTATCATTAATGGTTCAATTGCCCCTGTCAATACTAAAATTTATTGAGAGTTGATGTTAGTCAATATGTCTAAGTCAGTGTGTCATTTCTAAATGACAATTTTATTTAGGCTTGTCGAATGCATAATTTAAGTAGCAGTAAATTGGCATAAACAAGAACTGTTATGAATGGTTGCCTTTTTCGTATGCCACACCCCCTCATATTTGCAACTTGCTATATTTTCTAAGCATCTTCCTGTCAAAGACATTCTTACATTATTTTGAATGTAATTAAAATAATTTAGATACAATTTGATTATGTATCAAATCATAATTCTAAGAAGCTATACATGAATTTATTTTAAATTAACTGATGAATCTATGAAACTGTAGCATATTAAAATGCTGTGTATATGAAGTAATTGAGGCTGAGAGAGATTTACTAAATGAACTACTGATAAGGCAGCAATAGAAAGATTTCATAATGATGCAAAGATTCCTAGATGATAAAGTAACCAACAATTAGAAACTTAAACATTGAGACAAAAAGATGTTTTCAGTTAGAAGTCTTTGTCATCAAGTGTAGAGACATAAGTTCAAATTCCTGAAACTAACATAAATCCAGAATTATATACCTGTAATCCCACTGTTACTATAGTGAAATGGGAGACAGAGACAGGAGAATCCCTGGAGGCTCATTGATCAGCTAGCTTGGAATGTACCATAGTAAGTAACAAGAAGATTATGTTTCAATCAAGGTAGATAACAGTAGATGGTAGGATAAATAGATAACTAGATAGTAGACAGTAGTATAAGACACCTAAGATTGTTTTCTAATATTCATATTCATGCTGTGGCATACTCCTACCTACTATCATATCACACAAATATGTACCATACACACATATCTAGAAGAAACATTCACAGATACTTAGTAAACAAAATCTAGCCATAAAAAAAAAAAAAAAACAGATAAATGCTGCTATCCTCGCTTGATATAGAAGTGGTATTCTACCATTTACATAGTCGCTGTTTTTACAGAACATGTATTCATGTTTAAAGCAACACCACAATATCATTTTATGACAGTTTCTAGACAGTAGACAGACATTTGTTTCTCACAGATGCAGAGATCTAAAATCAAGGGGTCCAGAACACACTATTTCCTGATCTTAAATTGACTTATTTTTACTGTATTACCTACTTACCTCCCCAAAGACTCATTTTCTAATATGATTAACTTGGATTTAGAGTTTCAGACTATGAATTGGGTGAGACCAGGAATCTAAACCATATCATTTTGTCTACCTTTACATTTGAAATGTATTTGTTTTATCCCAGTTGCCCCAAAGCTCATCCCATGTTTGAATCAAAATCCCAAAGTCCAAAGTCTTACTTAGGTAACAATATACCAGATGTAAATGTAACTAAAGGTCAAATATAGTATATGCTTTCAATATATGACAGTGAGACAACATAGCATTAAACATCCCCCTTTTAGTTCAGATGAAGAAATGTGTTGGAATATGTCACATTAAAGACTTAGCAGTTCTAAAGCAAGTTGAAGCTCAACAGAATAAATTCCATCAGAATTTGAGGCTTGAGAATCATGCTTTTGGCTGCCTCCCATGCCTACTGGAGCAGACACCCTTTGGATCAAATAAAGAAGAAGTTTTCTCCTCCCTTCTTCCCTTCTCCTTCTAGAGCATTGACAGCTAATTAGTTATAGATCCCCACGGCTCTGGTGAGACATTTTCTCATGGCTTTGGACCACCCTACACTTACCATAACTCTGTGTCTAGGCCCCTTCTTTAACAGGGCTGTGTTCCTGGGTTTAGTGACAACATTGCTCTGTGGTCAAAAGTTCTTGCAAGTAGCTGTGGGAATCCGGTGTCACGAGTGGAACTCCATCACACAGTTCTTCTTGGAAATATCTGAGGCTGAATTTCTACAATGATTTTTGATCACAGGCCTATGATGAGAGGATTAATGTTGATTATCTGGGTTACTGTTGGGGTCGTTATGTTGAATGTTTGACCCTGGTTTCTTTCACATACCTGGCTAACTTTACAGGATGGTTTAGCCATACACTGCCCATTTTCTCCTAAACAGACTCTCCCATTGTCTTCAATATCAATATAGCAACTCTACTCATTATATTTTTATTTCTTCTTTCCTTTTGAATAAGCATCCCATCTTTAATTTCTCCATGCTCATATTTGACTATGCATAGATGAGAAAACATATTCAATGCTTTGCTTAGGAATTATCTCTCTGAAATACTCAGCTCTCTTGTTTACAGTTTCTTCCTTCTAACCATAGAGCATGAACATAATTCAGACTAGTTTTTAACCACTTTGTAGCAGGCAGCAGCTATTTTGTTGTCCAATAACATGTTACCCATTTTCACCTAAGAGTTCATTAGAATTGCCTTTACTTTCAATATTTCTACCAATACTCCATTCAGGATTTCTTAATTGGTTAGAAGAATGACCCTTTCTCAAGAACTTCTTTAGGTTTCTTCTACACAGCTTTTCATTCTCAAAATAAGGGATATTTTGCTAGCAGGTGCCTCCAAATTCCTCTCATCTCTATGTTCACTTCAAAAGTTGTTTCCACATTTTCTGGTGTTTGTTCCAGCAGCTGTGTACAACTTCTTAATTCCATATTTCCATCTCTATCTGTTTGAGATACTATAAAAATGCCCCAAACTGGAGGGGAGATAAGCAAAATAAATTCATTTCTCATGTTGCTAGAGGCTAGGATACCTGAAATCAGAGTTGGCAAATTCTGTGGCTTTGATGAAATGCTTCCTAACTCCCAGATGGGGAACTTTTTGCAGTGTCATTAAAAGGTCAGTGTGGTAAAGGGACTCCCTGGATTCTTTTGTAAGGGTTAATAATCCCATCCATTAGGGCTCCAAATCCAAACACAATGCAATCACCTCCAAAAGACCCCACATCCTATGACATGACCATGGCAGTCGTCGTACAACAAATGTATTTTGTGGCAGAAAAAAAAAATTCTAAATCATTGTAACTTAGAGCTAAAAAGTTGTTTTTTAGTCTGTCTGGCCAACTCCAGTTCTCAGGCTGGCTATCATACTTTGGATTATATTTTTCTGTTCTTTAATTGAAGCCCACCTGTAGTAGAAGAAGCAATAACTCGAATCTATTAGTAATGCATTTGCTCAATTAATACATGTTGCCCATGAACTGTAAATCAAATATGTTTCTTTGTAGCTGGAGATTTCTCCAGTCCTGCTGGGGCCCACAGCCACACAGACACAAGTAAACACACAGAGACTTATATTAATTATAAACTGTATGGCTATGGCAGGCTTCTTGCTATCTAGTTCTTATATCTTAAATTAATCCATTTCTATTCATCTATAAGTTGCTATGTGGCTTTTGGCTTATCAGTACTTTACATCTTACTTCTCATGGTGGCAGCTGGCAGAGTCTCCTGACTCAGCCTTCCACTTTCCAAAATTATCCTCTCTGCTTATCCTGCCTATACTATACTTCCTGCCTGGGTACTGGCCAATCAGAGTTTTACTTATCAATCAATCAGAGCAACACATTTACAGCATACAGAAAGACACCTCAGCATTTCTTTTTCAATCTTTTATTTTATTTTAGTTTAGTTATTATTTTTTGTGATTCTGGATATCAAAATTATAGTCTCCTACATGCTAGGCAAGTATTTTATCACTGAATCACAGGCCCATTTATGTTTAAACAACAACAAACAGCAAAAAAGAACCTTATTGAGAAAGGACTAGAACAGAAAATCTCACTCTAAGGGTCTTGACCACTTATGTGTACAAATACACATCGGCGTCTTATGGTGCACACTTTAAGAGGTGTTAGGGGCAATCCATTCTCCTCATCATGTGGATGCTATTATGAGTGTTTCTCTATTTCCAAAATCATGAAATTGTACACATTAAAAACATGAAGTTTTTACATATCAATTATACCTCACTAAAGCTGGTTTTTTTTTTTTAATGAGATAAATGATTAGGAGAAAATGTAGATGTGAAATTGGAAACATCTGCTGATCTGGTAACATAAATTACCCTGAATGGATTGAGACAGAAAAAGCCTTTGAGTTGGGGGTGGATGAGTGGTATGAACTCCACTTTAGAAACTGCTGTGGTGTCATAAAAGGAGGATCTATGCTTTGCAGAAGGATTAGCTGATTTGTATCAATGGATAAGATTCATTGAGTAACATTTTCTTCCTTGTAAGGAGATGTTTTTAATTTTAGCAACTTGAGAGTTAGTCATTAGCAACTAAGATTTCTGAAAATCAGAGTCGTGCTTGGAAGATTTTCATGGATTATTCAGGGACAAGCAGAGATTCATTTATTGGTAAATGCTGTTTCTTCTACTGATAGAACTTACAATTTTTCTTTGAAATGAGTCAATATATGTGATATCTCATTTATATTATCATTTCACTGTAGCAATGTCATAGCATGTCCATTTCAACAATTACAAGTTTATGTTCATTTATCTCTTAAAGAAAAATAAAAAATAGAGGGAACAACATTTACACCAAGGCCAAAATTCTGTAGTTTGGTCTAAGATACTAAGGAAAAAACATTGAACTAAGTTTGCAAAAAAAGTCAAACATACTCATAAATCAGACTGCTCAGCACTGGGATATTAATGGCCCTTAAAGCTCTACAGATTCACCAAATAATCAGTACAGCAATCCTTATTGAATCCAAATGTGTACTGTTATCCAGCATGCCATTACTCAAACTGTACAGTAATTATCACATTGTATTTCATAGTTGGTGACTTTCCAACAGATTCAATTTGTGCAGCTGAAAGGAGACAGCGGTTTTAGGAATTCCATCTGAAGGGTGTTTCCCACAGAACTTGTTGCTCAGTCACAAGCTGGTACCCAATAACTGCTGACCCTGTCCAGTCCTTCACATTACTCTTCAAAAGGTTATTTCTAAAGATACCCAGTTGGCATCTTCAGGAAATAGACATTGTAAATGTTCCAAATTTTAATTGTCCTTAATTAGTAGCAGTGTTGACATTCTTGACAACTTCTGTCTTGGAACCTGGAAATATGGTCATTAATTACATTAATAGAATCAGGTTGCATCTGACAGAAATACTTTTACAATCAATGATATTTCTATCACTTCTATGAAGTTTCTGACTTGAGACAGCATCTTATTCTTTCATCTCCCTCTCTGACTAGCTTACCCATTTATTTTGTAGCTCAGGTTGGTCTGGTCCTCAACTTCCCAAGTATTTGGGTTATAGATGTGAAACATGTCCAGCTCAGCTTTGAACATTCCTGAACCTCATTTTTCTCTTTTTGAGCTGTCTTTGAATTGTCTTTCCTTAAGGTATCCCTGAAAGAAGAATTTAAACCTCTCTTAATATTGCTCTATTGCTGAAAATCTCTATGGCATGTATATATTATGTATATGGGAGTCCATATATAATGCTAGGTATTCATGGAGAAGTCAAGATCTGAAGCCTGCTTTAAAGTCCATTGTCTTCACTGGCAGTCACAATGAGGTAGTCTCTGGGGACACATTTTAAACAGTCTCATCTCTTTTTTGTTTAACATAAAGACTCAGCCCGAAAAGACATTTCTACTTTGAGCCTCTGACTACATTTTATGAGTGTGTTTAAATGTTATGTTCATATTTCATCCATCAATTTGCTTTTTGACAGGTATGCTGTCAGATGAATGTAATGTAAAGTTGCAAAAGACCTCTTTTAGTATGGAAAGATTCATAATTCTTAGCTTATTATCTGAGAAATTCACTTTCAATGAAACCTAGAAATATTTATTGGTATAAAATGGATACAAGCCTAAATTTTTTTGAAAATATATTGAACAGACACTGTGATGTTAATATTGATTGACAACTTGACAGAACTTAAAATCACTTAGAAGACAAATCTCTGCAAATTCCTGTGGGGACTATGTAGATTAGCTTATCATCGGGGCATGTCTGAGAGGAATAATCTAGATTAGTTTAGTTGAGATGGAATGATGCCACTTCAGTGTGGTTACCACCACCAAATGGACTCTGGTTCTGCATTGAATAAACAAGAGAAAGCAATTAAACATTAGTATTTTTGTCACTCTGTTTCTTGAGTATGTTTCACATTTCTGCTCACATACTATCCCCACTAAGATGGACTGTACTCTCAAACTAGGAAAAAGTATCTATCTCTTCCTTGTGCAGGTTGCATTTTCCAGGTATTTTGCCCAAGCAATGTAGACAGTTACTAATAATAGATGACTATTTTAAAAAAAAATCAAGACTGATTTATCTGTTTCAGTATTTCCAATGTGTTTCAGCGGTTATACAGTTGTATTTATTACTTTTCATTCATTCAATGACAATGTTGACATTTTTATTACCATCTCCTAGCAACAACATGAGTGGCCTGGATTTTAAACACAGTATTGAAAACACAATTCTACATAATCATCCTAGAGAATAGCTTCTAGGATCTCCCAGTCAAAAGAAAATCCAGGGTCTTCAAGTTGCTACATATTTCCAAATCAAGCTCACAATCAGTCAGATTACATACAGTTCCTTACATAATATGAATACCAGATAACTAGTTTTTATATTATATTTTTATTAGTTATTTTTTTATCATTCCAACATCATTGTAACTTCACTACAATCATTTGTCTTCATATATCTTACAGAGCCACACCTTCTGTTTCCTAACCAGTAACCCTGATATAGAACTTATTTTTCTACAAACTCCCACACAATACCTGCTCCAGTGCCGTACCTTTTTGTTTCTCACCATGATGATCATGGACTAACCAGATACATAGGCAAACAAGCCACCAATTAAATGGTTGCTTTGATAAGATTTGCCTTGGTTTTAGCATGTCTTCAGAGTGATTAAATAGTAAGTGAAGCTATGCTCTTAGTAATAGCAAGAGAATCTATCTACACATCAAATACTTAAGGTTATGAAAGCTACACCCATGAAAATAAGATGAAAGTTGTCTAAACTGTAGAAAGTGTAACAAATTAATTAGAAGATGAACTACGAAAGTTCTATAAAAATATCACTGCAAAATATTATGAAAATATGTATCTTATTCTATGTTCTAGAACTTTACTGCCCATTACACTAGTCACCAGTCACATAGGATTGTAATGCATTTGAAATATGCTTATTCCAAACCAAGAGGTGCTGTGATTATAATAAATATACCACATCTAAATTACTTGCTAAAAATATCTCACTAATAATTTTATACTGATCACATTTTGAAAAACAATTATTTTAGTTATATTGAGTTATATGGAAATATTGTTATTAATTTCAGGTGTTTCTACTTTTAAAAAATTATAATTTGTTCATTAATGTGTACATAAGCTTACCTGGATATGTGGAGGTCAGGGGATAAGTTCTGATTTTCTTTAAGTCTATATTCTCATATAAAATAATAGACAATAAAGCATGAAAACAAATATAAATATAACAAATGTAAATTACAATAAATTCCTCATGGTCGAATATAAATACTGCCTAGTATTTGGATAACTTCATAGTTTCACCACAAAAACCTAAAATAAATGGTCAGAAACAAATAGCACTGAGAAAGAAAGGCAAAGTATGTCTCTCTATTCTGATTTGCTTAATATTAACACTATTCATTAACACATATAAATATATGGAAATAGTGTCAATATATATTGTGTGAGATAGTTTCAACATGAGTATTTATCTCAACTGAGTGATGCAATTTTTTTATTTCTGTATAATAGCCTCCCCCAAAATGAATTACATGCATTGTGTCATGCATTTCCTCCTATAGGGAGATCTACATATGCATTATCAAATAAAAGCTCATTTAAAATAATGCTTAGTAAATACATTGTTGTATTATTGGACATTCTCCTCCAAGAGTTCATATCTGTGCTTGGGACCAAAGGAAAGGAAATGTGGTAGAGGAATTTAGTCTGCATAACAAAGTAAAAGTCCCTAGTAAGTTGTAAATAGCCTAAAATTAATTAATTCTGTGGACCTTTGATAAGCTATTTGATAATTCTGTGTATACATGGAAGTCTGCTAATTGCATTTAAATTTTATGTATGAAAAATTCAACCAATTCTCCTCTCATCAGTTTACATCTCAGTGTCTAGTTGAGAAATGAAACATCTGTGAAGGCAGGTGTTCTGCTTCTGCCTTCCAACAAGACGAACAAATCAACACAGGATCCAAGCCAACAGATGTTGTAAAATAGAAGAAAACCTAAAATGATTATGTGAAAGTGATAAAGTGCATTCAGGTCTGGAACACACTATAGTAGATGTGCCCCCGAGTGACTTTTTCCATTAATCCAACAGTTGTCACATTTTCTACGGTAGAAATTCCAATAGAATTGACTTATTTTTTTCTTATGACATAGAGTACTATAGCTTCTATCCAAGATGAAGCATTTCCTAGGCAATTAGATCTGCCCCCCCAATCAAAGATGTCATAGAAGTGGCAGAAGTACTCACACAACTTTATATATATTAAACTGCTTCATGATTTTCATAGGAATTTATTTCAATGTGTCTTCTCAATTTAAACATACATTCTTTCTAAAAACTAATTATTATCATTCGATTCTCCCTTACTGAAACTTAGTAATTTTGTATTTCAAGAGAACAGATAATTAGCAATGTTATGAAATATTCTATATCAATCTATCAAAACTTTATTTGCACTTCTGTGTAAAAGAATCTATTCTATACATCAAATACTTAAAGTTATGACAGCTACAGCCATGAAAATAAGATGAGGGTTGTCTACACTGTAGAAAGTAAAACAAACTAATTAGAAGAATAATTAGAGTAGTTCTACAAGGTATCACATTATGAATATATATATCATTTCCCCTAAGATCATCAGAAAAATTTTGGAGGAGAAATGAATAGTAAGTTTACAATAATCTATCTGTAACAACTCACTCTGAACTACTAGATTGGTTACTTCAAAGATTATTGAAAATAAAACCAAATATGAGTGAGATCAGTGCATCTCCCAAGCCACTTCATAGAAGTTTCTTCTTTCAATGGATTGCAATTAACACAGGTCCATGCCTGACCAAATTACAGAAGAAACATCAAACTTTATGATACATGCCATTATTAATTCATATTTTGTTTTGATTTTACACCTCAATCAAAGATTCCCCTCCCTCCCTTCTTTCCAGTAAGCCCCACCACCTGCATCCACTCATCCTTCACTGTTTCTCTTTAGCTACAGCCTGGCTTCCCATGGATATCCGCTAGCCATGGATATCAAGTTGCGTTGACACTAGGCATTTCTTCTTCTATTAAGGCTGAATGAGGCAATCCAGTATGAGGAATGGGTCCCTAAAGGAGGCAACAGAGTCAGAGACAGCCCCTGCTCTCACTGTTAGGAATCCCACATAAAGACCAAGTTACGCCGGGCGGTGGTGGCACATACCTTTAATCCCAACACTTGGGAGGCAGAGGCAGGCGGATCTCTGTGAGTTCGAGCCCAGCCTGGTCTACAAAGCAAGTTCCAGGAAAGGCGCAAAGCTACAGAGAGAAACCCTGTCTTGAAAAAAAAAAAAAAAAAAGACCAAGTTACACAACTGTAACATATGTGTGGAGGACCTAGGTCAGTCCCAAACAGGCTCTCTGGTTGTTGGTTCAGTCTCTGTGAGCCCTTCTGATCGCAAGTTAGTTTGTTCTGTGGGTTTTCTTGTGGTGCCCTTGACACCACTGGGTCCTACAATCTTTCCTCCCCACTCTTCCATAGGATTGCCAAGGTCCCTCTAGTGTTTGACTGTAGGTCTTTGAACCTGTTTCTATTAGTTGCTGGGTGAAGCCTCTCTAATGACAATTGGGTTAGGCATCAATTTATTAGTATAGGAAAATATCATCAAGAGTCATTTCATTGACTTTTTTTTGGCAACTGAGTTTGGTTCTATCCCAGGTCTCTGTGGTATCCTGTCAATGGGTCCTGGCCCTCAGAGGTGACCTCCCTTTCAGGGTATAGGTCTCCAGCTGTGCCAGCCATTAGTTGGTCACTTCCACAATTTCTGTACCATCTTTACTTCAACATAACCTGTTGAAGACAGGACATATTGTACATAGACATGACAAATTGTAGGTCAAAGGTTTGTAACTGGTTTGGTGTCCCAGTCTCTCCCCTGGAAGTCTTACCTTGATACAGAAGGTGGCCCATTCAGTCTCCTTATCACCTGTGGCTAAGAATCTTAGCTAAGGTCACTCTCAAGAAATGTTATTGGTTATCCAATACAAGAATATTATGACACTCACTAGATATAACAAAAAATATTTTCTAAGATTCTTGTCTCACCAAAGTTTATTAAATATATCACTGGTAGTCTTGGCCTTCTCCAGATGCTGCTCTCCCCTGTTTTTCTCAAAACAAATAACAAAATAAACAAACAAAAACACCAAAAAGCCCCAAAGAATAGATATTTTCAAAAATCAGGTGTCCATATATGTGTGGATTCATGTCTCTGTCTTCAATTGATTCCACTGATCAATCTGTCTGTTTTAAAGACAATTATCATGCAGTTTTCATTACTATTGCTCTATAGTGAAACTTGAAATCAGGGATGGTGAGAGCTCTAGCATTTCTTTTATTGTTCAGGATTTTTTTAGCTATTATGGATTGTTGTTTTTTGTTTGTTTGTTTATTGTTTTGTTTTTATATTTCCATGTGAAGATGTGAATTGTCCTTTCAAGGTCTGTAAAGAATTCTGTTGGAATTTAGATGGGAATTGCATTGAATATATAGATTTCTTTTGGTAGGATGGCCATGTTTACTATGTTAATCCTCCCAATCCATGAGCATGGGAGATGTTTCCATCTTCTGATATTTACTTGGGTAAATAGGAAGCAAAGACTGGATAGCCCAGAGTCCTAGATTAAAACCAAACACTACTGTTTTAAAAAAAAAGTCAATAAAATGATTCCTAATGATATTCTCCTATATTTATAGAACAGTGCTTTATCAAGTCATCATCAAAGAGGATTCCTCTGGCAGTAGATGGGAACAGATGTAGAGACCCACAGCAAGACATCACACAGAAAGAGAAGTCTAAGTGGGTGTTGTCCATTAAATCCCTCCTCTTGGAGCTCAGGGGAGCTCATCTTCAGAGGGATGGAGGACCCCAGGAGGACAAGGCCCTCTGAATCAGCTAAGTAAGGCTCTGATTTATGTCCTCTGTGGAATATTATAACCTTCAGCTTAATATTTTTATGAGATTCCTGACTGTGATAATCAGTGAGTTTCTGACTCTTGTGCCTGCTCATGGCACTCTTTTCCTGCTGTTGGGTTTCCATCCACATTCCATATAATAGTTTTTGCTTCATCATATTATATTTTATTTTGTCATGTACTGTCATTATCTTTTAGATAATAAGAAAGAGAAAGGTAGTGGATCAGGAGGAGGTGGGGAATAACTGAGAGAAGTAGAGGAAGTGGAAAATATAATCACAATATGTTACATGAGAAAATAATGTATTTTCAATACAAGAAAAATGGGAAAAATAAAAGAATAAATATTTTCAAGAATTTTGTCTGAAAGTCCATACAGCAGTTCTTCTTGAATGTGTGTAATATTAAGAAGCTCCTAGGGCTTCCATTTCAAGACATCTACTTCATTTATTTCTTACTGAAAATCAAAATGATTGCTTTAGACTTTCAGTATTTAGGGAGCCAATCCTAGAAGAGACAGTCACATACAGAATTCCTGCTGTTCTGGCAATTACAGTTCTTTCTGTATCCTCACTCTCTGTGTTATTTGACCATAGTGCAGGAGCTGTGCTACAGATGTACATATTGGGCTGTGGACCCCATGGTCTATTGATTTTTGTATTGTGTTAAATTATGATTTTCTGTGTTGGTTTCATTTGCTATAAAAAGAAGCTTCTTTGATGAGTAGTCATCCTTGTAAACATGCACATGCAAACTAAAACGGACTCACCAGAAATTATATACATTCAAGAAGAAGAGGAGGAGGAAGAAGAAGCCATTAATATGAAAGCAAACATGGAAAGGGTTGGAAAGAGAGAACATGGGAAAAGCCAGAAAGAGGAAAGGAAAATTGGGAAATGATGAATTATATTTTAATTAAAATGTACTAAAATTAATAAAATTTGTGAGGAGAGATTAGTTTTAGAAAACTGTTACAATTATCAAAAGAAATAACTCATAAGGCTGAGGAACATGTAAAGAAATGTTCAACATACTTAGTCATCATGGAAACACTAGTAAAACTATGGGATTTCATTTTACACCCCTGAGAATGTCTCAGACAAATTTTAAAACATGACAGTTAATTCTGGTGAGGATATGAAGTAAAGGGAACACATGTATTTTTTATGGGAATGCAAAGTGTACAAGCTACTATGGAAATTAGTACGGCTGTCCTTTGGAAGATGGGAATCTATTCACCTCAAATTCCAGCTATATCACTCTTGGGCATATACCTAAAGCATTCTTCATTACACCATTATGCCACTTGTTCAGTCATGCTCACTTCTGCTTTATTAATAATAGCCAGAAATTACAAACCACCCTTGGTGTCCCCTAATAGGAGAATGGATAATGAAAATGTGGTAAGTTTACCCAATGGCGCATTACTCAGCCAATTAAAAAAATAAATAATGAAATTCACAGATTAGTGGGTAGAACCAGAAAAAAAATAATCCTGAATGATTTATCTCAGATCCAGAGAGATAAATATGCTATGTATTCTCTTATATATAGATATTGGCTCTTAAGTCAGTGCTGCAATCTTAAGAACCACAGAGGCTAGGTACAGAGTAAGGGACCAAAGGGAACAGTTTGATTTCCTTAGGAAAAGAAAACAGAATACATAGTATTGGATGAATCAGGGTGGGATATGGGATAGAGCTTGGAAGAAGGGGTCAAAGGAGGGAATACAGGGGAAATCCAGCTAAAATTAAGGGCCTTCAGGCTAGCAGAGTGAAAATATAATACAATAGAAGCTTCCCAAAACATATGCATATATGAAGGCAATATAAATGAAACCATCAAATGATGGCCACACTAGTCATCTCTTGTCACCAAATGATGCTTCCAGTACTGGGATTGGGTTAGTTATAGTTGAGATGATAGACAAAGAAGTCCTAGGAGAACTGCCAAGCTACCTAGGCTGTTGCCAAGACTATAGGTTGCTCTTCACAAATGGGCAGCAAGACCCTATAGCAGACGGAAATACCAATACAACTCATTAGCTATGAAAACTAATGCTGGTGCCTATATAATTCCTATCACCCTGTATTCTAGCATCTTTACAAATGTCCTCTTCACCTGTTCATGATACCAAAACATAAATGTAAACACTAACGCAGCCAAAAGCCATTTTATCTGCACTGGTTTGATGCCTTTATGATATGCTAAGACAATGATGACACAAAGCTTAAGTGAATAACCAACCAATATATGATTTGACTTAGAGCCCACTTCATTAGATAGAACCCATACTGGACATTGCTTGGATGACAAAGAACCTGTTACTAGGTATTTCAAGGCCCTGGGGTAAAAACCCAATACTACTACTGTTCTTAAAAAAATAGCAATAGCAAGTAGTAATAAAATGATTCTTATTGACATAGTTATACTCATAGTTTAGGGTCTTCCTAAGTCATCATTTGAGAAGCTTCCTCCTGCAGCATATGACAACAAATACAGAGATCCACAGCTAGACGTTATACAGAGAATGAGAGACACTGGACACTCGGCCCTAAATGAGTATCTTCATTACATTCCTCTCCTCCAGACTCAGGGAACTCTGGGGAAGAGGAGGCAAAAAGATTATAAGAGACAGATAAGATGGAGAACACCAAGAAAACATACGTGGCCCTCTAAATCAACATGATCAACTCACATATGAACTCACAGAGTCTAAGGCAACATGCACAGGGCCTGTATGAATTTGTACCAAGTAGGGTCATAGAGCTGAAAGGAAAAGTAGACAAGTGCTCTCATCCCTAACCCAGATGCAATCTACAGTTGTTACCAACTTGCAAATGAAAATTTAGTTTCCTTAAATGGAGTCTCATTGTAGAAACAAACTAATCTTTTAAGTGTGGGCTGCATGCCCAGTACAGGATGGCCAACAGAAAACAAACTCATGGTACCTTTGTAGGTTCTATGTCTCATAATGTCATGTCAGGACATTTACTCTTTTTTATTTTTAATTTTACCTTATTGTTTTTAATTTTAATTTGATTTTATTTATGTATTTTTCTTCCCTTTTTCTACCCTATAGGTCTTTTGAATATATATTATGGGTTCCAATTTAGCAATTTTATAGGATTTTTGAGTATGTAAACAAGTGGGTTTTTGTTTTTGTGTCTTCTCTTGGGCTTTTTTCCTTGTTTGTTTGTTTTATCCAATTCTAATGTGTTAATTTTTATTTTCTATAATTAAGTTATATTTTATTATAGTTCCATAAAAGTCTGTTTATTTTCTAGTGTGAGACAGGAAAGGAAAGTATGTGGATGGAAGAGAAAGTGTGGGGAACTGGAAAGAGTAGAGGGAGGGAAAACTATAATCTGGATATATTACATGAGAAAAAAGTCTATTTTCAATAAACATGAGAAAATCTATAAAAAGAAATAAAAACAACTCTCTGTTACCAAACTCATACTTTCATATTCCTAATTATTTAAAAAACAACTAAGTAAGGGTAATCTATGATCTAATTTTCACAGTAAATATCCTATAGCATCAGTTATCTGTTAGAGGGATCTTTGTGCTTATAAAATTCTCACTTAATGCTGATTTTTGAAGATAGCCTACTTTCTCCTCATCTATGTCTCCTGCCTAAGAAAGTACATGTCTCAATTATCCCATTCAGGACATTCCTGGACCTCCTTATCTTAAGACTCCTTGTCTTTAAAAAACTGTCTATTTCCATGCTATTATCAACCAGTCCACTCATGGAACCATGTCCAATGACAATTTAATTGAGATTCTTGTGTTGTAATGTTGTTGACCAATCTGTTTGATTCAGTTTACAAATCCTTTAAGCCCCTTCAGTGATGTAATCTTCTGATTTTGTGCCGGTATCACAAGATTATCATTGAAATGTGCATAACAATATATAATGTAATAATTCCAGAACTCAGTAGCTGAGTCAGAAGAATTACTTTGTATTCATTGCTAGCTTGTGCTATACTATGCCTCAAAAATAAAGTCATGATTGAACAATTAATTTCCCAAGATCTTTTAATATAGCAACAACAACTGTAGGAATTATGGTTGTATAAGAATATAACTAAAAAATAGTAACTGGGGTAGTATTCATAAAATTTATTTTTCTACCAGTGTGCAGCATGGCACATGCCTGCCATCCCAACATTCAGGAAACTAAGCCAGAGGATTGCTACAGTGGCAGGCCACCCTGGTTTACATAACAAAATGGAATATAGAATGAGACCCTGTCTTAAAATTAGTCAATTTAGATAAAGATGGCTGGTGCCAAATTTTTATACACTCCACAATTTTTTATCTTTTTTTGAATTAAATGTTTTATAGCTAATAATCATTAGCATAACTATGCATATACAATCATATACATGTAAAACCTAGCTAAATCTAGGTATCATTCAGTAGTCAATATGGATGGACAAGGGAAGGGAGGCCATTGATCCTTATCTCTGCCCTTGCTATCAACAGAGCTTTTGAAACTGGCATCTTGTTCCTAGCAGAACAAGTTCAATATGTTTCTAAAGCATCAGTCCACGATGTGCAGTTTGGGGAGTAGTATCAAAACCTGTAAGTTCAGCAAGCCCTTTTCTGTATGTTTATTTGTAATTATCTTGTCTCTTTTTTTCTAAACTCTTTTTTAATTCTTTAATCTCAAAATATAGCTAACAATTTCTCCATGTGACATTCTGGATTCATGCAATAATTCATACAATAATTCAAATCAGTCTTGAATCCTTACATAGAGGCAGACTTGTGACATAAAATGTTACCAAAACAAGCAATAGGGGTGGAGGGCTGAGAGCCAGGAGAGGGATGGAGGCAGGCAGAGAGAGAAAAATCTTAGCCTCCAGGCAGTTAAATCCAATCAGAAAATATCATGAGGGATTGCATTTTCACAAGAGTAGATCTAACTTTTAAAAACATTTTTCTTGATAAAGCATAAATCATGATCTTATTGCAATGAGGTATGAGACAGAGTCTGTGCTTGTGCATTCACTATTGACACAATGGTTTTAATGACTAACATCTCTTGCTCTCTTGACAGTTGCTATAGTCTCCCCCTATTGGAAAGTTGGGAAGTTTCTCTTAGAACATTTGAGGGCTCAGGTGTAAGTTGGAGACTGGGTTGAGTTTTGACCAAATGCTTTCTTCTTTATTCCTGAAAGCATGCATCAGGATACATAGGCAATGCTGCACACAGACATACTAAAATGAACACTGCCCGAGAGAGGCCTTATTAGCACGTCTCATTTTTTTTTAAACACATTTATCACAAAGAGGGAAGAAATAGAAACAGATGTTTCTACAACTTTTAGAAGAAGGAGGTTTTTCTTGGGATTACCACTCATATTCTAAACCTAAATGAGGAGGCTGTGAAATGAACTAGCATCTAGCGATGAGTGTAGTGCTAGGCAGTGGAGCTTGAAATCATGGGTCACTTTTGATTAAATGTTTCTCACAGAAAATAAGCTGTGTCTGGCTGTGGCACTGTCCTCACTGTCATATGCACGAATTTAAATGCCAGTGCTTATTAAATGTAGCTTGAGCAATAACTGAGGGTTGCTCTGGGGATGAACCATTAAAAAAAGAAAAATGACCTGCAATTCCACTCAAAAGTAATTAAATCTTCACCAATTGGCAAGGTGATTTTTAAGAAATATTTTCCTGCACTGGGGAGGGATGGTAAAGATTAGCAAACAGTCCAATATGATCTAAATGGATCATATGTTAACTGGAATTTCATGCCAGAGATTCAACATCTCTGAGTTCGTTCTCATTTTTAAACATGGACATTAAAACCCAGTCCTCCAAGGATGGCTATAAGTATTAAATATGATAATTTATGTTAAGGAATCAGACATTCTGCCTGAGCTGCATCAGATGCTAACTATAACCAGACCCCTGGAGTAATCTGAGATTCTACCCCAGATCCCGAGGTGTAGTGAGAGCTGTCATAATTAATGATATTACTGTTGCTATTTGCTTTTATACATATTTTGTTAATTTTTCTCTTTCTTATTTTACTTCTTTATTCAGGATAAGGTAGTAGATTGAGAATTTTCTTTATTTGTGTTCTTGTAGTGCCCTGAGAAGAGATTGCTTTTGAATATGATTCATTTCACTCTTTAGGTTTTTCCATTGATTTTTATATTGAACTTCTCCTTTCAATATCTTTTAACCATAATCCTTATTTATGGGACCCAAGACCCTGGCATATCATAATAAGTTGCTTATTAAAAAGTGACATGATTTTTATTAGAAAATTAGAATCAATGAATCATAATTTTTGTCCTTAGCAGAGGTTAAATGAACACATCACTTACAGAATCAGGTTTTTACCTCATTATGAAGCTTATATTCTCAGCAATTAAATGGATTTCTTTTTCAGTGTGTGATGGCTCATATTTGCTGGAAAACTTTATTGATTTTATCTAAAGCTGGGAGTATGCCAGATCAGACTGCTGAAAGTAATGAATAGTTGAGCTTTTTTGATGAAGAAATGGGCTATCAGGTACAGAATGTCCTCCTGGGAGCTATAAAGTGAAGTTTCTAGGGAAGGACTCATATCCTAGCACAGGACTCAACTCTGTGGGTGCCCTTTTAAGGAGAACTGCTATTAACAACATACTAATTTTTAATCATTCATTTGTGCAAAACATGCTCATTAAGCATCAAGTGTGTTGTAAATGTCATTTTTTTTTCTGTTGAGGCAAGACAAAATGGAACCCATTCTTCATTGTTTTTCCAGGCTGAAAATGTATATGGACACCAGGAAATCAAATTGCAATAAAAAGAAAGAAATACAGAGAACATTGCATGATTCACAATATATACTAAGTACTTAGGGCATATTGATTCAAAATGTACTACAAATAGCAGTTTTTCACATGCGTGTGTGCACACATTAGAGGCTAGTAGTCTATTGGTGTCTTTCTCAATCACATACTAGCTTACTTTTTGAGACATGGTCCCTCATGGACCTTGGAAATCACTGATTCCATGTCTCCCTGGTACTGGTATTACAGTACAGTATGTGCTAATATAGTCATCTTTTATGTGGCTGTGGTACTTAAAATTGGAAACCCATATTTGCTCAGCAATACTTTACCAACTTAGCCACCTCTTCAGTCTTGCAACCAGTACATTTTCAAGAAGTCTGAAATAGCATTTTAAATAATAGTGCATTATTGGTTGTAGTATTAAGGCAACTCCATGTAGTTAAAAGGGAGGTTTATTTTGTGGGGTAACTTAGAAGTAAAGGAATAAGTTGCAGGGTCCAGGAAAGGTCTACCTCCAGTGTCCAGGATCCAGGAACCAAGAGAGCTGGCACATTCGGATCTAGGGTCTTAAGGGCTCCTGTCTCAGCCCCGCCTTGTAGGCGTAACAGTTACCAAAGCCTCAATGGGGGTGTTACTTCCAGGTCAAAGCTGGAGCAGCTACCCACTACACCCACTACATTGCATAATAACTTTTGTTTCATATACAGTAGTACAATAAGTGTCATAGAAGAGTAAAGCTGAAAAACTGGCCAGCTCTGATTGGATTAGGACCTGGAGAATTTCAAATTCTCACAATCAAGTCAGTGAGAAGAGACATTAGCCATGGCAAGAATATAGGTGAAGCCTGAGAAACCAATTTATTGATAGGTTTAAACAACATAGACCCAATGCACAAAATCTTCAATATAGTAACTTCCAGTAAGTTGGCAAACCGAGAGGTGACTGATTATCAACTAAATTCATGGGTCTAACTGAGGTAGGTAAGGCAGAAGTACTGGGCCATGCCATAAGCAAACAACGAGCGATGGCATGCTCAGAGAGCACTCTGGCCAGAGGAAATCTGACCCATAAGCCTCAAACTAAAAATGATGACGTGCATCCCAGGGCTAACCACAAAACACCACAGCAGCTAGAAGCAAAAGCCCACTAAACAGCCCCATATATATGCATATATATATGTGTGTGTGTGTGTGTGTGTGTGTGTGTGTGTACAGCCTTTTGTTTAATAAATGATCTTGCTTGCAACCTCCCTGAGTCTGTCGTGTCCTCCACATCTACTCATCCCCTGCCCAGGGACACCAAGACTGAAGCCATAGCACCAGTGACATCTAACTTCATGAAAGAAATAAGAAATGTCATCTTGGGGATTAGAAATACTAATTTAATATGGTTGCACAAGGGCACTAGTCAGTTCAAAGCTTAAATATGAGTGATATTAGTAGAGTAGTATGAACTCTCAGGTATTGAATAATAGTGTGATTGAGATAAGAAAAATAATTAAAAATACAAAATCACACTAAAACCCCCAGGGGATTTAAAAATAGCAAATATAATGTCAGAAAGACAGCTTATTGGGTAAAGTTATTTTCAGCCTGCCCCACAACCTTAATTTGACCCCAGGGACACACATGGTGGAATGAGAGAGCTGACTCCTGCAAGGCAGACTCTGACCCGACATGTGTCTTTGCACATGAAAAAGGCACAGAGAATCACAGAGAAAGACGCACACGCAATGAAAATTATAAAAATGTAATAAAGACTTAAAAATCCAATAAAATTAGCATAACTATACAATTTAAATTTCTTTAAAATAACCATTGTGTGGATATGAATAACCTAGTGGATATTTATTAAATCAGTGTACATATTTGTAAAAATCAAATAATGTTAATTCTCTTGCTTTGAATAATTTCTTTAAACTGTATCTTTGAATTCTTCAGAGAGGCTTTCAATACTATGAGAAACACAAACTATGAAAATATACTTAGTAATTGCTTCTACATTATTAAAATATGGAATATCACTCAAATCCCTCATGAAGACAAGGTTAATGGCCATGTCATATAAATAATCTTTATTTCATTCCAAAGCATATATTTTATTTTATAGTAAAAATATTATCAGGTAATCTGATCTCCTAGGAATTTTAAGCTTACTTTAATACTGAAATATCAAATATTTTATATATATGTATATGTACATACACACACACACACACACATATATATATATATATATATATATATATATATATATATATATATATATTGAATAAGACAATGCTGGGATATACACAGTTTGCTTGACTATAATTATATAACAAGTTATATTATATAAAAATATATAAATTATGTTGCCAGAATGTAAACAACCGTAAGTTATCATTGTCATTGTTTATTTTTTGAAGTTACTTTTTTTTGAAGTTTTATTTTTTTTTTCAGTTAACTCATATTGGTAGAACCATTCATTGACTTTCTGTTATTGGTTTATTTTACATAAAACGATATCATCAATGTTATCAATGTTGCCAGATATTTCTGAATTTCTATTTTTCTAATGGCTAAACATATCCCACCCCATGGCACAGCATTTCCTTTTGGCACTTTTCTCAAGATGAGCATTCAAGTTGTCATCTTATTTCAGCTATAATAGGACTTTAATAAATATAGGGATATTAATATCTCCTTCAGATGTTCATGGCAGTTCTTTAAGATACATACTAAGATGTAGGTTCATTTGATCGTATGATAGATTACCTTTTTATATTCTCAGGAATCTCTATAATGTTTCTCATAGTAGGCTTACCACTGTACATCAACAGTTGGCAAAGGTTTTATTTTTCCATTTGTTCTTGTGAACACTTGAGCTGCTTTTTGTTCCGATAACACCCCTCTTGATGGTTTTAGGATTAACTGCTCGTTGCTGTTTGGATCTGAGGTTCTCTAGTGGTCTGTAACTGAACATCAGACCTGACAAACACTAAACATTAGGTGTCTTTTTTTGATGAAATACATGGTTACACCTTCAGAAGATTGAGGTTTTGAGATTCATATATGCTATGGATATAAACTCTTTTACGATACATGATGTATGAATATGTCTGCTATTCTGTAGATCTTGTCACTCTTTTTCTTTTACCACCAATAACTTTTGGGGCAATGTATTCCTATTTATTTATTCATACTTTAATTACACATCCTTTTGTTTTCTGACACACAAATAATAGCCAAGCTCAATGATATGAATGTTTTCTTCGATAATGTAGTTCTTTGTCCTTTGTCCATTTTCAATTAAATTTTCCTAATGTAAGATAAAGTTTCAGTGTTATTATTTTGCATATGAACATAGAATTTTCTCAGGATAATTTGTTGTATTATTTAACTAATCTCTTTTCTTTGGTTGTTGTTGTAGTTGTAGTTGTTGTTGGTCGTGGTGTGTGGATGTTCTTTAATATATAGACATCCTTTATTGATAAATGAGACTAGCCAGGGCTTTCCTGTTACAAATGATGTATTTAAGAGCTGTCCTAACTTATGGTGAGATGAGTCTTCCCTACATTTGCTGATGTAAAGAAGAAAAGATGGCTTCTGTTTGATAACTTTGTGCTTAAGTGTGTCCTATCTTTGTATGACTTCATCTTTACTGATACATGTTAAGGATTTGGAAGCAGTTTGGGATCCATTAGAATGAGTTCCTCAGTAATGGATACCTGAAAAGGAAGTTCTGCCCTGTATGCAAATCAGCACTTATACTGAAATTACTGTTAAAAACACAGAAATTCAATTTATCCACTCAGATTGCCTTCTACAACTCAGTAATCAAGTTCAGAATTGTAAAAGGTGGTTATTTAACGAATACTTTCTAGAGTGTCTCTCATCTTTAGACTGTATAAAAGTTATATGGTTCTGTTCATGATCACAGTGTTCCTCAACCTCACCACACCACTGCACACACTGACAGTATAAATGGAAGGACATCTTGAAAAGGGAGAAAGTCCTTATTTTAATGAAACAATAAGATGATTTCAAGCACATGGGCACACTTAGGAGGGACTTTCTCAATTGGATCAATTGATTCGGGAAGGCTCACCCCAAGTCTGGGCCACATCTACTAGCAGTTCAGGTTAAGGCATAATGGAAGAAGGGCACTTTGCCTTTTGCCTTCTTTCTCTACTCACAGGAAAAGTTCCCCCATCTTGTTGCTTCTGTGGTATTAGAAGTCATTTCTTCAGGATTCCAATATAAACTGAAGATCAGCAGGTCTTTAGGAATCCTGCAGGATGCCAGCATCTGATTGAAAGCACTGAAATGTCTATTCTGGTGAACTGAGGAGCTACTTGATTCTTGACTTTTCCATTGATATAGCCAATGTTGGACTACTCAGCCTATTGTTTGTGAGCCACTTACCCTATTTGTTGTGTTTCTTTAGAGAACCCTAATATAGGAGGTGGTCTATTTAATTCTTTCCTCATCAGCCCGCTCATACACCTGCATCTAACCAATAACTACGGACAGCTCTTATTTGAGAATTCACGGTCGCTATTAACCTTTCTCCATTTCAACAGGTAATGTTGCATTTGGATATTTTTGCCTCAGTCTATGTCCTCATTGTTCATTGACAAGGTATTTTTGATTGTCTGATGTGTATTCTTTCATCCATGTAGTTTATAATGTTAGAAGCACACACAAATTCCTCTTTTACTTCAGAAATTGTCTGTACTTTGCTGTCTCTATTTACATACAATATATTTGACATGAATTATAAAACAAAGTAATTCTTTATTTTCTTTTTTTTTGGTATGGCTATGTGTTGTTTTATTTTTTTATTTTATAATTTAATTTTAAATATCAGCCATGAATTCCCCTGTCCTCGCCCCCTCCCTGCTTTCCCCCAGCCCAATCCCCCATTCCCATCTCCTCCAAGGCAAAGACTCCCCTGGGGATTCAGCTCAACCTGGTAGATTCAGTCCAGGCAGGTCCAGTCCCCTCCTCCCAGGCTGAGCTAGGTGTCCCTGCATAAGCCCCAGGTTCCAAACAGCCAGCTCATGCACTGAGGACAGGTTCTGGTCCCACTGCCTGGGTGCCTTCCAAACAGTTGCAGCTAATCAACTTTATACTTTATGATTTTTTACTGAGATTACTACAAATTGGGGTAGTCTAGTTATCTTACCCACTCTGTTGTGTTTTCCATACTGATTGCTTAAGATATCATCAGCCGGGCAGTGGTGGTGCACGCCTTTAATTCCAGCATGCAGGAGGCAGAGGCAAGTGGATCTTTGTGAATTCAAGGCCAGCCTGGGCTACCCAGTGAGTTCCAGAAAAGGCACAAAGCTACCTACACAGAGAAACACTGTCTTGAAAAATAAAAAAGAAAGAAAGAAAGTATCATCAAATAGAATGAAATCCAGCTAGAGATTGGCCACAATACACCTAATGATCTTGTCCTTAGCTATGTCTCCCCTAAACCTCTTATTGAACTCTCCTCTCACCTTAGATGTTCAGTTCTTTGACCCAAGAAATTTACTTGAATAGAACTTTTTTTTCTTGTTTCAAGCAATTGAAACTGCTTTAATAACCTTGCTAAAATGTTCCTCTCACTAACTTTTAATGGCCTCTAAGAGTTCGTTCAGCAGGACAATTTTCACTTCTAGAAAGTATTTTATTAACTGTTTAACCTAGAAGTTTATTTCTTTCCCATTCTATGCAGGTTATTTTTTTTTTGTAGCCTCAGACTGCATATTTGCTTTCAATTTATTTGTCTGAACTTTTCCTTGAAGTGAAAGCTCCTTGAGGACAAAGCTTAAGTTTCATTACCCTGAAGTACCTCCTCAGTTGCTTTCTCCTTTCATCTTGAAACTAAACTTAACACTTTCTGTTTTTGACAGCACTGACATTTATGAAATCCAATCCAAATTAATGGATATTGAATACAGAGTATGGAATATGTTCTAGTTGCTACTAATTCATAGACTCTCAATACATGAGTTCTAAAAACATAGTAGAATGTTGAGTGTTTTCACCAAGCATCATACATGCTTAAGCCAACTCTACTTAGAAAGGCCAGCTTGCCAAAGGTGGGCAGGTGCTAGAATTCATGAAACTAATGTAGTTGCCTAAAAAGGTTATATCTCCTTGGCTATTCATTTTCTGTGAAGACCTAATGATAGCTATTCCATCCCTCAGTCTTGGCTTTTTGTTTGTTTGTTTGTTTGTTTGTTTTGTTTTTTGAGACAGGGTTTCTCTGTGTAGCTTTGTGCCTTTCCTGGAGCTCACTTGGTAGCCCAGGCTGGCCTCAAACTCACAGAGATCCACCTGGCTCTGCCTCCCGAGTGCTGGGATTAAAGGCGTGTGCCACCAACGCCCAGCTAAGTCTTGACTTTTTTAATCCACAAAAATCTCAGTAAAATAGCCTTTATTTGATGGTCTAGGGGCAGTAATTACTCAAAATTCCTGTTCCTGCCTGGTTTACTCTGAAACCGTACTATGAAGATTTTATACCATGATTTCTTTTCTATTTCAAACTACACATATCAATGCTTGCTAATTCATTCATTCATCTTATACTGTGTAATATGCAAGATCCAAAATATTTAAAAGTCCAGAACATATCTCTCTCTCTCTCTCTCTCTCTCTCTCTCTCTCTCTCTCTCTCTCTCTCTCTCTCTCTCTCTCTTTGTGTGTGTGTGTAAGAGGATACAGATGTACAAATGGAGGTGAGAGTTTGATGTCAATTGCCTTCCTCAGTCACTCTCCAGTTTATTTTAGAGACAGGGTCTCTCACCTAATGAGAGTTTATTTGTCTACTTGTTTGGCTGGTAAACTCTGGGGATCCTTATTGTTTTAACCACAGAGTCATGTCCCCTGCTTCCAGGACTTCTTTCTTGTTAAGAGACATATAGAGTTCCCACTAGCTTGGTTCACTAGGCTCTCTGCATAAGTGAGACAGTTGTGTAGCTTGGTCTGCTTAAGGGGCCCCCTGGCAGTAGGATCAGGATCTATCCCTGGTACATGAGTTGGCTTTCTGGAGCCCATTATTAATGGTGGGACACCTTGCACAGCCTTGACACAGGGGGAAGGAGTTGGATCTGCTTCAACTGAATATATCAGGCTTTGCTGAATTTCCAAGGGAGCCCTTACTTATTTGGAGGAAGGAATAGGGGGTGGATTGGGGAGCTGCTTCGGGGGGGGAGCAGGAGGAAGGAAGAGAGGCAGATCTGTGGTTGGTATGTAAAATGAATAAAAAAATCTTGTTAAAGAAAAAGAGGCATATCAGTAAGTGGAGGATACAAGCAGAAAAACAAAACATCATCTAAAAGCAAGCAAATTAAAGCAAAGGATCCCAATTATGAAGTCTCCAAGGTGAACTCTTAGTAGAAGAAATATTAGAAAATGAGGGAGAGTGGTTTAAAGCCATTATAAATGGAATCAAAGCAGGGTTTCATAATGGGGAAATGTATTGCAGATACATGAAAAAATTATTAGCAGACTATAGGGTGACTTTGGCAGAGGTGAAAGCTGGATTCTAGACAGATGTTTGCCAGCAAGTCAAAGCAAAGCTGGAATAAAATAAAACAAACAAACAAACAAACAAAAAACAGTGTAATATTGGGAAGATACAGTTTACATGTCCTGGTGGATATAAGTTATAGAGAACTTGAGACTCCATATTAATAAATTGTCAGTGTTTTTTGGTCAGTCCGTGGACAGAGCCTATCACTATCTACAACAGTTATCTATATCCTCTGAACAGTAAGAAGACTTAGACACATTTCATCAGAAAAATGTCAGCATTCAAATGTTAGATCATGACTTAGGTTATGGAGGGCCTCTCTAGGTCTAGATCTACAGAGAGGTTTGTCCACAGAGAGCTTAAAGACCATAAATAAGAAGGAAGGCCAGGCGGTGGTGGTGCATGCCCTTAATCTCAGCACTCAGGAGGCAGAGGCAGGCAGATCCCTGTGAGTTGGAGGCCAGCATGGGCTACAGAGTGAGTTTCAGGAAAGACTCCAAAGCTACACAGAGAAACCCTATGTCAAAATAAATAAATAAATAAATAAATAAATAAATAAATAAATAAATAAATAAATAGTAAAAGGGCAGACTCCAGGAGAACTTTTAGTGATGGCACTTTGATTTTCATCTTTTTTTTTAAACTGAAAATATATTCTCTCATGAAATATATCCCAACTGCAGTTTCCCCTCCTTCCACTCCTCTTGGTTCCTCCCTACTCTCCTCTTGCCCAGATACATTTCCCCTCCATTTCCCCTTCAGAAAAGAGCAGGCCTCCAAGAGATACAAAGCAGAACAAAACAAGATACAGTAAGACAGGTGAAAGCCCTCATGTGGAGGCTGGACAAGGTAACCCAATAAGGAAAAGAGTCTCAACAGCAGGAAAAAGCCAGAGTTACACTTGTATAAGAGCTTTGTTTAAAGTACAAGATGATTAGTTTTTATATATAGTTGTTTTATTAAAAAATACATTTCTAAGTGAAAATTGTGTCTTAAAAATTGATATTTTTAAAGGTCTGATTTCCTGTGTTACTATGTTTAAAGTATCTGAGGGTACATACTAGCTCCAAAAGAAAGACAATCTAAATCAATGGTGATATAAGCAAGGAAACAATATAAAATTCAAGATGAGCTGCATGCTTAATATCCTTATTTTCTATGGGCAATATTCTAGACATGATTTAGGTATTCTAGAGCACTGGCAACTGTCCCCTTTCTCTGTTTATCCTTACTAATGCACTGTCTAATTATCTCTTGGAGAATTTAAATATGTGGATAATGTAAATTAAAAACAATTCCCCTGTTTAAAGATCCTTATTTCATAGATGGTGATGGAACAATAGTTGCTATTTTTCATGAATAATGTCCTCAAAAGTAGAGTTAGAGCCTCATTCTTAACTGATTAATTTGTAGTAGCAAAGGACAGAGGGTGAAGAATTCTCATCACAGTCACCTGAAGAACACATCTCCTGATTACTGAAATACCTTACAAAGCCTAATTGGTTTAGAAGTCCCTAGTTCATCTTAGGTAGAAGATATCATTTAAATATCTTCAGTAATTTTCCTTTAACAGGGTTTTAAACTTAATGTTTCTGCCTTGCTTCAGGACAACATCCTTTAATTGCTCTAAATTATCAGTGATGTCTGTAGCATTTCCAGTGAACATAGATTGATTTCAATTAACTTTCTTAGGCTTTTGCATAAAAACAGTCTTTTTCAATTTGCCTAATTGGATCACACAACTTTTTGGTGCTGAGGAATGATAGACATGAAGAGGTGGGAGTGAGGACACAATCAAGTTGTTTGAGCCCTCCCTCATAGTTCCTTTTGGAATTTCCATTGGGCTGCATCACGCAAGACCTCTGGTTTAAAGTGAAGGTGAAATTTTTTTTCAAAACTTACTGCATCCACTTGTGCAGGCTCTATGTGCATGCCTATAGGAACACAAAGATTTATTAAAATTTCTAACAACATTTTGAAATGTAACTAAAAAACTTAAAGGAACCACTTTTCAATTAAAGGACATTTAAAATAACGTAAATATATTTTAAGTTGAACATAAAACTTAGAAATAAACAATTTATTTTAGAATCAACACATGTAAATTGAAAAATTAGAGAAAATAATGTAATAAGAACTAAAACTATGAAGTAATTAAAAAAAACTATATTTGGGCTGGAGAGATCACTGAAGAGTTAGAAGGGCTTGCTACTTTCCTATGGGGCACAAATTTGGCTTCCATCATTCATGTGGCTCCACCAGTTTTAGAGCCCCTGATACCATACTGCTGTGGGATAATGCTTTTGTACACTAGTTTAATAAAACATTGGCCAGTAGCCAGGTAGGAATTATAGGTGGGATAAACAGAGAGGGAGAATTCTGGTAAGAGAGAGGCTGAGGCAGGAGACACCAGCCCACCATTCAGGGAGCAGTATGTAATGGCATACAGATAAAGCCACAGAACATGTGGCAACATATAGATTAACAGAAATGGGCTGAGTGTATGTGCAAGAGCTAGCCAGTAGTAAGCCTGAGCTAATGGCCAAGCAGTTTTAATTAATATAAGCCTCTGTGTGTTTACTTGGGTCTGAGTGGCTGAGGACCGGGCGGGACCCAGAAAAACTTCAGCTACATCATATTCTGGGCTCAGTCAGAATTCATATACATGTGACATGCACTCCTATAGAGGCACATACACATATTTAAATAAAAATACTATAAAAATCTTTACAAAGCAATATTTACATTATTCATTCATTTATATATAATGTATAATATGTGTATATGTAATGCAATAACATTATTCTGTATTTAAATATCTAATGGCAGATGTGTTCAAAATTAGTATGTAATGTCCTTCTTGATCTCTTTTGACTGATTTTAGTTTGAAGTCTATGTTGTTGAATATTAAGATAGCTACACCAGCTTCTTAATACCATTTGATTGGAAAGACTTTTCCCAGCCTTTTACTCTGAGGTAGTATCTATCTTTGAAGTTGAGGTGTGTTTCTTGTATGCAGCAGAAAGATGGGTCCTGCTTTCATTTCCATTCTGTTAGCCTGTGTCTTTTTATAGGTGGATTAAGTCCTTTGATATTAAGGGATATTAATGATCAGTGATTGTTAATTCCTGTTATCTTTTGGTGGTAGTGTGTGTGTATTTCTCTTCTTTGGGATTTACTGCTGTGGGGTTATCTATTGCCTGAGTTTTCATGAGTGTATATGACTTACTTAGATTGGAATTGTCTTTCTAGTGCTTTTTGTAGGGCTGGATATGTGGATAGGTATTGTTTCAATCTCAGAGGATTACGGTAAATTAAAATTCAAAATAACAGTAAGTTGCTATAAATAGCATTCTGTAATTACAAGTGGGGGCAGTTTCTTAAAAAGTAAGGTCTTAAATTCACTTAACAAAGATTGGTAAATGCTATACCAACATTTAAATTTACTGATTTTGCAAGATAATCTGACAAAGAAAAGTATTGATTTTAAAAAAAAAAAAATTCTCTTTAGAATGTTGAGCCAAGCCAGCCTGCTTTTGCTGTTGCTGATAACATATGAAAGAGCATTTAAGGTTATCCAAGAACATATTTTAAGCTTGAATGCCCTGGAATAATGGTGATATAGTTTGCTATTTCTCTGCTGTGATAAAATGGTGACCAAAAGAGGTTAGAGGAAGAAAAGGTTTATCCCTCTTACAGGTAGGTTACAGTCCATTATGGAGGGTAGCCAAGACAGAAAACTGGAGGCAATAACTGAAGCAAAAACCTTGGATAAATACTGCTTACTGGCTAGTTACCTGTGGTTTGTGCAGCTACCTTTATTATATGGGTCAAGCCCATCTGTCCACATTTGGCTGAGACATCTTCCTTCAGTTAGGTATCAAGACGTCATTCTACAAACATGCCTACAGGTCAATCTAATAGAGGCAATTCCTTAATTATGTTTTCCTCTTCCAAGTGACTTTAGTTTATCACAATTAACAAAAGCTGGCTAGCACAGAAGGCAACTCCATTCTGTGACAGTAGGAGGGCATCAATATGCACTCTGATGGATTCAGTATTCCATATACAGCTATGATCCCACACACTTAGGCTAACATGTAGAACCTCATAGGCGCTTTGGAGAGGTGACTATGTGGTTCACAACACTAACTATTCTTCCAGAGGTCAGAACTTAGGTTGCCAGCACAGCATTCATATTAGTGAGCTCACTACCACCAGAAAATGCAGCTCCAGGAGAGCTTACACACTTCTGGCCTCCATCATTGCCCTCACACATGGCATGTATATATATACACAAACATACAAACATACATATACAAACATAAAACTAAAATCTAAAAAGAGAACTTCATGGGGGTTATTAATCCCTGTGTTTGTGCAAGCACAAGACATTGTATATCCATTTTTTCTGTGCACCTTATCAAAATATCACCAATAGAGTGGCTTAAACTAAAGAAATTCATTTTCTCATGGTTCTATGGGGCAGAAGTCCAAGATTGAGGTAGCAAAGAGCAGAGTATCTTTGACCTGAGACAGCCGCCTCGCACGATTTACAAAGAACTCTCTACATCTTTAGGACATCTTTCTTCTATCCCTGGGGCCTGTATATAAAGTCACCAGGAAGATTAGGTTTGATCCCATACTGATGGCTTAATTTTAACTTGATTAGACCTTTAACACCCTGTTTTCAAATGTAGACACACATTTTGAGGCACACAATTCCAGCTCTTAACAGCCTTAATAACTTTTAGCCCTGTACTAATTAAACAATTCCTGGCATGGTGATACAATACATATTATAAAGCAGTATAGTTTATCTATACTGACAATAATTATATTTTATTGATGCAGAAGATTTCATAAGTTACTTTGCATTAGTACAGTGTATAAAAATAAAATAAGCTTTGTGTTTGTCAGGTATAGATCCTGATACATAAATCTAAATACACACACACACACACACACACACACACACACACATCACACATACACACACACAGGGGGAGAGAGAGATATAACACCTGGGGTGGTTTCATTTGCACCTTATAATTTGGGCAAGAAACAAGTTTGCATTTAGTCCATTTGATGCACTTGTATTTATAGAAAAACAGGAAGAAAATACTATTTATGAAGAGAAGGCTGATTTTGACTGATAGCCCATACAGAACAGAAAAATACAAAAATCACAGTTATAGCTACTAACTAGAAAATAAATGCAGATTTAAGAATAAATAAGCAACATGAAAGAATTTGTAAAAACTGGCAGCCATAACACACTGGCTCTTCTTCCTACAGACCTCTGCAGTGGTATTGTTAGAGTGTCACCCTTCTGATATCACAAGTAATTAAATCTCCTTGAGTAAGTCACGCATCCTGCCCATGTAGTATTGAACTCCATAATAATGTCAGTCCTATTATACCACGCCGACAAAGTGTTACCCTACTCAAGAGACCCAATTCCGCTAGGCTGAACTACAGACACTTTAAAATGTGTGGAATATTAAATTGATCATCACTTCCCTACAGGCTTTGTCAGCTGTCTTCGTTACAATGCAGTTCAGCTTTCTCAGAGGGCCTGGGAAAGTTTGAGGCATTGTTGGTAAGTTTCTGCTGTCTTCTTGATGTCAGTAGATATTTAATTTAATTATCGGGGTTGAATGAACTTTTTGTGGCTGAGTGATAGCTAACAACTCTGTAGAACCAGAATAGTCCAGAAACAAATTAGCTCTCCAAATGTGGAGATATATAAATAGACACACAGGTGCTGTCTGTGGTCATAAAGGGAAGGCAGGCATTGTGAGAGATATCTAAATAGTCCCTAATATAGTAGGAAGGGCATTTGAATGCAGAGGGGGGGTTGCTTTTAAGTTTTTCATTGAGATTTCTTCTTGCAGTATATTCTGTTGGTAACACAACCCCTTGATAAAGCGAGACCAGCTATTTTCCCTATCTTAAATATGCCTCTTGTCCACTGAAGCATTTCTGAACAACCTGGCTGCAAACATCACAGGTTAATGATGGGAATTGCTGGTGAGCCATCCTTCCTTTTACAGTGTCATCCACTGAAATCTGGTCTATAAAACTGATAATACACATTATTTTTTGTTAAAAGTTATTCATAGGCAACATATTGACTAAATGAATGACCGTCAGCTCATCAGACAGCTGTGATAGGCATGGCAAAATGACTGATGTTTCTTCTCCCTACCATTTTCTCTGAATTTTTTTTATGCTCTGTACTAGAGAAATACTTAAATATTCTGAGTGTCCTGAATGTGCCTGACATTTATCACTCTGGAAAGACCCTTACATAAACCCCATTTCTGTATCGATATTTAATGATCCTAGTAATTTTATCTAATCTTTATGTTTATCAATAGTTCACATTTCTGACTTTTTAGAAGAAGTGTGTCTTTTATACAAATATCCTCTATGTGGTATCACAGAAAGTCTAACATCAGTTCATGTCATTATACTGTTAGCAAACTGAATAATATTACCATGTTCTTGCCCTGGTAAGCAAGTACTCATGGTACTGATTTTCAAAAGGTGAAATACAGTAAACAGAGCAATGCGGTTTGGGTTTTGAATATAGTGACCCCAGTAGACCCTTTGCTAGAATCTCAATAATAATTCCTACATATTTGGATTTTTTTTCTTACCTAATAAATTGTTTCTGGCCACACACTTAAAAAACATCTCACAAAAGTGATTCAGGTTTCCTCAAGCAAAGGAGCTGTGCGTACAGGGTAGTCTGTGCAGGCATCAGGGATTCACAATGTACAGTGGCTTCTCTATTATTTCCTGTGTTGTTTGGAAACTGTCAAGAAGATAGACACATACAAGAGTGTTTTTTTTTTTTTTATACTCTCATGTATAGCAGTTTCTTCTTTCACCCAGATTTCTGTTTGCAGCTTCCTTTAACACCTGCTAATTGTGATCCAAAATGTTCAGTGGAAAATAAATTAAATAAACAATTCTTTACTTCTAAAGTGCACATCATCCTGAATATGATGATGAAAGCCCATCTGGTCACTCCTGGAATGTGAATCATTCCCTTAAACATAAGTGTTTCTATTACATGTAATTACTACTATTTCATAGCCATCATTATATGGCAGCGGCAAAGCCCCATGCTTACACACAAGTAACTAATTATGGACCCAACATACAGGAGTCATGACATGAATGCATACATATGCCCAGAAGTGGTAACAAAGTGCTTTCTTTCATTGAAATAGTTTACATTCTCAATAAAGAATGAAACAACTACATCCTAAAGTTTCTGTAGTCTAAATTAAGGAACACACGTGTGTGGAACTGTAAAAAAGAAATGAAACCCTGTTAGTTTTGTTGTCACTTTTATTCTGTTGGTGTAAGTTCATTGTACGCAATAAGTACTTGGTTAAGTTAGGAAGTTAAATAAATTACAACATAGCTGCATGCTCTGTAATGACATTTGGTGTTTCAAAAGATGAAATGGAATTATGCTGTATCTGTCATTATTATTTCCTGTTAGTTCTATCTATGAATTTTCCACATTGGTGCAATCAGCTAAGGACACATTTCTCAAAGTATTAATTGTTAAAGGACATGTGACTATTTACAGTTGACTCTCTGTATTACCAGTCCAACATCCTTGCATTAAACAAAATGGATTCTGCCAACTGTCGCTCAAATTCAACTGTAAATAGCATTTATATTGGATATGGACAGCATATATTTCTTCTTTGCTGTTATCCATAAACAATTCAGTATAACATATAGATCATAATGTTTATTTTGTATCAATTATTATAAGTTGTGAAAGGATGATTTTTATATAGCAAGTTGTGTGTATTTTACACAAATGCTGTGCTGATTGCCATAAGGAACGTGAGCATCTATGAAAGTAGAAATTTCATTGTTATACAGGAGAAAGTGTGCAGGGTCTGATACTATCTGAGGTCTAAGTCTCCACTGGGAATATTATAATTAATGTTCTATGGGAAAGGTCGGGTTTTACTATAAAGTAACAAATTCTCATAGGGAAAACATAAAAGCAAAAGAAGAGGGATTAATAAGTAAATGGAGATGTGCGAATTTGAAAAGACTAATTCAGGAGGAAAGATTTCTATATTCAAATTTTAAATGCTTAGAAATTTAAAAAGTGAAAATTTAAAACAAAATTAGCAGATGAGGTGAATAATTAGATCAATTTCAGATTATGTTTCTCTTAATGGTTCTGTGAGAAAGCTTTCTGAGTGTCCATACATCCTAGAGTGTAGGCTAGGAGTGCTGAAGCCTGACCTGTGAATAAATTACAGAGTACATCATTTTCATCTTTATTGATTAAAACTGTGCTTTTAAATTTTTATGCATGCATATATTATATATTGTTTTTACTTACCACTTACATATGTCAAGAATATATACACACACAAGATTGAGTTTCAGGTATATGCACACAGAGTTAATTTCAGGAGTGTATGTAGTATTTTACCAAGGGCTAAGGATAGTATATGTGTTTTAAAGTACTTGTCAGTCATTAATATTTCTTGTTTGAAGAAACTCTCTATTCAGTTCAATAACCTAATTTTATAAGTTTTTGATGTTTAATTTCCTCAGTACTTTGTATATTCTAGATTTAATGTATATGAAGGTATCAAGGAGTTTTCTTCCATTTTTGTAGGCTGTCTTTTCATTTAATTTACAGTTCGTTTTTTTCTTTCTTTCTTTTTTTTTGTTTTTTTTTTTTTGTTTGTTTGTTTGTTTTTTGTTTTTTGAGACAGAGTTTTCTGTGGAGCTTTGCGCCATTCCTGGAATTCATTTGGCAGCCCAGGCTGGCCTCAAACTCACAGAGATCTGCCTGGCTCTGCCTCCTGACTGCTGGGATTAAAGGCTTGTGCCACCACTGCCTGGCTAATTTACAGTTTCTTTTGAAGCACAGACTTTTGAATTCATTACAGGGTGTTTACCCACCAACCCCACAGCTCCCCAGAGTTTTCTTGAGTGTGAGCAGCAGGAAATGTTAGATAAAAGGATTTAGATTGTGGAGAAAAAAACGATAGAAAATAAAGAATAGCCTCGAGAGGGCCTGGAACCTATTCCAACAGGCCCTGACTGTCTTTGCCTCAGGGTATTTATAGAGATGCCAAGGGGTGGTCAAAAGACCTTCCCCCAGCACAGCCAAGTGCAGACCATCTTAGTCACCTGCACTCATGCCCATGATCCTAATCATCCTCTCTATGCGGACCTGCTGGGTAAAGCCACGAGGAACCTGAAAATGGGCTCCCACAATTCATGAAGTCTCATTTGTCTATTTTTGGTCTTATTTTTCTAAGCTATCTGGGTCCTTAAAATATAAATAAACATTAGAAAATGAAAAATAATGCTTCCAATTCCTTTCTATTTAATGAAGAAAATACTTATAGACAAATTAAACAAGGACAGAACAAAGAAGAAAATTAACAATCTTCCCTATGAACACAGACTCTGAAATTATTAATAAAGTACTAGATAAACAAATTTAAGAATAGATCAAAAAAATCATCCACCATGATCAAGCTGGCTTCGTTCCAGAAACACATGGGTGGTTCAACATATGTAAGTCAATGAATGTTACCCACCACATAAACAGATTCAAGGACAGAAATCAAGGGGTTGTCCTATGAATTAGTTACTTTTCTATTGCTGTGATAAAAACAATCTGATGAAAGTAAATTATAGAAGAAAGATTTTATTTGACCTATGACTTGAGATGAATAAGAGTCTACCATGGTAGGAAATATGGCAATAAATGTAAGGCATTGCCACCAGAGCAGTTGAGAAATCGCATCTTCAACTTTAAGCCCAAAGCAGAGAGAGTAATCTGAAAATGACTGGAAGTGTTAAATCTCAAAACCCATCCACAGTGACACACCTTTCTCTACAAAGGCTACACTTCCTAAACCTACCCCCCAAACTACCACTAGCTATGAACTAAGTATTCAAATACTAAAGCTTGTGGGAATATTTTTTATTCAAGCTATCACTGATTATTATAAATATAAAAGGCCTCTGACTTTTTTACTATATTTCTATGATAAAAGCCTTGAAGACAGTAGGAATACAGGAAAACTATTGTAACAAAATAAAGGATATGCACCACAAGTTTATAGTCAATACCATGCTAAATGAAGAAACTTTGAATGCTTTCATCTAAAATCATGAAGATAATTCCCTCTCCCCACATTTTTTCCATGTGATATTTGAAGTCTTTGATAGAGCAATAGGAGGTGAGGACACAAAAGAGTTTTAAATAAGAAAAGTTTAATCAAATATTCTCATTTGTAAATATTATATTTCTATACATAAAAGGCATTTAGAATTCAACAAAAGGAACTTCTACAAATCATGAAGACTTTCAGCAAAATGGCTGAATACAAAATTAGTACAGAAAAATCAAGGAAGAAATAGGGAAACTAAAGGATTAAGGACATAAAATCCTCACATCAATGGAGAAACTCTGAAGAGGAATGTTGACTTGACTGAGAATATCTGCTAAAACTTCTGCTAAGGGGATCCATGTACTAAACTCTGCTGTAGCTGGAGAATTTCTCTCTAGCTCCCAAGTCCCGCCAGTCCCAGAGCCCACTTATAAAATAAAAACACACAGACTCTTACATTATTTAAACTGCTTGGCCATTAGCTCAGGCCTATCATTGTGTAGCTCTCACTCTTATATTCAGCCCATTTCTATTAATCTATACTTTGTCACGTGGCTCGCCTTACTGGTATCTTACATCTTGCTTGTCCTGGTGGCGCCTCCAGGTAGTGTCCTCTCTCCTTCCTCCTTCCTCAAATCTCCTCTGTTAGTCCCGCCTATACTTCCTGTCTGGCTATCGGCCAATCAGGTTTATTTACATATAACAATATCCACAGCACTCTGCTGTTATCTCTCACTCCCAGACTATGGAAGAAGTGAACTCAAGATGAAATCCTCCATCTCAGAAGTTTCACCTTCCATCATGTGTAATACCAAGCCCTTGGTGCCATGTGCTCAAGTTTATATTTCTGCGGAGAGACTGGAAATCTTCAGGTGTTACGACTAAAAGAACAAGTCTGCTAAGAACAATTCTACTTATTGAGATGCCTATCTATTTTCTCTTATTTCCAGATTGTCTCCTTCAATTCTGATCTAACTGAAACAGTCTAATCCACAATGGCTATAAAATTATTTAATAAATGTAATTTAGGAAATGAAAGATTTTGTTCAATGAAAGAAATTGAAGTGTGTGTGTGTGTGTGTGTGTGTGTGTGTGTGTGTGTGTGTGTGTGTATGCATGTGAGCACAAGTATCCCTGAAGAACACAAAAGAACATCAGATTTGCCTACAGGTGGAATTGCAAGAGGTTTTGAGCTCCATGCTATGGGTAATGGACACCTAATTCAGTTTCTCCAAAAGAAAATTATGTACTTTTAATCTCTAAGCCATTCTCAATTCCATCAAATTATAATGCTAAAATAATACAGAAAGAAATTTAGAATATCCTCTAAACTCATAAATGGGTAAAATTACTGTTGCAAAATTTTTCATCTTACCAAAAACAAACTACAGATTCAATAAAATGCCAATCAAGATTGCAACTCCATTCTTCATAAAAATACACACCACACACTCACACACACACACACACACACACACACACACACACACAAACAAACACACACACATAAATATTCATATGGAAAAGTAAGAGTCACTACTTAGCCAAAACATCTGAGCATTAAGAACACTGGCTGGCTCCTGGTGTTGCATACCTTTAATCTCAGCACTTTGGAGGCAGAGGCATGTGGATCTATGTGATTCTGAGACAAGTCTGGTATACAGAGCTAGTTCCAGGATAGTCAAGGATACAAAGAGAAACCCTATCTTGAAATAAATAAATAGATAGATAGATAGATAGATAGATTGATTGATGATAGATAGATAGATAGATAGATAGATAGATAGATAGATAGATAGAAACTCTCCCCAGACAAACAAGCAAACAAACAAAAACCCCAATATCCCAAGGTCTGAGATATTACCATAACTCCCTATTTGAAGTTAGAATACAAAATCATACAACAGAAATGTATCATCACAAAATCAGTTAATTTAAAAGAACAGAATAAGGGATCCAAATATAAACTCACATAGCTAAAACCACTTGATTTATGCTAAAAGATCAAAAAGGTAGTCGGAAAAAAAGATAGTGTTTTCAACAAAGGATGCTGAAAAACAGGATGTCCACTAGTAGAAGGAAACTAGATCCTTCTCTCTCACTATTCACAAAAACTAACTCTCAATAAGTCATGGGCCTTAATATAGCACCCAAAGTTCTGAACCACTAAAAGAAATCTTAGGATCAATACTAGAAGACATAGGCATAGGTAAAGATTTTACTTTGAAAAGTAAAGTAGTCAGACAGGAAATATAGGCGGGACTAACAGAGAGGAGAATTGAGGGAACAGGAAGGCAGAGGGGGAGACTGCCTGCAGGCACCGCCAGGACAAGGAAGATGTAAGGTACCAGTAAGCCATGAGCCACATGGCAAAGTATAGATTAATAGAAATGGGCTGAATATAAGAGTAAGAGCAAGACAATGATAGGCCTGAGCTAATGGCCAAGCAGTTTAAATAATATAAGTATCTGTATGTTTATTTTAAAAATGGGCTAAGGGACTGCCAGGGCTTGGCGGGACCTGGAGAGAAAACTCCAGTTACAGATTACAGTATATTAAAAAATATACATGGGCTTGGGATACATGGGCTTGGGAGACAAATGAAAAAGGGTACAGAAAGTCCTTTAAAAAGGAATACAGTAATAAAAAAATATAATAAGCCACATAAAGATGAGAAATGCACAAAGAGTCTGGATTCTGTATATTATTGTGTTGTCTTTGAATTTTTTGACTGCTGAGGAAGGAATAACAGATGCTAAGACACATTGGATTATGGAAACTGCTAGATTAAACCAACATATATATATATACTCTGGACTTATTTTACTTTGGGGAAGAGTTTACATTTTTATTTCCACAGAAAGTGAAAGGTTGTGTATTCATTCAAAGTCAAAATTGATCAGATTTGATTGAGGAAGATTCCTGAAAATCCTTGCTACAAACATAAAGGAATAAACCTAAAAGAATTACAACACACATGATGTATATTTTACCTGCTCAACCATAAAACAAACAAAAATCATCTTTGTCTTACTTGTGTACAATGCACAGTTTATACTTATATTAATACAGATAGGTATGTTACCTTTAAAAAATTGTGTATTCTCAGAGCAATAATAGTATTTTAATACTATTTTAATCTCAAAGGGTATCTTGTCAATGGAGGGATAAAAATCAAATACCTGCATTTCATCCAGGAAGCTGAGAGTAGAAATTATTAATGACCTGGTGACCTTTTTGCTATCTGAAAGGACAGACCTCACCTTAATTCATCAGAATGATTATTCCAGACATTTCATCCCGAGACAATTACCCATCCTTAGAGGAGATCTCACATGCACTTTTTAGCCTGCTTATCTCTTTGTGATCTTGGTCAGAGACCACATTACTTTCTCGGCATTTTAGCTATGGAACCCACCTTCATGGTCATGTGTACTTTGTAAAATAGTATGTAGTCATACATTAAGCTTTAATGTGTACCTGGAATTGGACTGATTGTTTCCAAAAAGCCTTTCCCAAAATTATATTGTTTTAAAAATGCTGATAATGACCTGCCTGGCATTATACTCCCTGAAGTCTGATCCAGGTTGAAGAAGTCATTCTGCACCAGGATTTCATTCTCATCTCTTCACGTGGTTTGCTTCCTTGTGTGACACCTGCAGGAACCCCCCTCAGTTTCCTGTGGATAGCAGAGGCAGACTCATTTGCAATATGTAACATGGAATGAGATGGTGAAGATGGTGAGAACGCTTAAAATGTGCTCATTTGGGGAATTTTTAAAGGAGGAAAACACCAGCACTTTCAAGAACAGAGTGATGTATCAGAAACTGAAAACCACTTCAGGTAGAAACTGTGTAAATAAATGAGCAATTATGTTATTAAATTCATGCAGCATTGGTATTTCTGGTATTTTGGTCCAGTAAGCCATTTGTTGTGGAATAAGATGTTTAGCAGGGTGCTGCTTCTAATGGCTAGATACAACAGCTCTCCACCCCAGATGTGAGTATTCACTGCCCAGTTTGCTCTGTAGGGTACAAACTCTCATGGCTACAGACGAAGGAGACAATTACCAAGTACTCCAAGATGTCTTACTTTGAATAAAATTTTCCTCAAATTAATATCTGATCCTCAACACTGTACTAACTTTTCCTTTTTGTGTCTTAAAATATGCTCCACACCAAAACAGGCATTTATTTAATCCATTTATAAAACTAAGTTTCGATAATAAAAAATTATAGATTCAGAACAGAATGCACTATGCATAATCCTTAACAAAGTAACACTAATATAATTAGCAATAAAAATTGGATGGGTATAAAAAGTTTCAGAGTGCTAATAATGTAATTTGCATAAAAGGACTCAATCCAGACAGATTTTAAAATGTAGAGAAATATGTTAAACTCTTAATGATTTTAATAATCTATTGTCTTAATCTTATAACGGTTATTAATATACTATATATCTTTGTTATGGAAATATTTCTATCTTTCCTGAAGATTCTTTTCTTGTCTCAAGTAAATATAAATGAATTTAAAATATTAATGCTATTAAAATAGTATAAAAGCAATTTTTATTACATTCCTCCATGAATTTTCTAATCATCCATGTTATTGTTGATCATTTACTCCCTCCCCATTACCTTCATTCCCTCCTTCTATTCCTATTTATTTCCTTCTTTCCCTTCCTTCCTTCTTTCTTTTCTTTTCTTTTGTTCAATCTCCCCTTGTTTTCTTGCCTTTAAAAGCAGGATTTCCCCATGAAGCTCCACCATTAAATTCAGGATCCCCTGCCTTAACCTAGCAAATTCCAAAGCTTCAGAATTACTAAACCACCCAAGTTCTCATTGCTTTTCTGTTTATATATTTAGGATAGATTTTCTTTTTTTTAATTTTATAATTTTATTTAATTTTACATACCAGCCACAGATTCCTCTGTCCTCCATCCTTCCCCCCCACCTTCCTCCCAGCCCACCCCCTATTCCCATCTCCTCCAGGGCAAGGACTCCCCTGGGATATCAGCTCAAACTGGTAGATCCAGTCCAGGCAGGTCCAGTCCCCTCCTCCCTTCACCCAGGCTGAGCCAAGTGTCCCTGCATAGGCCTGAGGTTGCAAATAGCCAGCTCATGCCCTAAGGACAGGTCCTGGTCCCACTGCCTGGGTACCTCCCAAACAGTTCAAGCTAATCAACTGTCTCACTTATCCAGAGGGCATGATCCAGTTGGGGGCTCCTCAGCTATTGGTTCATAGTTAATGTGTTTCCACTAGTTTGGCTATTCATCCCTGTGCTTTTTCCAATCTTGGTCTCAACAATTCTCGCTCATGCAATCCCTCTTCTTTCTTGCCATTTGGATTCCTGGGGCCTGGCCATGGATCTCTGCATCAGTCATTGGATGAGATTTCTAGCATGACAGTTAGGGTGTTTGGCCATCCCCTCACCAGATTAGGTCAGTTCAGGCTTTCTCTCGACCATTGCCAGGAGTCTATTGTCGAGGTATCTTTGTGGATTTCTGGGGACCTCTCTAGCACTTTGCTTCTTCCTATTTCCATGGAGCCTTCATTTATCATGGTCTCTTTTTCCTTGTTCTCCCTCTCTGTTCTTGATCCAGCTGGGATCTCCTGCTACCCTAAGCTCTCTTTCCCTCAAATCTTGCCCTTCATTACCCCCACCTCACGTCCAGTTTGCTCATGTAGATCTCATCCATTTCTCTGTCATTGGGTGATCCCTATGTCTTTCTTAGTGTCCTGTTTTCTAGGTAACCTCCCTGGAGTTGTGAGTAGGAGTCTAGTCATCCTTTGTTTTACATCTAGTATCATCCTATGAGTGAGTACATACCATGTTTGTCTTTCTGAGTCTGGGTTACCTCACTCAGGATGATTTTTTCTAGATCCATCCATTTGCCTGCAAACCTCATGATGTCATTGTTTTTCTCTGCTCAGTAGTACTCCATTGTGTATATGTACCACATTTTATTTATTCATTTTTCAGTTGAAGGGCATCTAGGTTGTTTTCAGGTTCTGGCTATTACAAACAATGCTGATATGAACATAGCTGAGCATGTGCCCTTGTGGTATGATTGAGTATTCTTTAGGTATATGCCCAAGAGTGGTATAGCTGGATCTTGGGGGAGCTTGATCCCCAATTTTCTAAGAAAGCACCATGTTGATTTCCAAGGCATCTGTACAAGCTTGCATTCCCACCAACAGTGGAGGAGAGTTCCCCTTGCTCCACATCTTCTCCAACATAAGCTGTCTTTAGTGTTTTGATCTAAGCCATTCTGACAGGTGTAATCTCAGAGTCATTTTGATTTGCATTTCCCTGATGATTAGGGATGTTGAGCAATTCCTTAAATGTCTTTCAGCCATTTGAGCTTCCTCTTTTGAGAATTCTCTGTTTAGCTCTATAGCCCGTTTCTTAATTGGACTGTTGGGCATTTTCATGTCTAATTTATTGAGTTTTTATATCTTCTGGATATCAGTCCTCTGTCAGATGTGGGGTTGGTGAAGATCTTTGCCCATTCTGTAGGCTGTCCCCTTGCCTTGTTGACCATATCCTTTACTCTACAAAAGCTTTCCAGTTTCAAGAGGTCCCATTGATTGATTGTTTCTCAAAGTGCCTGTGCTACTGGTGTTATATTTAGAAAGGGATCTCCTATGCCAATGCTTTCAAGACTACTTCCTACTTTCTCTTCTATCAGGTTCACAGTAACTGGATTTATGTTGAGGTCTTTGATCCACTTGGACATAATTTTTTTCACAGTGACAGTTATTGATCTATTTGTAATCTTCTACATGTTGACATCTAGTTAGCCAGCACCATTTGTTGAAGATGTTTTCTTTTTTCCATTGTACAGTTTTGGCTTCTTTGTCAAAAATCATATGTTTATAGGTGTGCAGATTAATTTGAGGGTCTTCAATTAGATTCCATTGGTCCACATTTTGGTTTTTATGCCAGTACCAAGCTGTTTTTATTACTATAGCTCTATAGTACAGCTTGAGGTCAGGGATTGTGATACCTCCAGAGGTTATTTTATTGTACAGGATTCTTTTGGCTGTCCTGGGTTTTTTTTTTTCCATATGAAGTTGAGTCTTATTCTTTCCAGGTCTTCGAAGAATTATGTTGGTATTTTTATGGGGACTGCATTCAATCTGTAGATTGCTTTTGGTGAGATTGCCATTTTTATATTGTTAATCCTGCCTATCCATGAGCACGGGGGATCTTTCCATTTTCTGACATCTTCTTCAATTTCTTTCTTCAGGTACTTAAAGTTTTTGTCATATAGGTCCTTCACTTGCTTAGTTAGTGTTACACCAACGTATTTTATATCATTTTTTGGCTATTGTAAAAGGTGATGTATCTCTGATTTTCTTCTCAACCTGTTTGTCAATTGTATATATGATGGCTACTGATTTTTTTGAGTTGATCTTGTATCCTGCTATGTTGCTGAAGGTGTTTATTAGCTGTATCAGTTCCTTGGTCAAATTTCTTGGGTCACTCAAGTATACTATCATGTCATCTGCAAATAGGGAAAGCTTGACTTCTTCCTTTCCAATTTGTATCCCCTTAATCTCCTTATGTTGTCTTATTGCTCTGGCTAGAACTTCAAGTACTATATTGAATAAGTATGGGGAGAGTGGACATCCTTGCCTTGTTCCTGATTTTAGTGGAATCGCTTTGAGTTTCTCTCCATTTAATTTGATGTTGGCTGTTGGCTTGCTG
Source organism: Peromyscus leucopus (assembly GCF_004664715.2). Lineage (NCBI taxonomy): Eukaryota > Metazoa > Chordata > Mammalia > Rodentia > Cricetidae > Peromyscus > Peromyscus leucopus. The sequence continues at coordinate 103,330,221 of NC_051067.1, read as the reverse complement.
TAAATTGCTTTTATTATGTTTAGGTATGTTCCCTGTATTCCTGATCACTCCAAGACCTTTATTATGAAGGGGTGTTGGATTTTGTCAAATGCCTTTTCTGCATCTAGTAAGATGATCATGTTTTTTTTTTTTTTCTTTGAGTTTGTTTATATGGTGTATTACATTGATGGACCTTCATATGTTGAACCACCCTTTGTATCCCTGGGATGAAGCCTACTTGATCATGGTGGATAATTGTTTTGATGTGTTCTTGGAGTCTGTTTGCCAGTATTTTATTGAGTATTTTTGCATCAATGTTCATGAGGGAAATTGGTCTGTAGTTCCCTTTCTTTTTGCATCTTTCTTTGGTTCAGGATTCAGGGTAATGGTAGCCTCATAGAAGGAGTTTGATAATGTTCCTTCTGTTTCTATTATGTAGAACAATTTAAAGAGTATTGGTATTAACTATTCTTTGAAGATATGGTAGAATTCTGTGCTGAAACCATCTGGTCCTCAGCTCCTTTGGTTGGGAGACTTTTAATGACTGATTCTATTTCCTTAAGGGTTATTGGACTATTTAAATAATTTATCTGGTCTTGATTTAACTTAGGTATTTGGTACCTATCTAGAAAATTATCCATTTCTTTTAGATTTTCCAGTTTCGTGTTGTAGAGCTTTTTGAAGTGTTACCTGATGATTCTCTGGATTTTGTCATTGTTGTTATGTCCCCCTTTTCATTTATTTTGTTAATTTGGATGCTCTCTCTGTGTCTTTTGGTTAGTTTAGATAAAGGTTTGTCTATCTTGTTGATTTTCTCACAGAACCAACTCTTTATTTCATTAATTTTTTTGTCTTGTTCTCTTTGTTACTATTTTATTGATTTCAGCTCTCAATTTGATTATTTCCTGGCATCTATTCTTCCTGGGTAACTTTGCTTCTTTTTGTTCTAGAGCTTTCAGGTGTGCTGTTAAGTCACTAGTGTAAGATTTCTCCAACTTCTTTATGTGGGCATTTAGTGCTATGAATTTCCCTCTTAGCACTGCTTTCATAGTGTCCCATAAGTTTAGGTATGTGGTATATTCCTTTTCATTGATCTCTAGGAATTCTGTAATTTCTTTCTTTATTTCTTCCTTAACCCATTGGTGATTCAGTTGAGTATTATTCAGTTTCCATGAGATTGTTGGCTTCCTGTAGTTTTTGTTGTTGAAATCTAACTTTAAGCCATGGTGGTCTGATAGAATGCAGGAGGTTATTCCAATTGTTTTGTATCTGTTGAGATTTACTTTGTGGCCAAGTATGTGGTCAGTTTTAGAGAAGGTTCCATTGGGTGCTGAGAAGAAGATATATTCTTTTTTTTGTTAGGATGAAATGTTCTGTAGATATCGATTAAGTCAATTTGAGTCATAACATCAATTATGTTCTTTATTTCTCTGTTAAGTTTTAATTTGGCACATCTGTCCAGTGGTGAAAGTGGGGTGTTGACGTCTCCCACTATTAATGTGTGGGGTTTTATATGTGATTAAAGCTTTAGTAGTGTTTCTTTTATGAATGAAGTTGCCCTTGTATTTGGGGCATAAATATTCAGAATTGAGACTTCATCTTGTCCAATTTTTACTGTGATAAATATGTAATGCCCTTCCTGATCTCTTTCAATTGATTTTAGTTTGAAGTCTATTTTATTAGATATTAGAATAGCTACACCAGCTTGCTTCTTAAATCCATTTGATTGGAAAGTCTTTTCCCAGCCTTTTATTCTTAGGTAGTGTCTGTCTTTGAAGTTGAGGTGTTTTTCTTGTATGCAGCAGAAGGATGGATCTTGTTTTCATATCCATTTTGTTAGCCTGTGTATTTTTATAGGTGAATTGAGTCAATTGATATTAATGGATATTAATGACTAGTTATTGTTAATTCCTGCTGTTTTTTTTTTTTTTTTTTTTTTTTTTTGGTGGTAGTGATGTATGTTTCCCTTCTTCAGTATTTGTTGGTGTGGGACTATCTATTGCCTGTGTTTTCATGGGTGTATCTAACTTGCTTAGATTGGATTTTTTCCTTCAAGTTCTTTCTGTAGGGCTGGATTTGTGGAGAGATCTTGCTTAAATCTGGTTTAATCATGGAATATTTTGTTTACTCTGTGATAAGACAGAACAACAGCCTATTGAGTGGGAAAAGATTTTCACCAATCCCACCTCTGACAGAGGACTGATCTCCAAAATATATAAAGAACTCAAAAAGCTAGACTTCAAAATGCTGAACAATCCAATTAAAAAATGTTCTACACAGTTTACAGAGAATTCTCAGCAAAAGAATATCAAACGGCTGAAAGACATTTAAGGAATTGCTCAGTATCCTTAGTCATCAGGGAAATGCAAATCAAAACAACTCTGAGATACTATCTTACACCTGTCACAATGGCTAAGATAAAAAAAACACCAAAGACAGCTTATACAGGAGAGAATTTAGAACAAGTGAAACACTCCTCCACTGTTGGTGGGAATGCAAACTTGTACAGCCACTCTGGAAATCAGTATGGCAGTTTCTCAGAAATTTGGGAGTATGTCCTCCTCAAGACCCAGCTATTTCACTCTTGGGCATATACCCAAGAAATGCTCAATCTTACCACAAGGACACATGCTCAAATATGTCTATATCAGCATTATTTATAATATCAAGCACCTGGAAACAACCTAGATGCCCCTCAACTGAAGAATGGATAAAGAAAATGTGACACATATACACAATGGAGTACTACTCAGCAATGAAAAAAAAACAATGATATCATGAAATTTGCAAGCAAATGAATGGAAACAGAAAATATCATCCTGAGTGAGGTAACCCAGATACAGAAAAACAAACATAGTATGTACTCACTCATAAGTTGATACTAGATGTGAGGGAATTGATGGCTGGACTGCAACCCGCAGATACAGAGAGGGTAGCTAACAGGAAAAGACTCTAGTAGGGACATATGGATGAAACAGCAAAGGATGAGATCTACAAGAGTGGACTCTGTGTGTGGGGGTGGCGGAGGGCAAGTAGTGGGGAATGAGAATGTAGGGAAATGGGAGGGTCAAGTTGGAACAGGGACAGAGTGGAAAGGGAAGGAGGGAAATACCATGATAGATGAGGACATCATGGGAATAGGAAGAGGCTGGGTGCTGGGGAGGCTATCAGGAATCCACAAGGACAACCCCACCTTGGACTGCTGGCAGTGGTCCAAGGAGTGCCTGGACTGATCTACTCTGGTGACCAGTCTAGGGAATAACCTAACTGTCATCATAGAGCCTTTGTCCAGTAACTGATGGAGTCAGATGCAGAGATCCAGAGCCAGGCAGCAGACTGAGCTCTGGGAATCCAATCTGTGAGAGAGAGGAGGGATTCTACAGGCAGGGGACATCGAGATTATGATGGGAAGATGGGCAGAGATGACCAGCTACACTAGCTACATGGAAGGCCATGAACTATAGAATAGTGGCTGTGGAGCCCACATTGGACTGGACTAGGCCCTCTGGATATGGAAGATGGTTGATTGACTCGAGCTGTATGGAGGCAACCAGGCAGGGGTATTGGGATCCATCACTGGTGCATGGGCAGGCTTTTTTGATCAGGTACCTGTGGTATGATGCCTTGTGTAGCTGTGGTGCCGTGGGAAGGGGCTTAGACCTGCCTAGGCTCAGTGTGCCAGGCTCTGCTGACTCCTCATGGGAGACCTTGATTTGGGGGATGTGGGGTGGCTTGGGAGAGAGGGCTGGGAGTGAGAGGAGGGAGGAGGTGGTGTCTGTGGGTGGTATGTAGAGTGATTAGAAAATTTCTTAATAAAGAAAAATGAAAAAACCCTGTATTTTCTATCATAGTAAAACCAATAGCATTCTTGAAATCTATTTTCTCCTTACAAGCCTATGTTTTATAGTATCTTGGTTTTACCACCTTGGGTATTCTTACCAATTTATTTTATTATGCCTCGTGTTCTCCTCCCATTTTCAGACTTCCTGATCTGAAGAGCTGATAGAAAAAAAAAATCCTTACTAGTTATTTAACCAAAGCTTTTGAAGTATGGACTTTAAAAGTAATATGCTCTTCAAATATCTTAAGGTTTGATTTTTTCATAGTTAAGAGATTTAATAGCTGATTAACATAGTATAGGAACATGAAATAGATCTGCCTCATCTTCAGTTGTATATGACCTCTCCCAAACACAATATATTCTGAGGCAGGCTTTATATCCAGTTTATGGTCATGGAAAAACAAAACACCAGGTCTGGACATCTCTTCTTAAGTGTTATTTTTGAATCTAGCCCTGATGTGGATCATTAAACTTTGATCAGTTGGGGGAATCCTAGGGAGTCCTCTAGGAGTTTGTTTGTTTGTTTTTGTTTTTGTTTACTAAACCATTAAAACAAAAAGTTTTTTGTTGATTTTTTTAAGTGAATTAACAGTGATGCTTAATTCACTTTCTTCTCCAGGGTCCCCACCATCTGGCACACCTAATGTGGGACCGTAAGTTTTATGAGCTCTGAGCGCAGCTAGCCTCAGTTCAGTATGAGGCATTGAGGATAATATCTCTACTTCTTTTGGTCATTCAATTGGCTTTCCTTCAGTTTTCTGAATTCCATGTATCCTTCTGTCTTATCCTAAGCTATCAAGATTTAGTGCATATAAAAGTAAATAACATTATTTAAATTTATATAAAGGATATGTTGGGCAGATAGACTACAAGAAGATCCTTGAAAGTTTGTTTTTTCTGCTATCACAATTGATGGCTGAAAATTGAGAGCCTGTAGTATAAAAAAATCAAACAATATAAGAAAAAGAAAATTGTACATGATAAAATAACCACATTCCTAATTTTGGTGTTTGGTGTAGCCAAGAAGGGAGAGAAGAATCTGAGATGAAAGAAAGATAGTATGTTGAGAGTGAACTAGCAGACACTGATGGAAAATCAAATGTACCCGGACAGATTAATTTTATTGGAAATCTAAAACATTATAGTTTCATATATTTTAGTATTATACTTTAGCAAAGAAGCTTAAAAAGAAAGAAAAGTCTCTCCTTACTCAGAGCCTAAGTATAGGTATCTGAAGGAATAAGTTGAGAGGCTTCCTTTTGGTTAATGTATTATTTAAACTATAAGGAAAATAAAGAAAAGTAAAAAAAAAATTCAAATTCAGTAGAAGAAAAAATAGAAGGCAAAAGTATAAAAGAAAAATTCAATCAAAAACATCAATGGAGAGAGTGGGTCAGGGAATTGAATTTCTCTCAGAATGTGACATGGCAGCTCAATTCTATTTCAGTTGAAATTGAAAAGACTATTTGACTTAAGCTGATATCTTAATTGTAATATTGAACATTTTCTAAATATAAACTGCATTAATTCATACCATGCCTGAAACATCACTCTATGAGAGTCAGAAAAACAGATTTTTCTGTGGATATAATCACCAGTTTTCCTAACAGCTCTAACTGTATTTTCCACTTTCAGTTGTTTCTTCCACTAGATGGGTCAATTGATTAGGTTTTCTTGCAAGCTCTCTGAATCTTTAAAGTAATTATGGAAGATATATATCATATTGGACATACAATGGATATTACACAGTCAACCAGCCATGTATGATTTCTCTTTCCTGTCCATTGTTTCCAAGAAGTTGTATCTTCCTAACTTTATCTATAGCAGTAACATTTCTAAGTAAATGCAGTCAATAAAACTTGGGGTGCATCTCAATGGTAAAATATTCCTTTAACAAATTTTGTTGGGTTTGTTTCTCTGGGAGACATCAACTATTGTCTGGTAACCCTGGAGAGAATATTATAAATATCAATACATATCAAAGAGCAATACTACCAAGGTCCAACTTGCTGAACCATAAAATTCATGGTAATTACTACAGGAGTGTGTATGAACTGTTCCATAGAGGCAAGGATATTACTGAAAATCTCATCTAGCTTGAATAATTGCTATGTCCCAGGAGATCTCTGTTTTGCACAGTGGCAGGTCTACAAGCTATAATTTCTTCTCCCAAGAAATTGCAATTGTTTATACAACCTTGTGTATGGGATTTGTGTATCTTGTAACTTTCAGGAATTTCCTGAGACATATGAGATTCCTTTGCTTCCAGATTCTTTTTTTTTTTTTTTGGTTTTTCGAGACAGGGTTTCTCTGTGTAGCTTTGCGCCTTTCCTGGAGCTCACTTGGTAGCCCAGGCTGGCCTCGAACTCACAAAGATCCGCCTGCCTCTGCCTCCCGAGTGCTGGGATTAAAAGCGTGCGCCACCAACGCCCGGCTGCTTCCAGATTCTTAAGAAGCCAACCTCTAAGATGAAATGGTTCAGATCAGAAGAATTGCTATACAATAATAAGCCTTGATTCAATCCCCAATATTAAAAAAATTAAAAGAAGATGGGAGAGACAATGTGCACTTTTTTTCATGGTAGACAAAATTGTCAAGAGACAGGAAAAACCCTGTGTGACATGTCTAAACAAGTGGACATCAAAATAATAATGAGATATCTCTTTTTACTTTCTAGGACAGCTGCTTTTAAAAAAAGGAAAATAAAGGGGAGCTTAATATTTGAAGAAATTCTAACTTTGGTTCATTTTCATTAGCATAAAATGGTGCATGAGGATTCTCATGAAAATGAAAATAGAACTACTATATGAAGTAATCATGGTTTACACCCAAAACAACTAAAATCAACATCCTGAAAAAGGCATGTACACATATGTTCATCTCTATATTATTACACTACTCAAGATACAGAAACAGTTTCAATATCCCTTCACAAGTGAATAAATTTATATATATATATATATATATATATATATATATATATATATAAACATTTTTATCATCTCCCTGTAGAAAAAAAAAGCAAGAAATAAGCTAAACACAGCAATGTATATGTCCCATGATTCTCCCAACTTTAGCTGTCAAGGATAAATAGAAAAGGTGACACAGTTCTACATATCTGCTATTTAATGTTGTGCCTGTAGATAATAATACTGTACACTTCTTAGGTAGCAGAAAGAGCTGTGAAAGATGTATTGTAAAGATCTTTATTTGTGTTTTCCTGTAGTACCAGAGAATCAGGGAAAGTGACTGATCTCTGAATGAGTAATTTATATAAAAAAGAAGATATTACAGGTTCAACAGAAAGAAAGAGAGTCAAAGTACATTTTAGAAGCACTTTATTCAGAATGTCTTTATTTTCTTAGCAGAGTCAGGCTAAAGAGGAACCCTAAAGAAATGTTTGTTTCAATATCAGGAAATAAAGTAAGTTTCTGGTTAGCATAGGTTTCCGAAGTGGGCATGTTCTACAACACTTCTCCTTGCCTATGTGCCAGTAGTCTGGCAAGAATGCAGTAGATAAAAAATTATAGTTTTGTCTGCAAATTTCATGTTGTCATTGTTTTTTTTTTTTTTTTACTGTTGAGTAATATTCCATTGTGTAAATAAACTGCATTTTCTTTATACCTTCTTCAATTGAGGGGCATCTAGGATGTTTCCAGATTCTGGCTATTATGAATCTTACTGCCATGAACATAGTTGAGCAAGTGTCTTTGGGGTATGATTGAGCATCCTTTGGGTATATGGCCAAGATGGGTATAGCTGGGTCTTGAGATAGATTGATTCCCAATTTTCTGAGAAACTGCCATACTAATTTTCAAAGTGGCTGTACAAGTTTGCACTCCCACCAGCAGTGGAGAAGTGTTCCCCTTATTCCACATCCTTTCCAAAATAGGCTGTCATTAGTGTTTTGTATGTTAGCCATTCTGACAGGTGTAAGATGGTGTCTCAGAGTCATTTTGATTTGCATTTCTCTAGTGGCTAATGATGTTGAAAAATTCTTTAAATGTATCTCAGCCATTTGAGATTCTTCTGTTGAGAATTCTCTGTTTAAATCTGTACCCCATTTTAAAAATTGGATTATTTGGTATTTTGATGTTTAGTTTCTTGAATTCTTTATATATTTTGGAGGTCAGCCCTCTGTCTTATGTGGGGTTGGTGAAGATCTTTTTCTATTCTGTAGGATGCCATTTTTTTCTAATTCACAGTATGAACTTGCCTTCTCCTATAATTAGATTGGTGACTATCCTAATTGTCATCAGAGAGCATTGATCCAGTAATTGATGAAAGAAAATGCAGAGATCCACAGCCAGGTACTGGGTCTAGCTCTTGGAATCCTGTTGAAGAGAGAAAGAAAGGATTGTATGAGCTAGAAGGGTCAAGGTCATGACAGGGGAACCCATGGAGACAGCTGACTTGAGCTCATGGGAGTTCACCAACTTTGGACCTACAGCTAGGTAGCCTACATGAGACCAATCTAGAACCTCTGCTATATGTGACAGTTGTGTTTCTTGATCTGTTTGTGTGGCTCCTAGCAGTGTAATCAGGACCTGCCCCTGGTATTTGAGATGGTTTTGGGAACTTAATTCCCAAGCTGGGTGGCCTTGCCAAACCTTGATTCGGGGAGTTGAGGGGGGAATTTGGTCTTCCCTCACCTTGATGTGTCATGCTGTGTTGACTCCCCTGGGAGGCCTGCCCCTTTCTGAATTGAGATGGAGGAAGAGTGGATGGGGTAGGGGTGGTAGATGGGAGATAGGGTAAGGGAATGGGAGGAGAAGAGGGAGGGGAAACTGTGATTGATATATAAAATAAATGAAAAAAAATATTAAAATAATTTTAATGTAAAGTTTTCCTTGAGCTAAGACATGAGGAAACTAGACTTCTTCCCAGCTGACTGTTGAAGGGAGTATAGTAAGAGTCATGTCATTGCCATAGTGGGTAGTGTTACTTATCTTCCCTTGATGGGAAGGGGGAAAGACTTAGGTAGAGGCACATCCTGATTTCTCAAAGGCTCCAATGTGCCTCTGAAAATGGCAGTGTCTGTTAAGGTCTGTAATCTATTAATGAGCAAATCTGTATAGGTAAAATGTTATTCTGAGTGTGTTATTACCCGAAAGCCATGATATCTATAGAATGGCTTTTAGAGAGTTCCTTAAACAGTAGGCAGCGTCTGAGTCTTAGAGCTAAACAGTACAACTTTAAGGAACTCTTCTCCTCAGGACCTTTGTGAAGATGTCACAGTGCTCTGCTGCTCCAAGTCCTGATTTTTTTTCTGTTTTGTTGTTTTTTTCTGTACTAGCTCAGCAAATTCTGCTCATTTAAAAAACATCAATCTCCAAGCTGGATTTACCTTCCTTTCAAAGACTGTAATTTGATTGTTTTCATGCTGTGAAATGATAGATGGAACATTCGGATGGGCACTGTGATTCTGAGAGCAAGTGAAAGACTCTAATGGTCCTGTCTTTGTCTGTACTGAGGAAACTATTAATTAGCTCGCTCTTTTTTCAACCATGCTTTTTTTTTGCTTTCCCCTTGAGTTGATGAAATGTTTTAAAATGATAAACAGATTTAGCATCCGCATTCAGAGGTCCTCTTTAATGCTCCAATGCTTACCAGAAGGCAGAATTTACTGATGATCAAAGCAAGAAGAAAGAATTGTCTAGAAATAAATGAATATAATCTATGTCTACTTCTGCTACTAACTGTGGGACCTTGGGCAGACATATTAGCCCCTTTATACACTATTTCTGTATGTAAAAAATAAGAATCAATTATAGCATTCCTTACAGTTTTGAGCATCAAGTTAGAAAATAATACACATAGAGAATTCAGAGTCGTTCTTGTCACAAAAAATACTCTAATATATTGCTAGATATAATTTTCACTCATTACTCTAGTGTCATGATCCTCTTCAAGCAAACCATGGGAGAGCACAAATAAATGGGCAAGGAGGTATGATTTGGTGCTTTTTCCTTGCACATGGCCGTGGGTAACTTTGCCTATTCTCTAGTCACCTACCTATTCCAAACTGAGTCTGGAATTTACTGCTTACAGAAAATTATATACCTTAAAATAAATAATAGTTTATTTGATTGCTGAACATGCAGATTTTTAGAAGCATTTTTTTCACAAAACATAAACCCTACTTATCATGTAATGTGAATGCTGACCTCTGCAAATACATTGCAATCAATTCTCCCACATTCAACCATTCTTTCATCATTAAAATGTCTCTCAACTCCACAAAACTTTTCATACCTCTAAAGGTTATTAACATTATTCTCTTTCTTTTGTCTATCAACTATTCATTTTACATACTGTTTCTTTATTACATGAATTATTGTCATTGTTTGTTATATTTATAGCCACTTAGTATGTCTATGCTTTGTTGAAAATTAACTAAATTTGATGTTCTACAGGATCATAAGGAACATTCTGTTGTTCTTGCATCATCTGTGTTAATCTTTAATTGATCATAGGTACTAAGTATGTGTTAGCTTAATATGACATCATTAAGAGAAACATAACTATAAAAACCTTTAAATCCCTAAAATTTATTGCTTGTTCCAATATTCTTTTTACTCCTAAAACTTTTATATGTTTCATACTGTAATTAAAAAGACATTGAAAATGATTTTTGTTTCAGGAGGAAATCAACAGAACTATGTGTGTAATTCTCCTTGTCCAAAAATTTCAATGACGGATGAAGAGAGTTTTGCCATAAAAGTGAAATAAAATAGTTCAAAAATAGAATTACTGAGGAGAGGTACCTCATACTTCAAATTTTCAAATATTTCTCACCCCAAGCAATTCAGCATCAAGCTGCTTGCTTAGTAAAGTGTTATGATATGGGGCTTGAGAATTTACATTGCTCATACTTTTCCCTAGCATTTCCTTATGCAATGTAAGTTTTAGAATTGCTCTTAAATTACTTAGTACACTCCTGATCTACATAAAGAGAATGAGACTCAGAAAAGTGTTTAGCCAAGACTATCTTTCCTTACTGCTTTGGAAAGAATTTGGCCAAGAAGAATGATAAAACTGTTCCATGTTGCCATGCCAGTTTCCTCCTGTCAGCAGCTTTTGTCAGCCCACATGGCCTGTCGCTCAGGTGTCAGGAAAGCCCTCTCAGCCCTTCTTGCTGAGGATGTCAAGTCCATGATAGACTTTACTATTATTCAATTAACAGGGCTTACCTAGCCCTAGAATCGTTGTCTCTATAAGGGCAACACACATACACACACCCACACATACACATGTACACATACACACACATACACACTTTAAATATTCAGAACAGAAAATAATATTTTGTGACGGCATTATGTTCTTTCTGTATCAGACCACTTTGCTCACAAATCTTTGGATAATTGGCTCTGCTGCATCCTACCTCTGTGAAAACTGGCTCTCCCTGGAGATGCTATATACAACATGACCTCCCTAAGGATATTCTTCTGAATTTCTTTCATACATTTTCTCTAAAATTTTTCAGCCTGAAAACAATTATAAGACTTGACATATCATCTGAAAATTGCAGAACTGAATCGCTCCTCATGAAATTGTGTGGAAGGGGTATCTCTTCTGATGCCAAGATTTAAACAGCTAGTCATAAAGTTATGGGTACCGACTATACATTTCGAACTCAGACTTCTTGTCAAACCTAACTCTGGGAATTTCAAACCTGTGTATACAGGAAGTACTGTCTTTCCTTCGAAATGCTGTTCTTCTAGCAATCATATGTTCCTGGCAAAATGTGCCCCTTATCTGGCATCAAGGAGAGATGGTTTTGTCCTTTGAATAGTTATTGAAATGAGTTCCATCTTCTCACTTCCTGAATAATGCTTTAGGCTTCTTCCTTATTTATATTTCAGGTTTATTGCTGCCAATTTCTTAAGCCGTTCTCTTTGACTAGTTTAATCCTTTCTCTCTCTTGTTGGCTGTCATTTGTCTCCCTCTAAAACACTTGCATGATCTGTCATCATTTTATTTCACTTTCTCCTTTGCACCCTCTGTCCTTATATTCCTTCTTTCTACTCTTAGTTTGAATTATTTTACCCTGCAGATCTTCTGATTACTTAAACCTAATGCAGTTCTCTTTTTCACTGCTTTAAAGCTGAGATTCATCTAACATAAATTGAATTAATCTGTAATGATCAATTTAGTGTCCATTATTTTATTTAGTTTCATTTATTTTATTTTCATGCATAGTTTTGCTTCTATCTAGTTCAAAAACAGGGGAGTCACTTGAAGAGGTGTTTTAGATAACAGTTTTATCTGTTTCTTCCTTTTTGCACAACTCCTGGAAAAACCTGAGCTTCTTTTGGTCTGTGTGCCTTTAATAGTTTTGAATGTTTCCTTTATATGATGAGACCACACATCATATTTTGTGTCTGGCTTATTTCCTGGAGCATAATAGATCTGACATCAGATTGTAGTTGAGGATATCATTACAATGTCTTCATTATGGCCAAGGACAGCATATGCATGTGCTACAATTTGGTTATCCATGAATCTTCCCAGGAACATTTGATTTGTTCCTACTTTTCACAATTGCAACTAATTCTGACACTGTGAGTACATACATCATCAAATACCTTCTTCCAACTTACTTTTGCCTGTACAGATGTGGAAATGCAAGATCACATGATAAGTGCATGTTTATCGTTTTTGAGGAACTGTTAAATTGTTTTGCACAGCAGTTGAAGTCTTTTTACATTCCCCACAAACAGTGTGCAAATGTTCTCTTATCTCTGTATTCTCTTAACACTTACTATTTTATTTTATTGTTTCCAATTACAGCCATCATGGTATCTGTGAAGTGGTACCTACTGTGGTTTTGATTTGCTTTACCTGATGACAAATAATGCTGAGCAGACATCTCATTATAATCACAGATCTTGAGGATCTCACCCACCACCTCTTCTTTGGAGTCTGTGCCCTAACCTTTCCATCCTTATTTACTTGTAGATCAATCAGTGTGCTTCCTTGTGCCTCTGTTGACATGCCTTCAGATACGTCTATCTAAACCATAGCCGCTTATTTTCCCCTGTCGTATATAATAATTCCTTTAGGTACACTTCAGTTGTTGATTCACATTACGAGGTTTCCCTCAAGTCTGTGTTGGTGTTCTTGCTTTAATGTGCATTACATCTACGTCATAATTTTGCAATTTGCCTCTCTCTGTATAATAATTGTGTGTTTGTTCTGTGTTTCTGCTATACCTTTTCTGCATCACCCTCTTACTGTCATACTTTAAGCCTCACATGTTTAGTCATTCTCAATCCTTTGTGAAACTACACTTCAAACACCCTATTATGTCACTGCCATGTTGACTACTACAAGTGTTTCACATGGTTATGGAAAGTCCAAACCCTGAATATGACAGCATTTTCTGAATGTTTTACCTCTGATTTCCATCTCTAACCTAGTTTCTTTGCTCTATAACATTGTTTTCATTTCTTAAAGTGTATCAGCATTTTATATTCTATATCCTTTCACTTATCTGATTCCCCACTCTTATTATCTCATTCATAGGTTTCTCTAAATTTCTCTCCCTTCTCCCTCATCATCATGTCCATTTCTTCTCCACCCTTCCCTAATCTCTTTATCTTTGCCTGTTCCTCATTCCCACTCATTAAATAGAGCACTTGCATCCATATTTCCTTCACAAAATTTCTTCTGCTACCACCTTCTTCTCTCTATTACTCACTCTCTACTTGTTTCCTAGATTCAGAATCCACTTCAGACCCACTCTTCACTATATATCTGCTTGTTTTGCTCCTTGCTGTCTTGATGGCCTCTGCTGATCTCTATTGCCAAATTATTTCAGATTTAATATATTCTGTCATAGTTTTGCAAGAACTCAGTTTATTTCAAAGCTTATTTTGTGAAAGAAAACTGAAAATTAGACTGTAGCCAAATTGCAAAGAACTGATTTTTTTTCTCTTCTAGTAGGCAAATGGATCATGTGATTCAATGTACACAGAAATAAAATAGTAACCAAATAATACAATGTACTTTACACATGTTCTGCAAAGCCATGAGGTGGAACATAAGTGTCAGGAATTACTGTGGAATAATGCTTTTGTACACTATTTTAATAAAACGCTGATTGGACAGTAGCCAGGCAGGAAATATAGGTGAAATAAGCAGACAAGGAGAATTCTGGAAAGAGGAAGGCTGAGTCAGCATGTAATGGCACATAGGTAAAGCCAAAGAACATGTGGCAACATATAGAATAACAAATATGGAGTTACTTAGTGTAAGAGCTAGTCAGTAATAAGCCTGAGCAAATGTCCAAGCAATTATAATTAATATTAAGCCTCTTTGTGGTTATTTTATAAAAGGCTGAGGGACTGTGGGTGAGAGATTTGTCCTGACCTTGGACCAGGCAGGACACAGAAAAACTTAAAGCTACAAGGCATCCCTCTCATTGTCCTCTAATCCATAAACTACAATGTTCTTCTCAAGTGCAGAATATAGGAATACCTCCCAAATGGCAGTGTTGGAGATAAACTATTAACTCATCAATAAGATCAATTCCCAAAGTTTTGATCATTTGCCCTGTATTAAACTTATTACAAACTATTTCATAAAGCTTATAGAGAACAATAAAAACAAACACAGATATTGACAACATTTTAAAATACTTATATATGATTAATACTTTTGAAATAGTTTTTGAAGAATTGCTCTGTCCATAACATCATTCATTTTTCTTTTGAGATCCTTATGATACACGTAATAGAAGTGCTTGTAGAAACTGTAACACATAGCCAAATAAAATCATGAGAAGACTTCCAAGAAAGACCAGAGATATTAGGAACAAGCCAAAAGCCAAAGCAAGCACTCCACTCCTCATTTCTCACTCTGTTTCTTGCTGCCAATTTGCCACATCAGCAGACAGAGAGACCACTGCACTCATAATTGTATCAAAACAAACTACTGTATTATACTCTTCATTGGAAGCCCTTCCAAAATGATCACATGATTCCTGGACTACTCCTTTCCAAGCACTTTGTGAATGTACTAGAAAGTGACAAAATGCAAAATGAAGCATCATCTATACATGTTCCTTCATCAGGTGGTTTCATACTGCTTTGTTTTTGAGAAATAGGTTGTTGCTAGTCTACTAATTCATCACCATAAGCAAAAGTACCCCATGACCAGAGATCTATGAAATGACAGAAGCTCGTAATCTATTTTTTAATCATTATTTTATGTATTCAGAGGTGCTTTTCCTCTATGTATGTGAACCACTTACATGAGCACCTATAAAGTCATGATAGAAGCAGCTCCCTTGGAATTGGTGTACAGTTGTGTGCCACCATGTATATGCTGAGAATCAAACCCTGGTTATCTGATAGAGTATCAAGTCCTCTTAAATTCTGAAACATCTCTCCAGAATATAGACACTGTTTTCAGTATTATACATTATATTACCCGGTTAAAACCTCATCACCAGCCTTAGTAGATCCATCTATTTTTCTCTCTTCTTTCTTTCCAACCTCTCCCCCTACTCCTCACCATGGAAGATGGAGTGGACTTCTGAAAGGATATACAACACTACAAAATTTCCATAGCCTGTTCAGTACCCAACACTACATACATCACAGTGGAAAATACAAATGGAATTTGGAATTATTTGCTTGGTATAATAAATTCTAAAGATGGTTTTCATTCTGAAAATGATTATGAATATTTAATATTATAGCAGGACTTTAACGAGAAAAATGTGATGAACAAGAATGAAGATTTCTGTCTCTATGTTTCTTTTTTGGATCAATGAATCACACACACACACACACACACACACACACACGACATGTACAATATTTCCAAGACAAAGCAAGTGTATTACATTCTTCTGAGGAAAACAGTCAAAAGAAATTCGAGCTATAAAATTCACCTCTTGGTGCACAATATTTATTAAATACTAGGAACAGTATCTCCTGTCTTTAGCTCACTGCAAGGAACATTTTGGCAAATCTAGTGACTCTGATTTAATGAATAAGAAAATATTTCATTGTTGAAACAAAACCATCCACATGCCAAACATCTATAGGCATCTAGGAAACTCTCTCTCTCTCTCTCTGTCTTTTGTAGCTACAAGATCCTAAAATGGAAAAATAAATAAAACAAAAATTGTATTATCACCTTTTGGATATATTTTAAAATAAATATATGCAAAATTGGGTGGATATGGATACTTTTGGTTGAATTAAAATAATACACATTGTGTCTAAATATTTAATATAAACATTGACGCTGAATTTATTTGCAGATCAACAGCTGTTCAAACAAAAGCAGTGAAGCTAATGAGTTTCAGGATTGGAAAGCCATTCTGAGCAGAGTTTATGTTCACCTTTCACAGTTTACTCAGTGGTGCTTATACACTATGCTTTGTGACATAATCATTATCAACTTTTAATCATTGTGTAAGAAGTAATCAATGTGGAGTTACTTCACATGTATTTCCAAATCAAATAAATTCAGAGCAATTAATTTAACTATCCAAACAAAATCTAGTTGGTAGTATTGATATTCATAGCAGCTGGCAATTATAATGTTATTAATCTGTGTGTTCTCATTTCAGTAGAATATATTCAGTTACTTCAGTTACATCTGAATTCACAGTTCTCATTCTACAGACAATCCAATGTACTTCATTCATGTGTGTATGATGTATGTGTACATGTTATTATGTATGTGTGAAGGTGGGTACATGTGTGTGTGTGTGTCTGGGGGGAGTACAGGGATACAAACTCAGGTTTTTTCTCCTTACATAATAAGAACTATACCATATGACAATCTTCCCAGTACCCAAAGTATTCTGTTTAAGCAAGCTTCAGAACTTTCCAGTAACTGGATTAGATATCATGTCTGTATGAGACCAACTTCTTTATGGCCTTAATAATCCATTATTTTATAGGAATTTGGATCTCAGTTGAAGATGCTGGTAGGTGGGAGGCAACCACTTAGTGTACAATATGAATCATGTTTGTATTACAATTAGTAGAAATTTCATGTAAATTTTTGTGTGCTCAGAGTAAACTTGGAGAAGCAACAAGAATTTATTTGTAAAATAAAAAGGACATGATACATTGTATACATGTATAAAACTTTCAAAGAAGAAATAGAAATTAAAAGAAAAAGGGAATTAAAAACAGAATTTATTGTAGAAAATGGGCTTCAACTATTAATATCAGTAATAAAAGTCAAGAGAGAATGTGTAAATGCAGATATAAGAATTGGCATTTGAACAAAAAGTAAATAAACAACCTCCCAAGAGGAAGAATAATTGTCTTGTTCTATATAAATTAAGGTAGGTATTACTAAAGTTCCTACAGTGTGTTTTTCATAAGTGACAAGATTATAATAGATATCGTTAAATGAATATATTGTTATTAATTTTACACACGTTTATTTTTATGAAGAATTTTTTTGTTGATTATTGATCTTATGTGTGTGTAATGTACATGTGGTGTACCTGTTTATTTCTTCATACATGTTTGTGTGAAGATGTGCATTCATGTGTGCATATGCATGTTTGTGTAAGGATGTGAACTTATGTGTATGCACATGCATGTGAAGACCAAAGGTTGATGATGGGTGTGCTCATCTACCATTTTCCACCTTGTTCTTTTTGAGGCAGGTCCTCTTATGAACCTGGAACTAACGAATTAAACAAGATATGCTGACAGCAAGCTTTAGAGTCCATGTTGTCTATACTTTGCCAGACCTTGGATTACAGCCACCACATCAGTGTTTTCACATGGTGCTGGGAATCTAAACATAAGTCCTCATGTTTGTGCAGCAAGTATTTTACCAACTGAGCTAGCTACCACCAATTAGTACAACTGTCTTATAAATACCTTTAGAAATGTTGTATCATCTTGTTCTGTTTATTTGTTTGCTTCCAAAACCGTCTTTTATAATACTGGCTGGATATATTTACAAATATCTTTTATCATGGAGTTTCTCAATTCATAATTTTTAATTCTCCCTTAATGCCAACTCTCTGAGAAATAGTTTCTTTCTTTAAAATTGTTCAGTTTTTAAGTAAGAACAAGTCCCATCTTGTGATTTAAACTCTAATACCATTGACTCTGAAGTGAGATGAAGTCAGAAAATTATCCTTTATTGTTCTCCTCATCTATTCTCAGAATAGTACTCAGTGCCTCAGAGACATTTCACAAAATCACCACAAAAAAGAACACTGAGGGATGTAAGGAACGTCACAGCATATCTACATTTGTCAGGTTAAAAATAGTGTGTGGGGTGTGTGTGTGTGTGTGTGTGTGTGTGTGTGTGTGTGTGTGTGTGAGAGAGAGAGAGAGAGAGAGAGAGAGAGAGAGAGAGAGAGAGAGATCAAAGACAACAAGTCATATGATTCAGGGGCATGCTAAATGGTTGCTGAAGATATAAAACCTGAATTTTATATTGTGTCGTCCATTTGCAATGGAGGCCTTGTGGATTGCTACTGTCTGAAAGTATCTGATTTCAGGCCATGTTCACATATGCCAATGTCTTTGAGCATCATTTCCAGTCTAAATTAAATTCATCCTTGCTATGTATCCTAGAGCAAAAGCATCTGATTGTTGGCAACCTCTCCGCTGCTAATATCAGAAGCTCTGCTTCCAAAGATTTGGCCTCCACCCAACAAGCTTATACATTTGAGAACAACCAGTAGTGCTTCAGGGCTCAGAACATAGTGGTATGCTAAATTAATATCTGCTTATGCTTTTTATAGCTTAATATGACCAGTCAGATCCTTGTCTAGACATGGCTATGAGACAGAAGTCATGTCATAGAGGTATTTATAAACATTTGCTTGTCTTCTCATTCACTCAATGAAAATGATACCATGTAACAGACATTTTTGTAGAACATCTAGCTACAGTGGGAAGATATATGAAATCATCATACCCAATAACCCAAAAGGAGGATCAGAGGTTTGAGAATAATTTACTTGGAAATTAAAGGTTTCCAAATTCTCCATATTTATTCATAGATTCTTTAAAATTTATAAACTTTAATAAATTAAAATGCTTAACAAATATAGATTAAAATGAAAATAAGTTGAACTGTATTAATAAGATACAAAATGTAGTCCTAAATGACAGTCACACAATTTCTATAAAATGGAACTTGTGAATTAAATTAAATTTATGAAATAGAACCATATATATATATAGTGTGTGTGTTTGTGTGTGTAACATATTATCAGAGATGAGGCATGTCTGATTTTTTTTCTGAAAATAGAAGGGTTTCCTGTATAATTAAATAGTTTCTTCATGGTGATATGTGTTTTCTGTTGTAGTGTATATTTGTCCTGTATTCATAATTCATTTATCACATGATCAACTTAGAATAGACATAACCTTATCTGTGTAACCATGGCAACTATTAAAAATGAGTAAAACTGTATTGCTAACTCATTAGTCAATGATAACTATAATAGATCTGTTAGCATTTTATAGCAGGAAATGCTACGAAAGAGAAAGGGGCAAGAGGTTCTTCACCTAAGGATTTCAGCCTTTCATCTTATTGCCCATCTCCTAAAAGCTAGAAGTTGTAGATGTAGCCAACCTTCTTATTAAATAAGAAACACAGAACTAATGCAAAGAAGAAAGCCAAGAGATCAGAGCTAAGAGCCTTACCCTGCAGCTAGCCTCTTCAGCCAAGAGACCTCTCCGAAAGAGACCTACTTCCTGTGTGTTTGTTTTTATATAGTCTTTCTGTTCTGCCTTCTCATTGGTTGTAAACCCAAACACATGACTGCCTCGTCACTGCCTGTCTGTAGAGACTTCAAGGTCTTTTATGGTTGGTATTAAGATTAAAAGTGTGTGTCTCCAATGCTGGCTGTATCCTTGAACACACAGAGATCTACCTAGCTCTGTCTACCAAGTGCTGGGATTAAAGGCATGTGCCACCACCGCCACACTCTTGCTATGGCTCTAATAGCTCTGACCCCTGGGCAACATTATTTATTAACATACATTTAAGGCCACATTTCAGTACAAATAAAATACCACCATAAGAAGTGATACTGAAAAATGCAAAAATATATTAGAAGTAAAAGATTAACTATGAGTAGGACTCCATGATGCAGGTTCCAGGAAGTTTGCATCCATGATGAAGGTAGTTACCAACAGTATGTAAGTCAATATATATGGGAATATTGTGGCATCTCTGAGAATGGTTTCTCTCAGAAAAAAAAAAAGGACCACTGAAGACTCTATAGACACCAAAAACATTCTAAGACAGTGATTTCACTGTTGTTTTCTCATCAATTTGATGAATGAAATTAACACAAACTGGGAGGTGTGTTTTAGAGAGGAGTGTGCTATAGATTCATTGATAGAAGCTGAAGAGAGAGAGGGAGGAGAGACAGAAGAGTAGGGGGGGGGAGAGAAAGAGAGATCAGAAATTTTGTACACCAGGAGGGATCACAGAAAACTGAGTACCATTTAACTGGCAGTCTTGGGACTTAAAATAGATTACAGCAGAAATTGAGGTAAGGAATGGGTAAGGAGATGAGCTGGGCAGTCCAGATGCCACAACAAAGAAACAGAAAGCAGAGCTTACTTCTAGCATCCATGATGCTAGAGAAATAGACAAGCAAGCACTCGGAACTGCTATTTTAGGATTTCTGCTCTGCCTGACCAGTTTCTGTCTTCTATTTTCATCAAACTCAATAAATTCTTGGCTCATTTAGAATTCATTAGACTCTTCTAGTTTTTTTTTTTTTTTCCTGTTTCCATTATCTGGCATGAATAGACATTGGTTCACATTGACATAGAAAAAGTTATTGTGACAATCCTTTTCAATTCTTAACAATTTCTACCCAGTTCACTGTAAATATTTTAGCTAAACAAATACTTGGGTGTTATTATGATAGAGAGATTGAAAAATATTTGTGGTCAAAGCACAGGAAAAATAGCATTCACGGTGGCAGCAAAGATGTGTGCAAATTCTCTTATTTGGATCTGTCTATATACTCTTCATGTGATACACAATTAGTATTTAGGGCAACCCTTTAAAAACGTGATAGAAATAATGAAGAGATGACTATTGTTCATGGGACTGTTTAGAAAGTGGGACAGGACATTGTCTTTTACTGTAATTTAGGCAGAGCTCATCAAATCAGAAAGCAAACTGAATACAACCAGAGCATGTCAGATGCTCCTATGATCTATGCACTACTTCTGCAACCAACAGGAAAGAACAGTTCCTGGGAGAAGTAGAGTATACAATTCCTCCCCAGCAGAGATAAAAGGGTAACAGTGGATGGGCATGAATTTAAAGATTTCCTCACGATTGTCAAATAACTGACCTTTTAAGTAATAAACAAAATCATTATGGACCTAGTAAGAGAAGCAACCTCAAAGACACTTCATTGCCCCAGTAAATGTGAGGATCTACTCCCTTATAATTGAAAACAGAATTCGAAGACTTGGCCAAAACACTAGGCAAGTATTTCTTTTCTCAAACTCTGTTGTCATGCATAAGTTAAGAGAGGAAACAGCAGCTTTCCAAAGGATCATCAATTGAGCCATTTGGAAGTGCACAGGGAAGCAAAGAGGGATGCTTGTGGCAAAATACTTCACTTGTGCCTTAATTTGATATATGAAACACAGTGTTGTAGAAAAATATGAAAATATTTTCTATCTGGATACTCTCATAAATAATATACATGCTTCTTCATTCCCGATTTGGGAACAAATTTGGTAAGAAATATTTTAAAGGAATAGTTAGATTTCATGCCTGAGTATTCCCAGTTAATTCTTTATCAACAGTTCTTTGAGATGTATGCTTTTCTATAGAAATGCAACCTTCAGAGAGATGACCTGCAGTTCAAGCATACTTCTGTGTTAGGTCTCAGGGGTGAGGTGTGAATCCAGTTGTCTCTAACTCTGGGTTCATCTGGCTTTCACCTGTGTCATCTGTCAGGGACAGGTTTAAATATATGCTTCAGAAGAGTCCATTCGCTTTACAATGAACTCTCCTGTATTAATTAGATAACTTTTCACATACCTAAGTATACCTTTACCTGAAATTTTGATGTGAAATTTCCCAAGTTCACTAAATAATTGCTGCCTTACAGACTAAAGACCCTTGTAGGCAAAAGAGTAAACAAATTTTTCTTCCTCTTTTTATTGAAAATATTTTTTTTTCATATAATACATCCAGATCATGATTTCTTCTCCCTCTGCACCCTCCCAGTGCCTTCCCATCTTCCTTTCCAAGACAATCTGTCCCCTTTTTGTCTCTTATTAAAAAACAAACAGGCTTCTAAGGGACAAAAAGAGATAAAAAAATAAAATAAAATCAGATAAGTTAAAACGAAGACAAACACATCAGAATAGAACAAAATAAACAAAAGTACTCACTCATAGTAGGATACTAGATGTAAAACAAAAATGAATAGACTGCTACTCACAACTCCAGGGAGGCTAACTAGAAAACAAGACCTCAAGAAAGACACAGGGATCGCCCAATGACAGAGAAATGGATAGATCTGTATGAGCACCCTGGACGTGAGTGGGGGTAATGAAGGGCGAGGGTCGAGGGAAAGAGAGCTAAGGGGAGCGGGAGATCCCAGCTGGATCAAAAACAGAGAGGGAGAACAAAGAATAGGAGACCATGATAAATGAAGACCACATGAGAAAAGGAAGAAACAAAGTGCTAGAGAGGCCCACAGAAATCCACAGATACCCCCACAATAGACTGCTGGCAATGTTCGAGAGACAGCCCGAACTGACCTAGTCTGGTGATAGGATGGCCAAACACCCTAATTGTGCTAGAAACCCTCATCCAATAACTGAGGAACCGGATGCAGAAATCCACGGCCAGGCCCCAGGTGGAGCTCCAGGAGTCCAATTGGCGAGAAAAAGGAGGGTTTTTGAGACCAAGGTTGGATAAAGCACAGGGACAGATAGCCAAACGAATGGAAACACATGAACTATGAATCAATAGCTGAGGAGCCCCTAACTGGATCAGGCCCTCTGGATAAGTGAGACAGTTGATTAGCTTGATCTGTTTGGGAGGCATCCCAGCAGTGGGACCGGGTCCTGTACTCAGTGCATGAGTTGGCTGTCTGAAACCTGGGGCTTATACAGGGACACTTGGCTCAGCCTGGGAGGAGGGAACTGGACCTGCCTGGACTGAATCTACCAGGTTGAACTCAATCCTCAGGGGAGTCTTTGCCCTGGAGGAGATAGGAATGAGGAGTGGGCTGGGGGGAAGGCAGGGGGGTGGGCGGGAGGGGGGAGAACAAGGGAGTCTGTGGATGATATGAAAATTAAATTAAATTATAAAATTTAAAAAAAGAATAGAACAAAATAAACAAAAGGAGAAGCACCCAAGAAAAGGCACAGGAAACAGATGCAGACCACTTTTTCACACAGTAAGAATTACATAAAAACAGAGAACCAGAAGGCATAGTATATACACAGTGGACCTGTACGGTAAGAGAGAGGGAAGGAGAGAGAGAGGGAGGGAGAGGGGAGACCCCCCAAAAAGAGAAAAGATACAAAAAAATCTTAAAAAGGAAACGGAAAAGCCTTTACATGACATTGTGAGACAAGAAACCTCCAAAGGTGTTAATGAGTTCATTTTCTGTTAGTCATCTACTGCTGGGCATGCATCCTATATTTATATGTATTTTATTCCCACAGTGAGACTCCCCTGTAGAAAACCAAGGTTTCATTTGCAAGTGGATATCAATTGCATATAGATTCCAGGTTAGGCTTGGAGGCATATGTCCACTTGTCCTTTCAGCTCTAGGACCACATCTGGTGGACAGCAAAGCAGCTGCCACAGTCTCTGTCATGTGTAGAAGGCCTTGTGTCCTTGGTGTCCTCAATCTCCTCTGGCTTTTACATTCTTTTGTCCCCTCTTTCATAGGGTTCTCTCAGCGCCCTGAGGAGAGGGATTTGGTGGAAATATTTCACTTAATGCTAAGCATTGCAAGGTCTCTCACTCTCTGAAAAATGTCTAACTGTGGGTCTCTGTGTTCGTTTTTATCTGTTGCAGGAGGAAGCTACTCTGATGAAGGCTGAGCAAGGAATTAATCTGTGAGTATAGAAGACTGGAATTAGGAGTGATTCAATTGTTCAGTTCCTTTAATAGAACAATAGTATTTGGTTTTTCCCTAGGTCCCTGGGCTAACTAACTATCAGCTTCCTGGTCAACCAAGCAATTTTAGGTAGGGGTTTCATCTCCTGGAGGGGGCCTTCAGGGAGTCAAATGAGATATTGGTTGGTTTCTCAAACAGGCTTTGTACCACCATTGCCATAGCATATCTTGCAGGCAGGACAGCATTGTAGATCAAAGGGTTTCTGTTTACATTTCTATTTTGGTAGCTTGCAGAGTACCTTCCTGTACCAAAGATACTAGCACATAAGGTAAAGGTTCTATCTAGATATGGGATCCAACAGCTCAATTAGATGTAACCCATGCTGGTACTAAAAGTTTCATTTGGTGACAATAACTATTCTGGATCTGTATTCCCCATTATTAGAGGATTTCATTTAGATACATATATTTGGAAGCTTCACATTTCATTTGATTCATCTGTTTAGGGGCATCTAGATAGGTTCTACTTTTTGGCTATAATGAATAGAGAAGTAATTAAAGTGGTGGAGCAAGTGTCTCTATGGTAGGGGAATCCCCAGACAACCCAGGCTGTAGCCAAGACTATAGCTTGCTCTCCACAAACTGATGGCAAGACCTCATGGCCAAAGACAACACCTACACAACTAATTAATCATTGGGAAATAGAGCCTGTGCCAACATAGAAGCCCCATTCCTATGTTCTAGTGTCTTTTTACAGGAAGTTACTGTAGTGGGTAGCAGTTCCAGCTTTGACCTGGAAGTACTGCATCCACTGAGCCAAGGCAGGGCCAAGATAGGAGTGCTTATCACCTGAGATCCAGATGTGCTGGCTCTCTTCGTTCCTGGACGCTGGAGGTAGACTGAGCAAAGTTCTCCAGAGAACACCACTGGACTGTACTACACCTTTCCAGGACCCTGTAACCTATCCCTTTACTTGTAAGTTACCCCACAAAATGAACATCCGTTTTAACTATGTAGAGTTGCCTTAATACTTACACCAATAAGTTACTGTGCACACTGCCAAAACAGAAAGGTAAACACAAACCCTTTGATCTACAATGATGTCTGGCCTGCAAGATATGCTATGGCAGTGATGGCAGAAAGCTCGTGGGAGTAATCAACCAATATCTGATTTGACTTAAGGCCCTCTCCACAAGATTGAACTCATATCCAACACTGCTTGGGTGACTGAGAACCTGATACTAGATATCCCAGGGAACTAGAGGAAAATCAAATACTACTATTCCATAAAACAAACAAATAAATAAACAAACAAGTATAATAGTAAAATGATGGTCTGCTATGCTCATAGATCAGTGCCTTGATCAGCCATCATCAGAGAAACTTCTTCCTGCAGCAGATGAGAACAAACACAGAAACCCATAACCAGATGTTATGCACAGAGCGAGAGACCTTGTAATTCTTAGTGTAAAATGGGATGTCTCCACCAAATTTCTTTCCTTGGGGCTAAGAGAACCCTGTGAAAGAGGAGTCAAGAAGAGTGTAAGAGCAGAGATGATGGAGGACACCAAGGACAAAAGACCTTCTAAAAAACTACAGTACAAGTGCACACATGAGCTCACAGAGTCTGTGGCACCTGCACAGGTTCTTTGCCTACATATTCTGGTTTTCAATTTTGTTTTATAATGAAATTCCTGCGTGTATGAATGAGTAGATCTCTGTTGTTTCTTGCTCCTTCTTTGTGCTCTGTTCCTTCTGTCACAGCAGATATTAAATCATACAAAATTAATAATTCTAAGAAAACCACCGAAACAGGAAGAACAAAATAAGAAATTAGAAGAAATAAAGAAGTGAGAATGGAAAGGAAGTCATTTAAGAATAAAATCTTAAGTATTAACAACATTTCAAAGGTAAACAAAACACACAGCACCTTTGGGATCGGAGAAATTGCTCAGTGATTAAGTCCACTTATTTATCTTGCAGAAGACCTGGTTTTGAATGATTCTTAGTATCCACAAGGTCGCTCATAACTGTCTTTAATTGCAATTCTATGAGATCTCACACCTTTTACTGGCTTCAGTGGGTATCAGGAATGCACCTTGTACACACTTATGCAAAATACTCATAAAAAATAAAATAAAAATACATCAAATCTTGGAAAACACCCAGACACTAAAATAATACACAGAGAATTTAAAAATTCTTCTCAAATATTAATAAACAATCAATATGCACAGTTAGAATGTGAACAATAGAATTCATCATTTTGGGAATGCAGACCAAAACCAAAATTAGCTTTCGCTTCACCTAGTTATGAGGATTGTTGTTAAAACAAAAGACAAGGAGACACATGCTGCAGGATCTGACACATGAAAGCCTGGTCCAATTCAGGTAAGGGTGAGAAATGGGCCTGCCTATGTAAGTAAGGTGGCAGTTTCTGAAGAAATTAAACATGGAATGGCAATATGTTGTAGCAATTCAATTTTTTGGTATATACCCCAAAATGCACAAGCAACATTTGTGATCGATTATGCATATTTACACATTTTTCTTCAAAGAAAATTTATTCACAGTAACCAGAGGTTGGAAGAACAGGGCTATCAGCAGATGGATGCCTGAGAACAAATGTGCATGCATATGATACAGCACTATTCAGCTTTAGAAGTGTATACTACAAAAGAAGGGACTTGAATGGATTGTGTTAAGTGTTTGATCTGAAGTTGCCTGAAAAAGAGCATCTGTCTAGAAGACTCTGCAGAGTGAGTAAGAGATTATAAAGTCCTGATTCTGATTGTGGAGAACGGAAGGTTGTTGAGAGAGAGTCGTAATTACTTCAAATTGTCATTAGTACCCCTAAATTCATCATGTTCCTCTGTATCTGACCTAACATCATTGAATATCAAATAAACACCCTTGGCAGATATTGGGTTAGGAGAACACCAGTTTTCACTAACACAAATGCTAAATATATTATCCCTTAATATTGAAGTCTTCATCAAAGTCCTCTGATTTCAGTACCCAGCCACCAAATGTCCTGATGTCATATTTGGTAAATGTATTGAGTCATGACATTGTTACTGTTATTGTATGATTACAATAGTCCATGTAACAACATGGACTGGATAGAACATGTCATTCAGGGAAACCTGCTCCATAGTGCTAGGCCATGGTCATTCATATTTGGCTCAGAGTAAACCATTTCTTACTCACTTTTGAGAAAGAGATGTGTTTTGTGATGAAATAAGCCACTTCTGAAAGTACAAATCATGTCCATTTCCACTTTTGTATGGTTAAAATAATGAAGACAGAAATCCTAGTGACAATTGCTGAGAAAAACAGGTAATTAGAAGCAATCGTCTAATGGGTACGTAGTTTCACTGTTAGCAAATACATATGTTGTAGGGATGAAATGGCAGTACCACAAAAAACAATCTAAGCAACCTAAAATCCATTAATTTCTATACTTCAGATGGATAAGATATTGAATTTTATTATATATCTAATGTATTGTTCAATCACTCAAAAATATTTAAAAAATATATGACTCTAGAGTACCTCTACTTACAGGTTAAAAGTATGTTTCAGGAACAGTACTCCATGCTAGGCATGGTGACCCATGTCTGTAATTCCAGCACTTGGTAGCCTAAGATGAAAGAATCTCTATGTATTTGAAGCCAATGAAGGATGTGCAGTTAAGTTCATGCTTTCCTACCATACATAGTGAGACTTTTTATTAAAAAAAAATATACACAAAGAAAATGAAAAAAAAGAAAAACAAAACAAAATAAACAACAACGACAAAAAAAGCAGCATTGTGCTCTAAATGTCAGCTTTCCTGAACAGATGGGGACTGCAAAACCCTGAGACCTTTTGTCTCTTCTGGCTGACAGAAACACATTCAGATTCAGAGACTAGAATTTGCTATGACTTGGGTACAAAAAAAGGAGAAGAATAAAACAAATGCCAATTTATAAACAATATTTTTGTAAGTCGGTAATTCATATAAATATTTCAAAGGATATTTAGAAAGAGCCCTTCGGTAATGAGTTTCAATACATCAAACAGAAATAAACACATATGTTCACAGTGTCTCAAGGAATAATACAAATAAATTATTACAAAATGAGAAAAAGATTGATTGGACTGATACTCTTTGGGGCTGCTATTTCTTTTTGGTTAATTCTATTTATTCCTTGAAGTTACTTGAAACTCCTTAAAAGTCTGTTTAACATTGGCTTGTTAAATATTGTCATAAATGTTTAAAAGTTGGTTATTGCTTTCTTCAGATCTATAATCTTGCTTTAATAACCCACATATATTCACATCCACTTAGTTGCACATTCCTTTGTGTCATTAAGTTACACAATGAGTGTAATTGCTTTTCTTCCTACTGATCCTCTCTCTCTGGCTTAAGTCATCAGAAAAGAGCACTCTCTCAGAGCCTCAGGAACTGAAAGCCCACTGGCATTTGATGGGATCAGGGGAAGTGAGTGTCTCTGTATCTCTTTCAACATCTTAATTATTTATCAACCAGCTGGAGGCAGGTCGGGGCTTTTCTGGAGACACACTGTCAATCTGACTTGTATCAGAAACAGCAAAGCTCAGAGCTCACACTCAGAGAGAGGCCAAAATGCCCAACAGCTGCCAAGAGCTCCAAGGAACTCCACGCCCCAATTAAGTACAAATGGGATTTCTTGATGCAAATTTGCACTTTAAAAGTCAAAACACTAAAATAAGCTGTCTCCTGATTAAATGCTACAAATTCTTTAGATTTGCCCTTTTGCCCAGCTCCTCCTATTGAACATATGGCTGTGACTGTTTTCACAAAGGCTTGCCACATCCTCAATAGACCAAAGGGTAAACACAACATGGAAATTGGATGATTTCAGTCTTCAGTTGCAATTGGAGAAGAGAGGAGCTGAACTTGGAACTGTCAGCCAAATGATAACTTGGGAGCTGCAGTCACTTCATTTGCCTTTATATGCCAGCTCTAGCCACCTACAAACACACAACACATGACTAGTGTGCCTCTCAACCACATCTAATTACACTCACCATTGAATTATTTTAGAAGGTGAGCTTTGCTTTTCATTATACATTTACAACTTGTCTGCAGAAAATGCAAGAAATATCCAATGAGAATATGGAGCAGGTGCTGTGCTAATTAAGGAAGTAACACAAAAATATTTATGAATTGGTTGGTTATTGTATCAGAGGATGCAACGTTGTTGGACTCTATGGAGGCCTGTGCAGGGGTGGTGTATGCTTTGGAGGAGGATCAGAGATACTCTTTTATTTAATTATTTTTTAATTTTTAAAATTGCCTTGCTTTTACGTCTAAACTAAAGCTTCTCCTCCCTCCCTTCTTCCCAGCCCCACCCCCCCCAAACCCTCTCCCCCACCTCCTGCCCCATGCACTCTTCTTCCACTTTTTTCTCTTCAGATACAGCAGAGCATCGCACAGATATCAGCTATGCATGGTATATCAAGTCTACCAACAAATCGTATTTTATTACCCTATCACAGGGAGAACCATGCATCTCCCTTATACCTCTTCTCTTTATCTAACCTTACTGGGACTGTGGATTGTAGCTTGTCTACCATTTACTTAACTGATAATATCCACTTACAAGTGAATACATACCATGTTTGTCCTTCTGGGTTGGGGTTACCTCACTCAGCAAAATTTCTTCAAGTTGCATTCATTTGCCTGCAAATATCATGACATCATTTTTTAACAGCTGAATAATACTCTATTGTGTAAATGTACCACATGCAGTCAAAGGACATCTAGATTATTTCCATTTCCTAGCTATTATGAATAGAGCTGCAATTAACCTAGATGAACAAGTGTCCTTTTGGTAGGATGGAGCACCTTTTGGCTATATGCTCAAGAGTGGTATAGCTAGGAATTGAGGTAGATTGATTCCCAATTTTCTGAGAAATCAACATATTGCTTTCTATAGTGACTATACAAGTTGGCACTCCCATGAACAAGGAAAAAGTGTTCCTTTTATTCCCTATCCTCATCAGCATGAGATGTCATTTGTGTTATTTATTTTTGTCATTCTGACAGGTCAAAGATGGAATCTCAATGTAGTTTTGATTAGCATTTCACAGGTGGTTAAGATTGTTGAATATTTCTTTGAGTATTTCTCAGATATTTAATTTTCCTCTATTGGGAATTCTATGTTTAGTTCTTAAACACATTATTAAATTGGAGTATTTGATTTTTTGATATCTCATTTCTTGAGTTCTTCCTATTATGATATTGTCTATCAGATGAATAGTTGGTTAAAACTTTGTCCACTCTATAAGCTTCTTTTTGTCTAACTGGTGGTATCCTTTGCCTTACAGAAGCTTTTTAGTTTCATGGGGTCCTATCTTGTTAATTGTTGATCTTAGTATCTGCAGTATTGGTGTTCTGCTCAGAAAGTTGTCTTCTGTGTCAATGTATTTAAGGTTATTCCCCGGTATCTCTCCTATCAAGTTTAGGGTATATGCTTTTTGGTTGAGGTTTTTGATCCACTTGGATTTGAGTTTTGTGTTGGGTCATAAATATGAATCTATTTGCATTCTTCTACATGCAGGCATCTAGTTTATAAGGCACCATTTGTTGAAGATGTTGTCTTTGTTCCAGTGTGTTTTCTGGCTCTTTATCAAAAATCAGGTGTCCCTAGGTGTGTGGATTACTATCTGGATCTTCCATTTAATTCCATTGATTAATGTGTCTGTATTTATACCAGTCCCAAGTGGGTTTTACTTACCATAGCTCTATAGTACAACTTGAATGCAGAGATGGTAATACCCCCAGCAGTTCTGTTATTATTCAGATTGTTTTAGATATCCCATGTTTGTTGCTTTTCCAGATGAAGGTGAGAATTATTCTTTCAAGATCTGTAAAAAAAAAAATGTATTGGGAATTTGATGAGTATCTCCTTGAATCTCTAAATTATTTTTGATAGGATAGCCATTTTCACCTGGTTAATCCTACCAGTTAATGAGCATGGAAGATCTTTCCATCTTCTGATATCTTCTTCAATTTCTTTCTTCAAAGTCTTTAAGTTATTATCATACAAGACTTTCACTTTCTTAGTGGGATCTACTTCCAGATATTTTTATATTATTTGAGACTATTGTGACAAATGTGGCTGCTTTCTTTCTCAGTTCATTTGTCATTTGTATACAGGAGGGCTATTTTTTTTTTTTTTTAGTTAACCTTTGTATATAACCACCTTACTGAAAGTATTTATCAGCTATAGGAGTTCCTTTATGAATACTATCTTATCATCTGCAAACAATAATATTGTGACTTCTTCCTTTCCAATTGTATCCCCTTGATCTCTTTCAGCTATCTTATTGTTCTAGTTAAAACTTCAAGTACAATATTGAATACATATGGACAACCTCATCTTTTTCCTGATTTTAGTCGAATTATATTGAGTTTCTCTTCATTTAATTTGATGTTCGCTATAGATTTACTATAAATTTTGTGTTTATTATGATTAGATATGTCCCATTATCAATCTCTTCAATATATTTATAATGAAGGTATGTGGGTTTTTTGTCAAAGGATTTTTTTCTACATCTAGTGAGATGATCATGTGTTTTTTTTTTCTTTAAGTTGTTCATGTAGTGTATTATATTTATTAATGTTTGCAAATTGAATCATCCTTGAAGATCTGGGATGAAGGCTACTTAATCATGGTGGATGATCTTTTTGATGTTTTCTTGGATTCCGTTTGTTTTTTATTGGGTTTTTTGCATTTATGCTTAAGAGAGAAATTGGTCTGTAATTTTCTTTCTTTGTTGAGTATGTGATTTGGGTGTCAGGGTACCTATAGTCTCATAAAATAAATTGGACAATGTCCCTTGGGTTTGTATTTTATGGAATAATTTGAGCAGTACTGATGTTAACTCCTCTTTGAAAATCTGGTGGAATTCTGTACTAAAATCATTTGTCTCTGGCTTTTTTTCCCAGTTGGGAAAGCTTTTGTGATTGTTTCTATTTTGGTAGGGCTTCTTGGTTTTGGATTAGAGTTTATCTATCTCCTTGCATTTCTCAAAAAAAAAAAAAAACAAACAAACAAACAAAAAAACCCACCTTTTTGCTTAAGTGATTCTTTTTATTGTTCTCTTTGTTCTATTTTATTGATTTCAGCCCTGAATTTGATTATTTCTGGCCATCTGCTGCCCTTGGGTGTGATTACACCCTTTTGTTCTAGAGCTTTCAAGTGTGCTGTAAAATTGCTGGTATGTGATCTCTCCACATTTTTTATATAGGGCTTTAATGCTATTAACTTTCCTCTTGGCACCGCTTTCATTGTGTCGCATAAGTTTGTATATGGTGTGTATTTATTTTCATTGAATCCTAGGGAGTGTGTATTTCTGCGTTGACCTATTTTTCCTTCAGTAGAGAGTTGTTGAATTTCCATGAATTTATAATCTTTCTGTTGTTTCTGTTGACGCTGATATCTAGCTTTCATCATTGGTGGTCTGATAAAATGCAGGGAGTAATTTCAATTGTCTTGTAACTGTTGAGACTGGTTTTGTGTCCTACTATGTGGTCAATTTTGGAGACAGTTCCATAAGGTACAGAAAATAAGTTATTTTCTTTTGTGTTTAGGTGAAATGTTCTGAAGTTATTACTAGGGCCATTTGTTTTATAATGCCTGTCAACTCCAGTGTTTCTCCATTTAGTTTTTGTCTACATGACATACCAATTGATAAGAGTGGGGTATTGAAGCTTCACACTCTCAGTGTGTGAGAGTCAGTATATGATGTAAGTTGTTGTAGTATTTTTATACAAACTTGGATGCCTTTTTATATGTGACTTAGATGCTAAGAATCAAAATGCCAACTAAAATGGATTTCACCTTTGATGAGTATGTAATGTTCTTCCCTATTTCTTTTGATTAGTTTTGGTTTGAAGTCTATATCGTTACATATCAAAATTGGCTAACACCAGCTTGCTTATTAGGTCCATTAACATGGAATGTCATTTCCAACCTTTTACCCCTTTGTAATAATCTCTGTCCTCTAGAGTGAGGTGTGTTTCTTGAATCTCAACGTCCCCTGCCTAAAGAATCCCTCCTCTCATTGATTGGATTCCTGGAGCTCAGCCTGGTGCCTGGCCTTGGATCTCTGCATCTGTCTCCATCAGTCACTGGATAAAGGCTCTATGATGACAGTTAGGCTATTCCCTAGACCAGTCACCAGAGTAGATCAGTCCAGGCACCCTCTGGACCACTGGCAGCAGTCCAAAGTGGAGTCATCCTTGGGGATTCCCGAGAGCCTCCCCAGTACCCTGCCTCTTCTTATTTCCATTGATGTCCTCATCTATCAAGGTATCTCCCTCCCTGCCCTCCCACTCTGTCCATGTTCCAGCTTGATCCTCCCATTTCCCCTACTCCTCACCCTCCACCACCCCCCTACACCCAGTCCACTCATGTGGATATTATTTAAATTTGACTTTATCATGGATCTTATTTTCTCCACCTATGGTGATTGAAAATTTTGTATAGTAGTCTGAGATGGCATCTGTGGCCTCTTAGAGTTTGTTCTAGCCCTTCTGAGTTTTAGAGTTTCCAATGAGAAGTCAGTCTGCCTTTATATGTTACTTGGTTTTTCTCCTTACATCTTGTAATATTCTTTCTTTGTTCTGTATATTTAGTGTTTTGGTTATAATGCGAAATGTCTGTTGTTCTTGTTTTAATTTCTCAATTTTCTATTTCAGAATTTCTTCAGTTTATGGTTTTTGTTGTTGTTGGTTTTATTTCCATTTTCGTGTCTTGAAAAGTTTTATTCATTTTCTTCAAATGTTTGTTTGTCCTTGGCTTTCTTTAAGGTATTTATTCATTCTTCCACTTGTTTGTCTATGTTTTCCTGGCTTTCTTTAAAGGATTTATTCATTTCCTCCAATTCTTGTTTGTGTTTTTATGAATTTCCTTATGTGATTTACTCATTTCTTCCTTAAGGACCCATATAATCTGACTATAGGTAGTTCTAGTCTTTTTCTTATACTTCAGTTATGTTTGAATATTCAGGGCCTGCTGTGGTAGGATAGCTGGGATCCATTGGAGACATTGATTTTGTTCTTACTCTGTTGTCTAGGCTTCTGGATTTTCAGAGACTGTGCAGGCTGTGTGGTCCCTGTTTTACTAACATGCTTGGCAGTTGTGTTCACTGCCAGACCATACCTCTGGCAGGTATGGCCTATGGTGTCTGCCTGAGCTGGGGGCTTGGGGCACAGTGACATGTGGGTGAAGGGAGGCAAGGTGGGCATGGTCTGTTCGATCCACAGGAAACATGGACCTGGGGGCAAGGGAGGCTGCAACTGGTGTTCTGTTGTGTCCTTGGGGAGAAGCCTGAGGATTTGGGTCTGGGGAAAGGGAGAAAGCAGAGAGGGCTGTCCCTTTGCTGTATTTTTACATTCAACTTTTTATGTAACACAAACTAAGTCTTAGTACAATCACAAATTTACCCTTTGAGTCCTGATGTCCTGTTGGGATTTCATTTGTTTGTCTCAGTTCCTGGTGCTGAATATCTTGCTGAGTGCATGTTATATGCTAGCTTGTATTTATGTAGAAGATAAATGAAACTATAAACCATTTTACTTTGTATTTGCCTCTTTTATATGTGATTAGTGGTTCCATCTTTCTAGTCATTTCTTAATTCAAGATAACAAGCACATCCATGTAAATGAACCTAAACGATTGCTTGAATTTGGCTAAAGATAAAATCAGGAAACATAGACCACAAACATTGTGAGCTTTTGAAAGAAACTGGAATTATTTCCATATTTTCTATCCTAAAAATTATACTGGATTTGTTCTAATAATTACTTTTGTAATAGATTAATGATCTATTAGCCTTAGAATGTCCATCCAATCCTTGCTAATCTCAAAATAAAACTAAATGTTCATCTTTCCCCCATATCTATGTATATGTGTCGATGTTACATGTATGTTCACATATTAACATGTGTGTGTAACGAAGATGTGAATGAGTATGTGTGCCAGTAACTGACACTCTATTCCTTCTTAACCTTATTCATTGAGGCTAGATATCCCATTTGAATTCACAGCTTGCCAATTTGGCTAGTCTAGGTAGCTAGCTTGATTTAGGGAATCTTTGTCTCTGCTTCCCAGCTCAGGGATCGTAGACAGGCCATGTTCCTTTAACTTTTATGTGCCTGCTGTAGATTGAAGTCTTATCTTCATGTTTTTGAACGTGTTTTCCCCACTAATCCTTTCCCCTAACAGCTTAGTAAAAAATAATAATAATTATTATGTGTATGTGTGTTTGTGTGTGTATGTGCATGTGTGTGATTGCTATTGTCAAAGGTCATGAGCCAATTATTTAGGAAACTCCTTGATAAATATATAAAAAGTACTTCTGATAGGTAAAAAAGTTTGCTTTTTCTGATAATGAAATTAAAATGTTTAATTTAAGCTCCTTTATAAATTTGACCAAAAATAACATAGAAAGAAAATTAATTAACTAAAGGTCAAACATGAGGAGAAACAAATATTGAAAATTAACTTCCTGGATCAACACAATCATAGCATAGAACTCAAACATGATCTTGATTCTTCAATATCATGTGATATAACAAATATTGTTCTCTATACAGAAAACTCAGTGTGAAACATTAAGATTATAGAATTGAACAGTTTACCTTCTTGTGCTTAAAATATTCATTTTTAAAAATAATAACTTTAAAAATATTATATATCTGTTGTATAATACTTTTATTGAAATTACTTTGTATAATCTAAGGTAAGATTCTTTCTTAAAGTTTTCTGTTATCAGATATCTATTAAAGGCCAGGTTTATTTTACATGCTATTTAAATTTACAATCTCATCATAACACATTTGTTTATAACAAAAATTATGGACATATATTTCATATTATTAGTGACAAAAATCAATCTGAAATATATTAATAGAACCTTGCCATAAAAGGATGCAGTGTCAAGTAGCTAATCATTTTATTATTGTAAAATATAATTCAATATGCTATTAAAATAATAATGTGATTTCTGAAATTTCAGAAATTTTTCATTCTTCTTAATTCTGAATTTCTAATGTTTAACTTTTTTTCTGGGGGGTGATATAGTCACCAGGTGGCTTCTGAGATTTCTCCATAGATTCCTCAGGACTTGAGGGCAGGGGTTGGATTTAAAATCCTGGTATTCCTAAGGGCATTGCATGTTTGGAATCTGTAGTTTCAATTCTAACTTTCACAGCATGATCAGGAGGAAAGCATTCCACATCAAATATGTTCTTATATCTATATTTGTATCATCCGTGTTTCACGACATTTCCTTTTGTGAAATTTGAACACCATGTTACTGCTGAGTATTAGAATTTCAAAGGTGAGAGACCGCTTATTTGCATTAGGAATTATTTGTCTAATATAATTTTGACAGCTCTAATAAGTCTGTTGAGTCTTAGAGGATTTGGAAAGAAAAAAATAAAACTTCTAATGTGACAGAGCTAGCTGTGGGAACCCCTGGCTTGGTTTCTGAACTGATTTGTTAGGTATTTATTTGTTGTTGTTTTTGTTGTTGTTGTTTGTGTGTATGTAAAATATGAAAATTCTACTGCATACTAAAAGAGATTTAAGAGCAAGGTAAAAACAAAAGTCTCAACAGGAAAGTTTGTGAACCCAGATACATGAAAGAAAAGGAAGCACACTTCACTTATTGGTGGATATTGTTTTTATTTGTTGTCTTTGTTTAATAGCTTAATGAATGGCTCTCCACATCTAACTCACCTGACAGTGGTACAGGGCTCACTTGAGTGTCAATTCTTTTATAAAGTTACTGTATGTGCTTCCACAAAGGCAGAAACTTGGGAGAAAAGTTAGATCTGGTATTCGTCCTTAATTCCAGATCTGAACCACCTAACTTTCTGCTTCCTACCATCTACAGCACATAATGTTTTACAAAGATAGGGAAGCTGGAAAGAGTGGAAAGGGTGAGTCCATTATTGGTCTTTACATGTCCTGAAGAATGCTTAAGAATGAAGAAAACATTCTAATGATAAGATGTTTCAAAATACAGTCATTTATCTTCTTGAGGCCCTGGTTTGAATTATTTTGGGTATATGCTGTGAGGTGAGGAAGCTAAATCATTGTTGTGAAACCTCACTATGTTTTCCACAAAGGCTGAGCTTTTTATATTTTCTACTGCCAGTATATAAATGTTTCTACCTTTCCCCATTAATACTTGCAATATTATTTCTTAAATATATATTTTTTATAATTGCTGTTCTAACAGGTATTACATCACCACAGTTATAAGTTTTATTCCCATAAAGGTCACCATTACTGAGTAACTTTTTATGTACATGTTTTTAATTTGTCTGTCTTTCTTGGGCTTCCATGTTCATTTCAGCTTTATCCACATTTTTGAAGATATGGAAACAAACTAAATTTCAAATACAAATAAATAAAGAATTGCATAAGCTTGCAAATAGTGCATAATATTTTAAAAGAAAATAAAATTTGCTTTATGAAATAGCACTGTTAAAACTACAGGATCTTTTGGTAAGTGAAATAAGCCAGTAACAGAAGGACATAGACCATATTATTTCATTTATATATGATGCCTAGGAGATTCAAATTCATTAGAGTGAAGAATAGAACAAAGATTTCAGTGAATAATGGAAAGATGTGGGTGAGAAGTAGAAGTTTCAGTTTGGAGGTGAAAAATTTACAGTGATTAGCATGCTATACTGTGCTTGGAAGTAAGTAAGTCACTACATGACTAATGAAAAAGCGTTTTAAGTTATATATCTAAAAAGTTTCCAAATAGAGGAGAGCTATGCAATTGACCCATTTACGAGAATTTTGAGAAAATGGACACTGAGAACAACACGTGAGGTAAAACAAACCAGGCATCTAAATAGCTGAACTCACAGGCTCTGAGAGTAGACCTGTGGTGATGAGGGAAGCTGGTTGCAGGAGGTGGTCAGTGCATGAGGGAAGAGGGCCAGGGAGAGGTGGTCAATGCATTCAATGATTTCAGTGATGAAGTGTTATCTCAAAACAGCTAGACATGCAATGTACTTATCATGCAAAAATGATAAATATTTTAGATAACAGAGACTTTGCTTACTGTGATCATTCAACAAAATATACAGATATCAAAACACCACCTATCAACTCATGTGTAATAATTAAAAATAATTAAGTCACAGAAAGAAAATTCAAATCTGTTAAATGGAACACATGGAAATTTTAAGCCTATGAATGACTTGTTCTATGAAAATTTCCTGCTAATATGTAT
The DNA here is from genome assembly GCF_004664715.2 of Peromyscus leucopus. Classification (NCBI taxonomy): domain Eukaryota; kingdom Metazoa; phylum Chordata; class Mammalia; order Rodentia; family Cricetidae; genus Peromyscus; species Peromyscus leucopus. The sequence continues at coordinate 103,292,024 of NC_051067.1, read as the reverse complement.
TCATACCATTTACACTTGCATGCGAGTTCATGCACGCACGTGTGTGTGTGTGTGTGTGTGTGTGTGTGTGTGTGTATGTGTGTGTGTGTTTTGCTGTATGCTCACTTGTATGTGCCATGAGGCAACTATGAAGGTCAGAGAACATCTTCCATGTTGGCGTCCTGCTTCTGCCTAGTTTAAAGCAGTGTTTCTTTGTTGCTTCTTACAGTGTTGTGTACATCTCACCAATGGGCTTGTGAGCTTCCAGGGACTCTCCTGTATCCATCTCCCATTTCTCTATAGGACACCCAAAATACAGGTTCATGCTACCAAATCTGGCATTTACAATGGTTCTGTGGATTCAAAATAAGATTCTCATGGCAGTGTACAGTTTAGCCATTGAATCCTTTTTTCACCCCTAAATGACCTCTGTTTTGAAACATTCCAGTGGTATATAACCTTTCAGTATTCTTAGGGCAAACAAAAGGTAAAAATATTTCATGTAAACACCATATCTGTGTTATGTTATTTGTGTATACAAGGCAAATATCTATAGCTTATTTATTTGCCTCATATTTTGTAGCTTTTAATGAAAAGAATTTTATGAATTCGTTTTATTTAATTTTCCAACATTTTCTTTCAGTTGTTATTGAATTTCCTTCTATTTATGGGAGTTAGTCCTTGTTAAATATATATAAATAGTCTCTCCCACACATTTTCCTAAAGTATTCACTTTTTGTATGTTCGTGGAATGTTGTCTGTACTTATGCTTGTCAGAAATAACTCACATCATTGGTACTAGTGTTTTTCATTCTTAATTAAAATAAAATTAATAATGATCTATGTAGCATACTGAAATTTTGAGATTTGGGGGAATTTATAAATAAATATTTTTAATTAGAGTATGATTTGAATGAAGGTTCAGTAAACTAACTTGAGAGAGGCCACATAAACTCCTTCTGGTTTCATTACACTTATATGAATCTATTTGTCATATTTGAACCCTTTTCTGCATTTTCAGTAAAGTTAAAATGTATGGGATAGTCCCACGTACTTCTTTCATTTCTGCCCAGAAAGGCCCTAATAATGCCTTGGGACTTTTCATACCATCATTTCCAGGAAGACATTTACACCTGTCACTCCTTCCCACACTTACTCTGCTGTACACATACATTATTTAATATTTTGCTCTACTGTGACATTTGTTGTTGACTGCATGACTGACAATTCATGCTGTTCGCCCCTCTTTTCATCCTCTGAGATAGTAGTAGACCTGGAATTGAGGAGAAGACTCATATATATTTTAATAGAATATAAAAGTAAATTTATTATCTAATGTATCACACTCAAATCAAAACAATATGTCAAAAACGTATGGGAACTGGCTCAGTACACTAAACCTTAGAAAACAACTCCATATGTGAGAGAGCTCTTTGTGTCTACCTGGCCATAGCAGAGAAGAATCCAGAGAGGCCTGTCTTAGATAGGATACTCAAGGCAGTCCTCAGAATGTTTGTACAACTTGCATGGGAAGTTGTCCACAATGGCTTCCTATAACTTTCCTGAACATTTTGTGCTTCATATGTCATTCTGTCCAATAATCAGTCACAGACACTCTTCTCCCATGCTGACCTTAAATCATTTGTGACACAGTGTGTCTGACCTTCCATTTTCTGCTTTTTTCCAACTACTGATGGGTTTTCCTGAACCTTGAGTAAAACAGACTCTTGTAAGATTTACCATTTCCTACACTAATCCCAATGGTGAATGCACTAACATAAATTCTACAAAACTGCCTATCAATCAGTATAAAATATGTCAAAAAGTTCTTTTGAACTTCCTGAGGTCAGATAACATCACACTTCAAATGACAATGTAGGAAGCTAGCATTCTATTTATTCATTAGTTTAAATTCTTCAGGTATGTTTACTTAAATATTAGAGAAGGAAAGGAGTCCTTTCTCCTTCCCACTGGCTATATTTACTTAATTTCATATATCTACTCATTTTCATCCTCAGTATCCACAGTAATTAGCTAAATATGATACTTCAAATAATGCACTTTAGTAAAAACAATTATATAAAATGCTTTTTATAATCCATTAACAGTCTAGCATACTCTTCCCCAAACTGTGTTATTGGATATGCTATTAAAGACACCCTATGGCTTTAAAACAAGTTTTAAAAATGCTAAATTACTCCAATAGAAATGAGAGTCCAATGATTTTTTTTTAATAAAATAATGTTATAATACAAGCTAAGTAAAGTTATACTGTATTTATAAAACAATTTTTGCCAGCAGGTTATTTCTCTCACATTTTTACAGATGAGAACCAGGTAGTAATTGTGATGATTTACTTCAAATTAATTAGAAATTTCTGTGTTAGCTGTGTGTAAGATTTAAGCAAAAGCCAACAATTCCTTCATTTGGTAGTAATGAACATTTCACTTTGGAGTGAACACAAGCAGTACCTATTCTCAGCACTGCAAACAAAACAAAACCCAAAGCATGACACACAGTCTGACTATCATGAAGTATGCACTACACACCTCACAGAATTACATGGAAAAAAAACGTTGCCCTAAAACAGCTCTAATCTTCAACAGTACATAAATCATGCTTCTTGTACAATTGTAAGTTTTTTAACTTTGATTTTGTTTTGTGTTTAAAATTCGGTAACAGATGAAAGCTTTAAATTCTATACTTAAAGTCACATTTATATACTAAATAACATCAAGGCATGAGATATATTAATGACGTTAAAATTTGTGATAGACATGTATAAACTTTCATTTGGTCTCATAACTTATTAACCTAGAGCTAGCATGTCATTTGTATTATTAGACTTAATGCTAGAATAAAGCTAAGTTAATAACTGTGATCCCACAATACACTACTACCCACTCATTCCCCAAAACAAACACAGTTTAAAATCACATCTTTGTTTGGTAGGGTGGGAGACACATTGACATTATTATAGCAGAAATGTAGATTTTTCTGTTTTTTAATTAAATACTGCTCATTTTTCAACCCCTTTTTTCCTCTAAATTTCTAAGTAATATCTCCTCAGATTTGCTATTTTTATTTCAAAATAACATTGTGGTATTATATGTTTTCACAGATGGAAACCTTCAGAAGACAGTACACAGACTAGAAGAACACAGAGAATAGAGATTCCTGCTCTCCCATCTGAGTATGAGAAGAAGCAAAGCAAACACTAAAGATATGCAGAACAAATTTTTTCAACGGATTTCTAGAAACTGCAGAAAAATGACATCACTGAATTTTTTAATTTTATTTTTTTCTATCAAAAAAAATTAACATAGCATTTTCTAATCAGGGTTGCAAAGAAACCCTATCCAGCAAAATTACACACAAAAAAGCAAGGAAGGAAGGTGGAGGGAGGGAAGAAAGGAGGAAGGAAAGAAGGAAGGAAGGAAGGAAGGAAGGAAGGAAGGAATGAAAGGAAGGAAGGAAGGAAGGAAAAGAAAGAAAGAAAGAAAAAAGAAAGAAAAAAAAAAAGAAAGAAAAAGAAAGAAAGAAAGAAAGAAAGAAAGAAAGAAAGAAAGAAAGAAAGAAAGAAAGAAAGAAGGAAAGAAAGAGAAAGAGAGGAAAGAACAACCAGTAAAAACATTAAAAATTAAAACAAAACAAAACCACAAACTCACACTCACACACATACATACAAAGAACAAAACCCACAGGAACACAAAATTGGAAACCATACTAGACAATCAAAAGTTACATAAGACAGAAAATGTCAAAACAAAGCAATATGAAGACAATCTCCAAAAATATCACTGAGTTTGTTTTATATTGACCATCAGTTGTTGGACACTGACTGGCCTACCCTGAAGTGTGGTTAATATGGTCAGTGAGACTACATTGGAGAATACGAATGTTTTCTTTGCAAGTGGGTGTCAATTGCAGACAGTTTTTTTCATTACGGAGCTCATTTTACTTTTGCCTTTCATCACTGGAATCCTATCTGGCTTGGACTTACACAGGCCCAGTGCATGAGGTCACAGTCCCTGTGAGTTCATGTGTATCAGTCCTGTTTTGTCTATAGTACACTATTTCCTTAGAATCATCCATCTCTTCTGGCTACTGAAAATCTGTCTGCTTTATCTTCCACATAGCTCCATGAGCTCCAAGAGAAGGAATTTAATGATGAAGACATCCCATCTAGAACTGAGTGTTATAAAAATTTTTTTGCACATTGTCCAGTTGTGGGTCTCTGTGTTAGTTGTCATCTTCTGATGGAAAATGCTTCTCTGATGGCTGAACATGGATCTGATCTATGGGTATAGCAGAATGCCTTTAGAAGTCATTTTTGTTGCTATGTTCCTTCAGCAGAACACTAGTATTTAGTTTTCCCTAGGCTCTTGGGCTATAATTCTATCTTGTCAAGTGGGTCTTAAAGCCAAGCAGAAAGTGGTTGGTTACTACCAAAATATTTGTGCCACTATCACACTAGCATATTTTGCAGGAAAGTCATTATTTGATGTCACAGGGGATGTAATTTGGTAACCTTGGTGATGACCTTTCTCCTCCAGTAGCATGCAGCATACCCGCTAGCACCATGAACAATGCTGATCAGTAGGGGTTAAGCTAGTATGTACCAGCTCAAATTTTCTGTGTTTGATGACCTAATTAAGTATTCTTTTCAGCAATAGTGCCTTACCAACAGATTGTGAAGAACAAACAATAGCCCTGACAATTGCTTGTCGCATTTGAGAAGTGTACCATATTACCCTTTTGGGCAACTATTCAACAAGAGGCAACCTATTCCTGGCACTGGTAGCTTTACTTGGTAGCAAATTTAATGTTAGTTGGGGAATTGTCTCTCCCATATTTGGAACCTCCATGTAGATTACTTCCAGATATATATTTTAAAAATCTTCAATAGTAGTAGGTTTGCATATGGCCCTCAAATGGCCCTTGATGTTTGCTTCCCTCCCCACATTCCTTGTCTTATTCCTCCTTTACATCTCCCTCCCCATTAAATCTTCCCTCTTCAGTCTCTGGCCTTTCTCTCTATAACTGACATTCAATTTCCTCTTCCTTTGGAATGCCTCCTTTCTTGCCTAGACCTTTACTCAATATCTAACTTCTGTAGATATGTGAGTTGTAACATGCATATCAAAGGCTTAAAAGCTAATATCCACCTATAAGAGAAAGCACAAAATATTTGTCTATTGGGGTCTAGATTAGTTCCCTAGGGCTTTTATTTTTTCTAGCTTCATCCATTTATCTGCAAATTTCATAATTTTATCAGCAGAACAATATTCTAGTGTGAAAATGTACCACATTTTCATTATCCATTCCTCAATAGCGGGACATTAAACCTTTTTTCTATTTTCTGACTATTAAGCTACACAGAGAAACCCTGTCTCGGAAAAAAAAAAAAAAGAAAGAAAGAATAGAGCACTGAAGAAAATTGATGAGCAAGTTTCTCTCTAGTAGAATGGAGAGTTTTTTGAGTACTGTGTCCAAGAAAGCCCTTTCCTCACATCATCAGCAGAATTAACAGTCATTTCTTTTATTGTTCTTGAGAATTCTGACTACTGCACAATGAAACCTCAATGTAGTTTTTATTTGCATTTTCCTGATGACTAGGAATGTTGAACATTTTAAGTGTTTACTAGCCATTTGTGTTTTATCTTTAGAGGCTGCTGTGTTTATTTTGTACTCCATTTTTAATTGGGTTATTTATTTTCTTGATATACTTGTCTTTAATTATTTATATATTTTAGATACTAAATCTATATATGATGTACAACTGGAAAAGTTATTTTAACATTTTGTGGCATGCCCTTTGTCTAGATGATGGCATCACTTGCCATGCAGAAGCTTTTTAGTTACATGAGGCCTTTTATTAATTGTTATTCTTAGTGCCCATGCTATCAGTGTCCCATTCAAAAAGTCACTCCTGTGCCAATGAGCTCAAGAATATTTTATACTTTCTCTTCTAAAAGACTCAGAGCATTGAATCATGTAGAGGTCCTTGGTCCATTTGGAAAGGAGTTTTGTGCAGACTGATAAATGTGGATCTATTACATTATTCTATTTACAGCCATCCAGATTGATCAGTATCATTTCTTGAAAATGTTGTGTTGTCTGCAAAATGTTTTTGGTGTCATTGTCAAAAGGATGGTATCCATGGTGTATGTACTTATGTGTGTGGGTCTTTGATTTGATTACATTGATCAATGTGTCTGTTTTTATGACAGTATCATACTGTTTTTTATTAACTTATCTATGTAGTACAATTTGAAATTAGGTGTGGTGATACCTAAATAAGTTCTTTTTATTACTCAGAATTTTTCTAGCTGTGTGTGTGTGTGTGTATGTGTGTGTGCATGTGTGTGTGTTTCTATATGAAGCTGAACATTGTTTTTGCAATGTTTGTGAAGAACTGTATTGGTATTTTGAATGGGGATTTGGAGATTGCATTGAATCTGTAGATTGCTTATTGTAGGATGGCCATTTTTACCAAATTAATGCTACTGATCCATCAGCATAGGATATTTTTCCATATTACAAAGTTTTATTCAACTTCTTTTTTTCAATTGATAACTTTCACAACTATTTTCATAAGGTACCTTGGTCTCTATTTCTTTCTTTTTTTAGGATGTAGATTTTTGCATGATCTATTTGTCTGCTTAATTGTGGCTGCATTTAAAAAATTAGGCAATTTTCTTTATTTTTCTGTGAAAAAAAGTTGAAGAACATTGACATTAATCTTTCTTTGAAAGTCTGGTTTTATTCTGCACTAAATGCATCTAGTGCTCTACTGTTTGTTTTTTTTTAGGCGAATTTTAATTATTGCTTCTAGTTCCCTGGGAATTATGGATTTGCTTAAATTGTTTATCAGATCTTGATTTAATGTTGGTATATCCTGTATTGCAAAACATTCATAGATTTGTATAAAGTTTTCCAGTTTAGAGAAATACAGATTTTTTTTAAAGTATATTGTATGATTTTATGGAATTTTTTGTGTCTGTTGTAATATACCCATTTTTATTTCTAATTTTATTAATTTTATCTTGCCTCTCCATTTTTTTCTTAATTTTCTTAAGGGTTTATTAATCTTGTTGATTTTCTTAAAGAACCAATTTGTAAGTACCAGTGCTTATTTACCTAATCAGTGTTTCCTAGTATCTTTGGTAGGAGGTAAATCCAGTTCAGCCTGGAGGGGGTCTCAGCATGACTAAGCCTAAGACAAATTTATTACAAACAATAAGTTTGTTTATACCATTATCAGAAATAGAATATAATGGTAGTTGCTAGGATCAGTGCAATGGTAGTGCCAGGATACAATAACATTTGCTAGCTATACAATGTACACAAGATTAATGTCTATGACCAGTTGTTTTGTCTGGCCTCTATAAGTTTCACTGACTTCTAGAGAACACAGAAGGCAGCCTGATTATTTCACTTCCTGAGACAGTGCCTTGATTTTTTAGGAACAGAAAGGTGCACAGAGCCCCAGAAGCCAAAGACAATAACCTGAAAACCTATGACTCATGTCTCCAGGCAGCTAGACTTGGACAACTCCATCATTCCCTGCAACAACTTGTTGTTTCATTAATTCTTGTTATTGTTTCTTTGGTCTTTTCTATTTCATTGATTTCAGTTCTGAATATGATTATTTCTTTCCATTTACTATTTTGCAGTACTATTCCTTTTTGTTGTAGAGTTTCAGTTGTAATGGTAAGTTGCTAATATGAAAGTTAGCTTCTAACTCCTCTTCCTCCTCTTCCTCTTCCTCCTCCTTCTTATTTTTCTTTTTAAAGTAGGTACTTAGGTCTTTTTAGTTGCGTTTGGGGAATGTTTTCACTGTGTCCCTTAGAAGTGGACATTCTGTGTATTCATTTCCATTCAGTTCTAGAAATTCTTTTATTTCCTTCGTATCTCAATTCCTTTTTGTTTGGTAGTGAATTGTTTGGTTCCCATGAATTTGCATAATGTCTGTTGTTGATATCCAGCTATAATCCTTGCTGTTCAGGTAGGATATTGTATGATATCATAAATTTTTATGTAAATTGAAACTTGTTTTTTGTTCAAGTATGTGGTCAATTTTGTTAAAAGTGTTACAAGCTGTTGAGATAAAGGTATATTCTTTTCTGTTTGTGTGCAATGTTTTGTAAATATTTGTTAGGCCTATATGGCTTATAAAGTAAGTTATCTCCTGCATCTTTCTGTCAGGATGACTTGTCTATTGGTGAGAACGAGATATTGAAGTTGCTCACTATCACTATGTGAGGTTCAATATGTGATTTAAGCTGTAGTAGTGGTTTTATTTTGTTTGTTTTTTGTTTGTTTATGAACTTGGGTCCTTTTGTTGTTAATGCATAAATATTTAGTGTTTTATACCCTCTTGATGGATTTTCCTTTTGATGATTATGTACTGTCCTTCCCTATCTCTTCTGAGTAACTTTGATTTAAAATTTATTTGACAGATATTAAAGTATATAAACCTGCTTGCTCCTTGGGTCCATTTTCTTGAGATACTTTTGTTTGTTTGTTTGTTTGTTGTGTTTTTTCGAGACAGGGTTTCTCTGTGTAGCTTTGTACCTTTCCTGGAACTCACTCTATAGACCAGGATGGCATTGAACTCACAGAGTTCTGCCTGCCTCTGCCTCCCGAGTGCTGGGATTAAAGGCGTACACCACCACCTCCCGGCATCTCGGGATACTTTTACATCCTTTTAACCTGAGGTGATCTCTATCACTGATGGTGGGTTGTTTTCCTTTGAATGCAGCAGATAGATCCCATTCTGTAGTCCAAATCTGTTATTGTTTGTCTTTTTATTGGTAAACTGAGATTATTAATATTCAGAGTTATCAGTGAGCAGTACTGATGGATTCCTGTTGTTTTGTTGCTATAGTGTGCATTTCCCCCTCTCCTTTGATTTAGTAGTCTGGGATTATTTATTCCTTATGTGTTCTTGGGTTTGGTTAACCTCTTATTTTCCTCTGAGTGCCTCTGTTAAGCTAGATAGATAGATGACTATTGCTTGAATTTTGCTTTTATTGTGGAATGTTTTTTTTTTTTCTTTCTCTGTCATAGTTGATTGATAGTTTTGCTGGGTATAGTAATTTGGGTTAGCATCTGTGGTCTCTAGAAGTTTGGGCAATATCCATCCAGACCCTTCTGGCTTTCAGAGACCCCAATAAGAAATCAAGTTGGATATTGTTTTAATGAACCTGACTTTATATGTTACTTGGTCTTTTTCCCTTGAAAAAATGAATACTATAGTATTCATTTTTTGGTTGTTGTTGTTCTGTACGTTTAGTGTTTGGTTATTATGTGTCCTGAGGAATTTCTTTTTGTTACAGTCTATTTGATATTCTGTATACTTCTTGTACCTTGATTAGACATCCCCTGTTTAGGTTAGGGTATTTTTCTTTTATAATTTTGTTAAGAAATATTTTCTGTGCCTTTATCTTTGGTTTCATTTCCATCTTCTATTCCTATTATTTGTAGACATAGTATTTTTTATAGTGTCCCAGATTTTCTGGATATTTTGTGCCAGGATTCTTCTACCTCATCATAAATGCTTTTCCATATCTTGTAATCTACTGGTAAGCTTACCTCTGAAGTTTTTTTTTTTTTTTTTTTTTTGGTTGAACTCCTAATTTTTTTCTTCAAATTTTATTTCAGTTTGAGTTTTCCTTAGTAATTATTTTTGTTGAATTCTATTTTCATGTCTTAAATAATAGTTTCACTATTTCATTCAACTGTGTTTTCACAGACTCCATTAAGCATTATATTCACATCCTCTTTTAGGTCCCTGAACATGTTAATAATTGCTATTTTGAAGTTTTGGCCTGAGCTTTCACTACATTGCATTTCTTGGGACCTATGGGAGTAGAGTTCTGCTGAAATAGATTACTGGGTTCTGCTGGTTGGTGAAATACTAATGTGGCTGTTAATGTTTGTGTTTTATTGTTGATGTCTCAGCATCTAGTTATAATGACTGGGGGAATTCTAAGTGATTGTATCTAGTCTTGTCTTTATTGGGTGGCTCTTCTCTTCTTTGATCATTGTTGCCTTCTTTGAATCATAATAGTGTCATGGCTGTGTATTTCCTGGTAGAAAGTGATTCTTCAGTTTTGTTGGTGGAGGCAGATTTCACAGTAGAAGAGGATGAGAGAATCTGTGGGAAAGAGCTGGAAGAATTAGGTTCACACCAAGGGTTGGAGACACCAGGTAATTGGACACATGGTAGGATAAGGAGCTCCTGTATATAGGCTGCTGTATGACAAAAGGCTGTATCTAGAGAGACAGGAATAAAGGTGCTAGAGAATCTTTGGGTCTGTTCAAGAGGAGGAAGATGGGCACTGATAAGCAGACTGCTACAGAACAGAAGGTGAGACTAGAGAGATCCTAAGGTAGGACAGGAAGAATAGTGAAAATCTACTAGTAGAGCCCCAGCCCAGTGTGGGCACTGGAAATATTTGGTAAAAAGGGTTTCTATATATTGGTATCTGATACAAAGGGGTCATTACTGAATTTTGTCTTTACTTTCCCACATTCAAGTTTTAAAACCGTAAAAAAAATTATCACTTTTTTTATATTTTTCTTTGGATTTTAATCTCAAGTCTGTTTGTTCTCAGTGATTTCTTAGTATGTTTTAGAAAAGAAATATATAAGTTGTAAGTCATCCATATGGGTATCTCCAAAGCAATATGTGCTTTGGAGACTGTATGCTTATGTGCACTTTTGGCATAAATAAAATTCCCATTCCAGATACTGTTTGCATGAATTTAACATTCAAATAAATATTAACATAATTCACATTCAGTGCATTTTGGGACCATTACAGGTAAAAAAATATCTAGGGAAATTTTCATTCAGATAATGCACAAATGCACTTATTTTCAAAGGAAATAATATTCTTTTTACTTGAATCACAGGTTTTTCAAACAATGGGATTCTCATATGTTTACCAAATATGATTGATTCCATGGTACATAACAAAGATAAAATTACCAAATAAAGATAAATGCAGTGGCAATAACCAGATTTTAAACCTGCTTCATTCTTTTGAGTGGGATTAATTCATGAACTTATGTACCATTTCATCTGATACTGAGATGAGAGAGTGTTTTTGATTAATCTTTGACTGAATTTAACTTATTTTGTGAATTTGTGTATATTGGAATCAATTGTTAATTTTTCAGTTATTTATTTATTATCCTTCTTTTATTTTATTATCGGGGGGGGTGTCAAAGTCCTTGCCTTGTTTTGTCTTCTCTCTTTTTATGCAGGGATGGTATTTGATCTTAAGAAGAACATCACTGATTTTCACCATGCTAATTTTATAAGGTGTTATATAATACTTAAGTTCAACCATGAATCTTTTTGCTAAGCACAGCCTTTTTATTTTAAAAGCCAGATTGTTGTCCATTGTGACCTTGCCATTGATGTGTTCAGGCTCTTCTATCTCTTGAAAATTTAAATTTAAAATACCTTTGATTATTTTACTAAGATTCATCTGATTTGATTAAAAAATATTTAAATGATACTTATTAGAATGCTTTCTTCTTTCTTTGATTTAACATAAAGCCTTCCATTAAGAGGAGGTATTTAGTAACAGGTGACCATGACTTTATTGTTTTTATCCTGCTGGTGTGAGATTTACAGTCATCCAAAGCTTGACCTGGAAATCTCTTCTGTTTAGACCTGTTCCCCTGAGGATGTTGCTGTCATTTTGAGGATCCTGTGCTACTGAGAAATCATGCTTGGGTATTGAGATGAATAAGGGTGCATCTCACAATGTCCCAAATGAGGACAAGGAGGGTAGAGGTAAATGTCTAGTGGGCAAGGGTGATGGTCACGGGAAAAATACATTAAGCCATATTTTAAAACCCACATCTGAAAGAGTAACAATTCTCTTCAGTACATATTTTTGAGACCTTTGTTTATGTCAGACAGGGTACATGAAATAAGGATTAGGGATTGAAGAGATGGCTCAGTGGTTATGAGTGCTTGCTGCTCTTTCAAAGGCTGTTTAAAAGAAATTGTACAAGACTGAACTAATCTATGTAGAGCTCAGTTAATGTGACTAGATCCAAAACTGAAACAAGGGGAGTCCCACAGGCTTTATGAATGCTGATTTAACCCAATGGGAGATGGACACACAATGCTACTCCAGCTAAGGAATTAACTGTGTGTTTAAACTCTACTCTGTCTATATTTGAATTCTCTTACTTTTGTTCATTCTAGTAGTCTTCAAATATCAGTTGTTGACCTTCGTTAGCCATTCTTCACTAGTGTTGCTAGTTGCTAACATTAAAAGTTGTTGATGGCTGTTGATTAAATTGTTTTCTTTGCTCATGTATTTACATCATCTGTTTGTGGAGTTATCATGCGAGGGTCTTTGTCCCTCAAGAGACAAAGTAGCCTTAAAAGTATGGGGACTTTAGGGATACATCATTTATTTTACTTCATATTCCAAAGATTTTCCTTATTCAGAGTCAACTTTCATACAACCTTTACTACATTTCCCATACAGTACGAATAGCATATGGACTATTCTTATCTGGGAGTTTTTATTCTTGAGGTATGACCTTGAGTATCTCAAGTATGGTTTATATTACTGTGATGAAATGCCATAACCAAAAGCTACTTGGGGAGCTAGAGAATTATTTCATTTTACATTTCTAGATAACAGTCAGTCACAGAGGAAAAGCAAAGCAGGCACCTGGAGACAGAAGTTGATGCAGAGACTATTGGCAGAGTAAGGCTGACTCGCTTATTCTCTCATACCTTGCTTGGCCTGCTTTCTTATACCACTCATTACCACTAACCCTGGTTTGTTTTGTCCACCATGATCTGGACACTCACACATCTCTCCTAAATCAAAAAAAAAAAAAAATGCACCACAGGCTTGCTCACAGGCCAATCTGGTAGGTGCATTTTCCCAATTGAGGTTTCCTCTTCCAAAATGACTCTTGCATGTATAAAGTTGACATAAATGTTGCTAGCACACAGTGCTCAGTAGACCTTATCTTAAACCAAACATGTACAAAAATGCACCTTCTCCAAAGTGCCTCTTCCATATGAATATTAATAAGCTTCTCTAATAAATTACTTATATTTTCTTTGTTCAAGGAGCATTGGTCATCATCTGAAACTATTTCTTCTACTTAATCGGTAGTAAATTCTTACTTCATTCTTTCCTGTGCTGGCTGTGATTTTTGGCTTTGCATTCACCAAATTTTGTATCTCTGCACTTTCTTTAACTTCTGCCTCAGTGCTACTCCTTTAAGATCTATCTTAATGGGAGAATATATCCAATTTTCCTATCTATGTGTGTCTCCTTGCTTTTAAAAAAAAATAGGAGATTACTCTTATTTACTCTAGATGAAGGGGACACCAATAGACAAAAAAAAAAATCCCATTGCAGTCCAACTTGGCTAAATAGTATGTTGCTTACAGTTATAAACACGGAGTGGTGTCTTACTTGTAGGAACAAGGATAAGTTGGGAATATGTGGAATATGTGGAAAGCACAATTCAGCCCGCATAGTGACAAAAAAAAAAAGCTGAAAAACTGAATCACCCCCTTATACCAATTTTTATAGTTTATATCACCCTAGGGATTTACCTAGAGAATCTTATCTACTGATCTTACTAATTATTATGAGTTTGTTATTAGTTTCATTAGTCTTTTTAATCTTCCTACTCTGCACAGTAGGGTGTGACTCAGACCCATGAGACAACTACATAAAATTATGTGTGTGTGTGTGTATGTATATGTATTTATATGTGTGTGTATTCACTATATTTCACACAATACAGTCTCTATATAATATAGTATATTTCATACAATGTATTTTGATCATATTTCCCCATTCTACAATTCCTCACAGATTCTTGTCACTCATACTTAGTATGAGTCTTTTGTAGAAAGAATATATTTGCGTCATGTTTTGTTTTGTTTTTGTCTCTTCTGCCAGTCTGTCTTTTGATTGGTTAACATAGTCCATTTAGACTTAAATAATTTTTCTCCCCCAGGGCTAGAGAATCAAAACCTGGTCCTCATACTTCCTAGACAAGTATGCTACCGTTAAGCTTATTCTGACCGTGCATTTAGTGTTAGTTATTATGTATAGGTTTGGTTAACTTGAAATAACCTAGACATATATAGAAGAGGGACTCTCAGCCAAGGAATTACCTCCATTTGATTGACCTATTGGTGTGTCTGTGAGGCATTTCTTGGATTAATGATTAAGGACCGAGAGCCTAACACACTGTAGGTGATTACAAGTTTGGATAGGGCATCCTGAGTTGGATAAGAAAACAAGCATGGAGAACAAGTTAGTCAGTAGCAGCATTTTTACATTGTCTCCATTTCCACCCCCACCTTGAGATTCCTTCTGGAGTTCCTGTCCTGTTTCCCTGAGTGACATAACATGTAAGCCAAATAAACCCCTTTTTCTTCAAAATTGCTTTGAATCAGAGTTTTATCATGGTAACAAAGAGACAAACCAGGACAGTTATTAAGGAAGGAGGCATTTCTACCATGCTGCATTTTTTTCTATAAGGTTGGTAGCCTTAAAATGCTTTTACCTTTGGAACAGACTATGTTGTCCTATTTCTTTGCATGTGTCTGTTTGCTGCTGCTGCTGTTGCTGCTACTGAAATAAGGGTATAATCATGTGGTAACTATAGGCATTAGATTCCTCCCCTTACTTAGGTGTTGTTGCTTCTTATTGGTTTGTTTTCAGGTTTGCGTTCAGATCTTTGTGAGCTGTATTTGTTCTACCAGTCAGCCTGGAGTTTTTCAGTTATTTTGTCAGCCCCCAGCTTTCTCTGGCCTCCTGCAGTCACATTTTGAACTTTGTGGTGTATCCAGTAGGTTCCCAATGCCCTTTCTCTGTGGTTTCTAAAGAGAGAGAAAGGAAGATGATGTGTGCTTTGCAAGGCCCTGTGGTATTTGCTATTAATTCCCTAGAAGTCACTTCTCCTTCAGCAGAAGGAGTTGAGCTTATTGTGCTTCCTAGGGAAGATTTTATTCTGCTGTCGGCAGAGGTCTTTCCCAGATCCAGCATGGAAGGTATTATGTATATATAGGCATCTCTTGGAAAACTTAATCTCTTAGAAAAATAATGGCACTACTTTATCTCTTCTTAATCAAATAGAATGATCTGAACTTTATTTAAGACTAGCACATACAGAGATACAAATATTTTAAGTGACAAAGTATTTAAGTTGATCTTCAGGTAAAGACTCTCCTACCTAGTCAAGGGCAGTTTGGAACTAACTTTTCAAAAATGAGAAGAAAAGATGGAGAAGATAAAATTAGATTCTTCAGTTAATGACGAAATGATGTCCCAAGTTTAAAACCTCCTGAACAGAACATGATAATGCTCCCTGCAAATAAACTTCTGGCCTGTGAAGAAGTATGACTCTTTATATCCCTGCAACCCCCCCAAAATTTCTTCTTCTCACTGTCCTTTAAATAAGTAGCATTCCCCATCTCTTTACCTAAAAGTTTGCCCACTGCCAACTGCTAAGTGTGTTGGGTTTGAACTTGCATACCTCCAGGCATTAGAGAGGGTTGGCCAAGCAACCTCATATTGCTGTTTTTTATTTTGTTTTTTTTTGTTTCTTTTCTCATTTTTTCTTTATTGAAAAAAGATTCTTTTCTCATTGAATATATCCTGGTTATAGTTTCTCCTACCCTCTACCAGTCCTAGTTCTTCCTCACCTCCCCTCTCCTCCACATCCACTCCATTTCTGTCTATCATCTGAAAAGAACCGACTTCTAAGAGAAAAGACCCAAACATGACAAAATAGAAGCAAAAACTATCATATTGCAGTTGGACAGTACAATCTAACAGAAGGAGAAGAGTCCCAAGAGCAGGTCAGGTCTCTCACATAAATACTAAGCTAATAACTATGATATATATGCAATGGATATGGTGCAGAATCATGTAGACCCCATGCTTGTTGCTTCAGTTTCTGTGAGCTCATATGCACCTTTCTTAGTTGATTCAGGGGGCCTTGTTCTCTACCCCCTCTGGCTCATGTAATCTTTCTGCCTCCTCTTTTGGGGAATTCCCTGAGTTCAGAGGGGTGGGATTTGATGTGGACCTCTAATTTAGACTCTCTCTGTCTGTATAATGTATGTCTATAAGTCTGTATATTTGTTTTTACCTGCTGACAGAAGAACCTTCACTGATGATGACTGGATAAAGCACTGATCTATAAATATAGCACAATATCATAGGAATTGTTTTACTGATCCCCTTTTTTCTATTTCTAGACCAGTAGTGTTTTGTTTCATTCTAGGTCTCTGGGTTATCTGCTATCTGGTTCTTGGTCACCCAGGTATCTAGTACTATAATTTCCATGTTCTATATGGGATGGGTTATGAGCCATTGTTCCATAACAATGTCAGGTATTATTGCAGAATCTAGAAACCAGTACCTTCAAAAAGCAGCCATAATCAATCAATTTTTAAAAATGAATTTCGTCAAGAAGCATAAACCAAATTACCTAGATCTTGTACCAAAATGATTTCACCAACTTCTAAGAAGAGATCCTCAAACATGTAATGTTCACTATAAAGAAAAGACAGAAAACTATCACTATAGCTACAAACAGGACTGCTTAGAGGGGCCAGGCACCTATTTTGAGATTTAGAGGTAAAAACCTGACTTTGAGCAAAAGATGGTAAGAATGAACTATCACCACAATATAAGCAGTAAAACATATGAATTCTTCAAAGGTTACCCATAATGCACCATTCCAGCATTTCTTGGATTTTTACTTAAATGATTGAAATACAGAAGTGAGTCAGATATGAAATTTGAAGTTAAGTTAGCATGGAATAATGTTAAGCATAACGGAGCAAAAGAGTAGCTGATGACTATGTATTCTAGTATGGCTAGATTTAAACTTTGGTTTAAAAGGTGAAGTTGCAATGTGATGAGTTCTCTGGCTTCTCTCAAATCAAGTTACTGAACTGTTTCAGAAATATGTCATAAAATGAGACATTTTCATGTGCCTATAAATAAATATATATATAGAGAGAGACATGCTCATAAACAATATACCTCAAGACATCATTTACCTATAAAATATGTATATATAAATATACATAACCAAGTATATGTATCTGAAGAATATTGCATGCATCCTCCATGTAGTTTACAATTTTGCACAAGTTACCATCTACAACTCTTCTTACATCAAAGAGAAAGATGAATTTGGACTGGAAAAGTACAGTGATATTTTTAGTCTATTTTTGTTCTTATTATAACTCTTGGTTACTCTATTTCTAAGAAAAGGAAGTGTCATTACCGTGGTTTGACTCTGGCAATTCTTTCTGATTATTTGCAGTGAATAGAATATTTTCCAGTTATTGTGTTAGGGATCGATTGCAATTTCAGGGTCCCATCTCTATCACTTACATTACCTTGGGTTAAGCCTGAGGTTAAAATTGTGAAGAAGGTAAACACTGGTGGGGAAATCAAAACCCTGTAAAAAGTGTAAGAGTGGTTTTGGTGCCCTCTTCCCATTCTTCTTAGTCCCTAGAGCCCCAATCCTCTCATATTGATGCTTGGGCTGTGCTCCCTGGGATATTGCCAAAGAATATGATCCATACTGCTAGTCCTAGATGGTCCTTTTAAATGTCTATTTTATTGATTGTGAGGGAGTAGCTGAGTGCTAAGGAAAGAATGCAGAGAATGGTAACTTCATGCCTCCTACAAGTCTGCTCTTACATAGTAATATGTTAGGAAGACGACTAGCAAAATAAGAGTGCAGGGAAAGCAGTGGAATGACAAGTACAGGGGAGTGCTTTCTAGCTCAAGGGAGCATTCACTTTGGAATTGAGATACTGCTTTGCAAACATGATGGGAGAGAGGACATGTGAATCCAAAAGGCCAAGGAGAACCACACATGATAAATATGTAAACTGTTATGAACAGGTTGTGTGATTCAAAAGAAATGAAGAACAAAAGGGTAATTGTGTACAGAATCAGATGTTCAGATATCATTAAATAGTTTCAAGATGATCTTTTCCTTTAACATGAAACACTTTCATATAAAACTTTTGTTAATTAGATGAGCATGCCAAGTCATGTATACATAAACAGAAGCCTTTTTGACTAAAATACTGAATGTCAATTTGTCTGACTGTGAAAATAACATAAAGTTGTCAATATATATTTTCTTCTGACTGAATATTTAGAGCCTTAGTTAGAGGTTTCCTGTTCTTTAAAGTGAGAATTGCAGCTTGGCATGTTTCTAAGACAGTAATGAAGATAAGACCAGAAAGACAATTAAATCACAATATGGAAGGAATTGAATTTGGAGTAGAAACAGCCTGTTTAATTAACCCATAAGAAGCAGCTGCATTTTTTCTATTTATTATGTTCATGAATTTTAAATCAGCATTACATTTCATGATGAAATATAATATAGAATCTTGGAAATATGGAGGGAAAATATATAAGAAAATGAAGGTCACCAATAGTCTATTACCCACAGACAGAAATTATATAGTGTGTACTTCCTCTCACTCAAATGTGTCCTTTTCCCTCATTTTGTGACAGGAGCTAACACTGATAAAATTGCAGTTCTAATATATTTTTGTAAGACTCTGATTTTTAATGACTCATAACTCATGTTATTAACTAACATATAAAAACAGAATTCTCTGAATGCTGTTAAGGTACAGTCCACCCTTCATGTCCTTGTGTTCTGCTTCTGAAGATTCAACTGAGAGCCACAATTATTTACATATCATTTGGCATTGTTTTAGTGATATTTAAGGTTATAGCATTGTATACAAAAGAGATATGCAAAAAGAACACCATTTTACTTGACTTTACAATCTTGGATTTTGGTATCTCTGTGGATCGTTGGAAGGAATTGCCTTGCCAAAGAAGGGTTGAATATATCCTTATATAATATTTCCATTATTCCCCAATATATCCTTATATAATATTTCCATTATTCCCCAATATATCTCTAAAGAGACCTAAAGGTAGATGTCTTAATTAAGATTTATATTATTGCAATCAAACTCCATGACCAAAAGCAACTTGGGGGAAAAGGGGGAACTTATTTTACATTACACTTTCAGAAAGCAGTCCATTGCTGAGGGGAAGTCAGGACAGGAACTTAAGCAGAACTGGAATCTACAGACAGGACCTGACAGAAAGGCCATGAAAAGGGGCAGGTTGTTGCTCCCCATAGTTTGTTCAGCCTGCTTTCTTATAGAACTCAGGACCACCAGACCAGGGATGACTCCACTCATAAGAGGCTGGGCCATCCCACATTGATCAAAAATTTAAAATATATATATATATATATACATATGTGTGTGTGTGTGGGGGTGCCTGTAGCTCAGTCTCATGGAGGCATTTTTCAATTGGGGTTCCCTCTTCTCAGATGACGCTAGACTGTGTCAAATTGATGCAAAATTAGCCAGCACAGTAGATAATACATATTTTTATTTCATTTTTGGCACCCTAATGAGAGGCCTTTGAGTTGGAGTTTTCAAGCTACCTGGTTTGGAATTTGCATATGATTTCTGGAACTTGGTTGTTATAAATAGCTATGGACACACTTCTCAAGAGAGTCCTTCTTTCATGTGTTATAGATCTGCTAGACAGAAGAAAGATATAGCTTAACCCAAGCTTCAGGCTTTTAGCCCAGCTAGGAGATAACATATCTAACAATAGTCCATGCACACTTGCCTACCAGTAGGCTTTCTGCCAGGCAGCTGGCTTATGGGCAATTCCTGTAACTGCTCTTTCCTACTCCACTCTTTTCTCTATGTTCTTGCCTGAAAGCAGAAGTTGATAATCTAAATTGTGGATAAGAAGGAAAGAGCATGAAGCCTGTCTTACCTGAAATGCATATGCTGTGGTAGAGAAATGACAGCTGGTTGTTGAATGCATAGTTTCTGAAGCAAGGAAAGACATGTCAGTTAGGAGATCAAAGGACTCCTTCCTTTTATTTCTGAGTTGTGTGCTTCTGTGACTTATAAAACAAATGAATGTTGATAATTGATCAGTATTTTTACAGTTGTTGGAAAGCCCTGATAATTTTCAGCAATAAATAAACTTTATGTACAGTATTGCTTTTCTATTTGCCCAGCTCCTGCACATTCAACTTTGCCTCCAAAATAAGCATTCATGAGGTTTATAAACAGACTAATTTTTACATAAACATATTTCTTTTTTTTTTTTTTTTTTTTTTTTTTTTTTTGGTTTTTCAAGACAGGGTTTCTCTGTGTAGCTTTGCACCTTTCCTGGAACTCACTTGGTAGCCCAGGCTGGCCTCGAACTCACAGAGATCCGCCTGCCTCTGCCTCCCGAGTGCTGGGATTAAAGGCGTGTGCCACCACCGCCCGGCCTCATAAACGTATTTCAATGAATTTTTTGGGCAGAACTTCTTTTTTTAATGGCCACTCCCATAAGTCTGCCAAGAATTATGTCCTATATTTATTGACTGACTATCTCCCCTATTTAAAGCATTTTGGTAGTAATGTTTCACTAGAATCTCTAGTTTTCTGAAACTACCTTCATCGCTGGCTGCCAAGGGTCCTATATGAGATAAGCTGTATCTGTATCTACCCTGTTTTCAGAATCCTCTCACAGCTCTCTGACTGCCTGGAAGTAGAGTTGGGAAAATTCTATGCGTTTTAATTATTTCATTGGGAAACTGGGAGAGGCTGAGCTAGCAATTCTTGGCTACTCAGATGGCATCTGAAAGTGGAAATTATTCCAGTTGAAGATTTCTGAGGAGAGGAGTGAGTGATTGGACCTATTCTTAAAGATAATAAAAACTTGGCTGCAATGTTTGAAAGTGGTAAAAAGAACTAAATTTCAGAAGAACAGTTTTTTTTTTTTTAAATCACTATAAAACTTGAAGCCAGAGGTAATGAAGATCTGAAATAGGGTAGTGCTTATAACAATAAAAAATGGAATTTTCTAGTTCATGATTCAAAGCAAGAGAAGAAACCAGTTACAGAAAATACCTGCCCCTTAGATGAAGAAGATGGTAAACTATTTAATTACATGTATTTAATTTTATTTTTTTTGGAAGAAGACTGAGGATACAATATTATAAAGCCCATGTAATAAATTGTGACTCTTTAAACCAAACAATGAAGGTTTGAATTGAATTTCAGAGCTCTTTTATCTTATATTTGTACCTGTTTGTTTATGATTTGCTGTTTGTTCATGAGTATTTTATGTGTATCTATCCACTGAGTTAAAACAAATCTCACTGTTGTCTTAATTTTATTAAACTGAGCAAATATTGTTCCTATGCTATACTGTTACCTTGTCCTTCCATCAGAAATGAATTATGAGCATTGCTATCTCTGGGATGCATGAACATTATCTCTGCTTTTCAGGGTGGCGATTGCTCCCCACATATGTTTTCAAGCTGATATGTCTCAGTGAGATAATTCAATGTGAGCTGCAGGGTTTGTATCATGGTATCACTGAGGCTTCCCATCATTTGCCATGGCTGAAACAACCTGACATGAAATATAACACTATAACATGTCAGGTGGAAAATTTAAACATTGGTTTTTCCCAAGGAAGAATAGATTCTTTGTATTTTAAAGCACCCTATTTCATCGGACTGGGCGGGGGAGGGGGTGTTATTTTACTGTATTGATTCATCTAGAAAGCTGAGTGAGGGAAAACTGTGTTTCTAGTTAAAAATTGCTTATTTTCCTAGTTGGGTTTTTTTTTTTTTTTTTTTTTTGGTTTTTACATAAGAACAATTCTCAACATGCTGTTTCATGGCTACTAAAATACAGAAAACTCAAGAAAGCACTCAGATGAATGCAGGCCAATAAACTGTTGTTTATAAACATGTTTTCTATGGTCATATTTTCGAAGCAAAGCTATGGAATTCAAAAAGATACACTCGGTTGCAAACATATGACTCTTTATGCGAGCCAAAGAGGATGAGAACTATGATTTGAGTACAGGATTCTAACAGAAGACACAGAGATGAGAGATGTGGTTCAGGAGTTGAGTACTTGTTGTTTGTTGCTGCTCAGCAACAGTCTGAAGTCAGGTTCCCAACATCTTGTCTGGGGGCTCACAACCACCTGTAACTCTATTTCCAAGAGATTCTGACTCTCTCTTCTAATAGCTATGGGCATATGAACACACATGGTATACACACACACACACACACACACACACACACACACACACACAAGTTTTGCAAATTTATATTAAATTAAAATATTTCAAAGCATATAATAACTAGTTACACAAAAAAACTGAAGAGGTGATGGTACATACATCAATTTCCATGAAAGATAGTTCAAGTAATTCACAGGATGTACAGAGGACATTTGTAGAAGTAATTATTAATTTTCCTGCATGTCTTTGTATTATCCTTTATGACCCTTTATGTAATTATCTAATTTTTAAAATTTTATATCTTTAGTTATTTTTATTGTATGAATAGTCTGCCTTCATGTATGTTTGTTTGTTATGTGCGCGTGCTTAGTTCCTGTGGAGGTCAGAAGAGGGCACCAGATTCTCTGGAACAGGAGTTACAGATTGCTTGGAGCCACCTTGTGAGTGCTGAGAATGAAAGTCAGGTCCTCTACAAGAGCAGTCAATGTTTCTACCTAATGAGCCATTTCTCTAGCCTCAAATGTCTAATATTTTTAATCTCTCCTACATGTCGTTTATTTTACCAAATAAGCATTATCCAAAGTTTAATTAGAAAAATGATCTTTGTTTCCACCTAATGAAAATATTTAAAAACTCCACTCCACTTTTTTTATGGACAAAAGACTATTAGATCTTTGTCAACCTGTTTTTAGATGAATTTTTCCTGATTATAAGACAAATTGTAAAAACATGATTATCCAATCAATAATCATAAAATGATGGGTTTAGAAAAACAATACTAATCACATATCATGAGTATTTATTACCAACAGGGAAGTGCTAAATATGTCCCCAATGAGGTAATAAATACACCATTTCTGTGGTGGATACATTTAATGGTTCAGTCCCCTTAAGATGAAATTGAGATTGATATGTATCCAAATATTTTATGGACGTACTGTTTGTTAGTAACAAATCCAAACTGCAGACTCTTTAACTATTCTTAATTAAATCTCACATGCCTATGTACCCAGGTGCTATACTTACTTTGATGATTGATTTATACTATAACATTAAACTACGAGTTTTAGTCAGTTTCAGATTAATGGACTCAGACTCAGGGCAGCCTCTAAACAAAAGAACTGTGATTTCTCAATAGTTCTGACTTTATGTATACAGAATTCACTCATGTTCATTGATGTCTTAGTTAGGTTTCTATTGCTATGATAAAAGCATCATGACCAAAAGCAACTTAGGAAGAAATTTGTTTATTTTATCTCACAGCTTATAGTCAGTCCATCATGCAGAAAATCCAGGGCAAGGTTAAATCTGGAGGCAGGAACTGAACTAAAAGTCACAGAGTAATATTGCTTAGAAGAAGGGAGGTATCAGAGAGGCACGATCCAGCTCCCCAAGTAATAAGATGCTACAGACTAGTAATACCACAGCCACTTAAAAGTATAGATTGATAGAAATGGGTTGATTTAAAATGTCAGAGCTAGATAACAATAAGTCTGAGCCATAGACTAAGCAGTTTGTAATTAATAATAAGCCTCTATGTGTTTATTTGGGATCAAGTAGCTGCAGGGCACAGGAACACTTGCATCTACATTTGGTGCCAATGCAGTGTTCGTACATCCACATAAGGCCTAAAAAAGGCTTTTTAAAAAAAGAGGACTTTTAGACTCACAAAAATGGGAGTCAAGCCTATCTTATTGGTAGCTGCAATTTTTCAGATAGGCTCTATTTGCTGGCAGCTAACAGATTCACTGTTCCTTTAAGAAATGGCTTCCTGGTTCATGCTGACAGGGTGGATGGCACTTTTAAGAGGTCCTCCTATTGAGCACTTGAATGGAGTTGTGGGCAGCATATTGAAAGGTGTAAACCTGCTGCCCAGAGTTGGAGTGATGAGCATGGCCTCCAGAACTGGCAGTGAACATACCTCCACTATGTTGGAAGGCAAAGCAGGGCAGAGCCATTGTTTTGGTCCTAACCACATTTCAGTTTAAAGCAATGGTCAAAAAAATTAGTGATGCACAATAGAACAAATTCAGATGGAAAAACCCTCTAAATTTACAGTGTGTTTAAAAATATATACAGGATTGAGAGAGAAAAGAAAATGGGTAGAGAAAGTCCTTAAAAAGAAAATGAGTAATTTAAAAAAGCCACGAAAAAAATGGAAAATACACAGAGAGTCTGAATACTGTATATTATTATGTTGTCTTTGGGATTCTTAACTATAGAGAGACACTTGATTGTGGGGGCTGCTAAGTTAAACCAACATATTTTAAAGAAATTTTGACTTCAAAATTTGGGTCGAAGGATAAGTTGCTTTGGAAAAGGGGTTCTGTTTTGTTTCCATAGAAGATGAGAAGCTGTAAATTCCTTCCAGGTTAATACAGTTCCATCAAAGAAGACCCCCTGAGAGGTCTCTAATTGTAACCATGGCCCAGATAATCCAACATCTAGAACAGCTTTAAGGTAACTGGATGAGACAATGCAGCCCCACAGACTTCTACAGACAAAACTTGACCATAATTCTAAATTTTCTCAAGATCCCCATAAGATTGCCAGCTCCCACAATCAGCAGGAAGTATTATGAAAAGCTACACCCAAATTTAAAAAATATTGTTTTTAAATGTTTGTTTTTATTTAAAGGGGGTTGATTATAAATGTAATCTCTTTCTAAAGAAAAAAGGAGGATACAATATAAAGATGATTAAAAAAGGTTATTGAACCTACTTTGATCAAAAAAACTGTTAATCTAAAAATATTTCACATTGATATAGATTTGGTTTATTGATATAATTTAAGGTCAATTTTGTTATACTATATGTATATTTCTACTCTTGTTTAAGGTACTATGTTTATGCAACTCATTTAAAAGTGAAATATGTGATTAATATACACAGATTAATAATTAGTCATCTAGGATAATCAAACTTATCATCATGTTAGTTAAGTTTTCCAGATATAAAAAGACATATTTTAATTAGGTATGTAATCTTCAAACACTTCAAACACCTACAGAATATGGCATTTAAAATGTTTTAAGAACTTAGACTTTTCTGGACAATGAGACATGTCTGCTCCTGGCAGTACCAATTACTTCAAAGAGGATGATGGGCATTGAAGAAACTCAATATGGAGTTTGCTTACAATATAGAAAAGGTTAGCTATTTGGGCAAGAACCTACTCTTGTCTGGACTGCTTGACAATATGTTATATAAACTATATATGCAAGACCCGTAGGAAAATGACCACCGAATTTTACCAAAACAAGGCATGATGGTCCTTCATATTCCTGCTTCGCAGAAGAAACTGCCAGGCATTATGCAGGATACAGAGGAAAGCAACTGATGAACTATGTCATTAAACAGAACTGTTACATAAATCCTAAATGGTCTTATAATAATTTCTGGAGCCAGATATTGGGAAAAAATGCTGAAAGATCAGAGGAGACAAGCCACAGCCACTTCTCTCCTTGCCAACTCCTAGAGGAAAAAGGAAGATCGTGTCCCCACAAATCCTCAGACTGAATGACCCTGAGTATTCAGCCAAAAAGAGAGTGAACTCCTGCCTCCACAACTTATATGCCTTTCTCCATCCAGCCATATCACTTCCTGTCTTAACCTTCCTAGTGCTGGGATTAAAGGCTTGTGACTCCCAATTATTGGGATTCAAAGTGTGGGCCATCACTGCTTGGCTGCTTCTCCTTTAGAATAGATTAATCTCTTGTAATCCAGGGTGGCCTTGAACTCACAAAGATTCATTTGCCTCTGCATTTTGAGTGCTAGGATTAAAGGTGTATGCCCCTACTGCCTGATATCTATGGCTAACTCTGTGGATGGCTCTGCCCTCTCACCTTTAGGCGATCTTTTAGAGCATATACAAAATATCACCACAAGAACAGTCCTTTAAATTTCCTGCTTCACTGAAAAGTATGGCAGAGATTCTAGGCCTGTAATCTAAAGATAGATGTCCCAATGTTACAGAGAAACTTTGGGTGACTGTCCAGGCAGCCAGATGTCTCTGTCATTTCTAGAACTTTGCATGTTGCTTACAATGCACTTCTTGTTTACTTAGGTAATATTATATTCTTCTGGAGTCTTTGATGGAATTGAAAACTAGATAATTGTAATTGTAGATTTCATTAGTTATGATAAAAGGTAAATTAGATATAAAACTTTAGGCCCACAAAGATAGGGTAGATGATAGAATACTTTCTTTAATTGTGCCAAATACAAATAGAATAGATATTATAACTGTAATTCTTACTTGATAACTGTTTGTTATATATAATTTTACTGTTAAAATGAAAACCTTACTTTTTGATTAGACAGAACAGGGGAAATGTTGTGGGATGGTCTTTCTGTATTCTGTAAATATATGTTGCTTCAATTGGTTAATAAAGAAGCAGCTTTTACCTATGGCAAAACAGGAGACAGGCAGATGGGGGATTCAAGAGAGATACAGGGAGAAGAAAGGCAGAGTCAGAGCAAATGATGTGAATCACCACCTGAGAAGCAAGATGTAATGGAACTCAGGTAAGGCCAAGAGACATGTGGCAATACATAGATCAATAGAAGTGAATTAATTTGTGATGAGGGAGTTAGTGATCAGCCTAGGCCATAGATCAAACAGCTTGTAATAAATATAAGTCTCTGTGTGTTTATTTGAGACCTAATGGCTGCAGGACACAGGGAAACTCTGCCTACACTTACTGGCTTAGTCCTCATGGCTTGCTCGGCCTGCTTTCTTATTGTACCCAAAGCTACAGGGCCAAGGATGGCACCACTGACAATAAGAAGGGCCCTCCCACATCAGTCATCAATCAAAATATATACCACAGGCTTGCCCATAGGTCAATTTGATAGGGGTATTTTTTTTCTAATGTTATTCTCTGTACACAAATGATCTAGTTTGTCTCAAGTTGACAAAAAAAAAAAAAAAAAACTAGGTAGCATGTCTTACAGTTTGAATCTAAAAGTTTAAATCTAAAACATCCTCAAGTAGCTCATTGTTAAACACTTGTTCCCATCTGGTGGTGCTCTATTGGAGAGCTGTGGAAACTTTGGTAAATAGGCCCTAGATAGTGAAAATAGGTCACTGGGACCAGTTGATTATAGCTTTTCTCTGTGTCCTTTCTTTCTTCTGTTTTCTGTCCATGATCAGGTAAGCAACTATATATATATACATATGTATGTATGTGTGTAGTAACTATATTAGTTACTTTTGTTATTTTGTCCATGTACAGGAGGATATGAAGCCAACATAGTGAAGCAATGAACTGAAATGAATCATCTATTCCCTGAATAGATCTCATAGTGACATAAAAGTAACTACTACAGTGAGTTATTGGAGGGTTAGATATAGGTGGTTCCTATGCTGCCACAATTAGATTTTGATGGAGTAACTGCTATGATTAATTGGTTCACACAATTTATAGTATAAATTACAGAGAGATTCCATAATGGTACTATAACATAACAGATGAAGACATGGAGTTTTAATTTTATATTTTAAGGCTTGAGAACACAATCTGCATTGCTCTTTGTATGACTATAAAATGTGTCAATATGCCTTAGTTTTATTAACATATGTTTACATTTGTATGATTGTTCTTATAGACTTTGGAGATGTAAAGATGGATTGTATATGGTACACATGGTGCAGTGCTTACAGAAGAACAAATATTACATAACTGATACTTATCTGTTCCTTCATCTGTAGAATTCTGCTCTTTTCTTAGTCACTCTTGGGAAACTGACACCACCTAGCTCATCAGCAACAAAAAGAACCACAACCCAATAGTATTGTTGATAAACATAAATCTTCCCTCTCCTAAATTTAGCATTGGAAGTGTATTTCCAAGGTAGTGAATATTAATATTGCTCCTCTTATAAGACTTAGAATATGACTACATTTAAGCTGCTGCCTTGAGATTCTGCTTTGCTATAAAATCAAATAAAACCTATGTATACATGGAGTCCCTAGGTTGGGATGGTTTCATTTTATATACTGGCTTGAAAGTGCAGCAGTCTATTCTCTGTTATGATTACTCTTTTGAATGTTTCAATCCAGGAGAGCTTAAGAGTTTCATCTTGAATGGTGTTTCACAGTAAGTCAGTCAGGTTCCTGGACAAGGAGCATAGCAATTATATGTAGCGTTATGCTGTTGCTGTTCCTTTTGGAAGGATAACTTATGTATTTGTAGCACATCATTTCACCCTTCAAGACTAATATTTAATATCTCCACAAGCTTTAACTAGCCAGCTCTCCCATCACCATGGAAATCATCCCTGCAACTGGAAATTATATTGAGTTATATTAGATATAGTCCCTGAACTGGAAATAATATTAATTCGTGCTATTATTGAGCCTGTTAGTTTGCTACTTCTTAATATACTTTATTTCATTAATCCTTATACAATCCTATGATAAAGACATTATTGCTATTTCTTCTTTACAGATGAGGGAGTGCAGGCATGTAATTTTCCCAAGGTTACAAAGTGAGTCTTAGGTTCTCCTGAGAGAAGATGGATGAGCTTTGCCCAGTTGATACACAAGCTAGGCTTATTCTAGAATATTAATGAAGTCAATTAATCTTTTTATTATAACCTCCCCCAATTCTCTGGAAATGTTTGTCAAATATGGAACATTAATAAATAATTAAAACGCAATATACTGAATAATTAAACCCACAAAGACCTGATTTATCTTTAATAATTTTAATGATATTTTTAAAGAGAAAGTTTTGATAACATATGTTAGGGGTAGCATATGAAGAGATTAACAAGCTGTTCTTTCTTGTTTATTCTTAGAATCTTCGGGTAGGGAACTAAAATGCCAAGGACAGTGATTTTGTCAGTAATACTGCTTAGTGCATGTGTTTGATGGTATATTAGACTTTTCTTCCTCTGCTCAATTTCATTTTTATTTCACATTTAGAAGTGCTATTCTCGGGTGTGTGTGTGTGTGTGTGTGTGTGTGTGTGTGTGTGTGTGTGTGCCCTTTTAGAAAATTCACTAATTTTATGTATCCAAAGTTCTTACTCATCATATTCAAAAAAATTTAATTGTAAAACCTATGATGCAAAGCTCTTATTTTCCCTAAATTAGTATAACCATAAAGCAAAATCACACCAAATTAAAACTAAGTGTTCCATTAAGTCACAAAATAAGTGAAGAACACTTAAAAATATAAAAGAAAATGAGGGTGGGCAAGGTGCTATGTGAAAAAAAATTCTATATATGTGATATTGTGGAAAAGACAAAAGTATAAAGACAGTAAAATTATCAGTGATTTGGGGGAGGGAATGATAAAAATATAGTGCATAGCATATTTTAGGACTGTGGAAATATCCCCTGTTACACATTAGATTTGAATACTAATCATTATATACCTCCAAACTCTTAGAGTGTATAGCAGAGAGGACTGTGGCAGACAGTGTGCACTTTATGAGCAATGATGGTTTGGTATTAGACCACTGATGTGTCTCATGAGGAATGTTAACACTGGAGGAGGCTGTGTGATTGCGTATGGGTGGGTGAGAATATTTAGGAATCATATGGCCTCTGCATTCAACTCCATTTATTAAATGAAACCTATTCATTTAAAAATTGAGGAGATGAAGAATAAAACACAGTGATTTATTCACTTGTATGTTTATCCAATGTTTTAGTTACATTTATTTATTGCTGTGAAGAGGGACTATGACCAAACAACTCAGAAAAAGAAAGCGTTAAATTGAGCACTTGCTTATAGTTTTAGAGTGTAAGTCCATGATCATTATGGTGGCGAGTGTAGCCGCAGGTGGTAGGCAAGCTTGGTGCTTATTTTATCAACAAATTTGAGCCAGAGAGAGGAGAGACAGAGACAGAGACAGAGAGACAGTGAGAGACTGGGCTTGCATGCTCTTTAGAAACCTCAAAGTCTACTCCCAGTGACACACCTTCTTCAGCAAGACCACACTTTCTTATCCTCTGAAAGTAACCCAGCGGCGAAGAGCAAAGCATTCAAATGTGAGCCTACGGGAGCCATTCTCAGACAAACCAGCACATCCTGTATCTTAAGATCTCATTTTCTATGATCCTCCAGATATGTGATGGTAAGAAATTCAAAGAAACATTTCTAGAAGTAATGTTTGCTAAGGAGAGTTTGCTAAGGACTGAAAATTGACTAATTCATTATGTTTTACCTTCCTTACATCTTTCATTTTCCCACTTTTTCTGTCCTTTGTGTATGTAGCTCCTTTTTATGCTACAAAATTGAGCTTATATATCACCACCTAAGAGCGGTCCTCCCCTCTGTCTCCAGCTATAACAATCTCTTTAATTTTCATACACAAGTTCTCTTTCTAACCATGAGTATTGCTGGTTGCATTTCAGAAACATTGTCCTCTCTTATTTTGTCTTCTCTCTTTGGATCTTACTGTTCTCATTTTCTTTGAGATAATTAGATAGGAGTACTATCACAGTTAGTTTTTGATAACTTGACACAAACCTTAATATACCTGTGAAGAGGGAATATTGGTTACAAAAACTGCTTCCATCAGATTGTTATGTGGCCATGATTGTGGGGGAATTTTCTTGATTCCTGATTGATTTGGAGGCCCCATCTCATTAGGAACAATAGTTTCCCTGAACAAGTGAGCCTGAACAAGAAAGCTAAAGCCATGGGGAGGCAAGTCAGTAAGTATGGCTTTTCCATGGTCTCTGCTTTAGTTCCTGTCTGCAGGTTCCTGTTTAATCTTCTGCCTTGCCTTCCTTTGCTGATAGAATATGATCACAACATGTAAGATGTAATAAATCTTTTTCTACCCCAAGATATTTGGGGCAGTGTTTTGTTACACCAACAGAAACCAAACCAAAACAGATGCCTTCACCCTTCTGTCCATCTAGTCAATTGCTTTCACTTGAGAGTATGAGACCACAAGACACATGTTTTTGTGACATTAATAATGAAAAACATCCAGAAAAAAAAACATAAAGCTCCTACACTGAGACAGATAGTGTGCTTGCTAACAATTGGCCTTTAGAAATTTATCTGTACATACTTTCATAGTTGTGATAGGTGGTTAAGTAACACTTGTCAAGTAAACTGTATGAATTTTAGCACTAAAAGGTCCATTGCTTACCCACTATGTGATAAACAAGCCTATCATTAGGCACTGGTTAAAGAAAAGATAAGTAAGCAGGACTCCTGATCCTTCCAGAATCACAATGAAGGATTGCAGAGTTATGTACAACAATATTGCCAGAGTACTTCATTGGTATCAGTTACCATCACTTGACAATGCTATAGAAGGAGTAGTAATTCTGCCAGGTTAACAATGCTAGGGGAAACCAGATAACTAAACTGGAAAGAATAATGGCTAGCCGGGCGGTGGTGACGCACGCCTTTAATCCCAGCACTCGGGAGGCAGAGGCAGGCGGATCTCTGTGAGTTCGAGGCCAGCCTGGGCTACCAAGTGAGTCCCAGGAAAGGCGCAAAGCTACATAGAGAAACCCTGTCTCGAAAAACCAAAAAAAAAAAAAAAAAAGAATAATGGCCAGATGCGATTTTCATATGTTGGGGTTGGAGATATGTCTCATCAGTAAATACTAGGTGCTCTTCCAGAAACTTCATGTTCAGTTCCCAGCCTGAACAAGCTCCAAGGAATCCAACAGCTTCTCCTGGCCTTCTGGTGTACCAATGTACTTGGAACATACTCACACAGGTGTGTAGGCATGTTTCTACACACAGACATCAGTAAAATAAAAAGACAAGTCTTAAATATTTCCCTGTTACCTTTTATTCCAGTTTCTTAATGTATGCTCATGTCAAAGTAAGCACAATTATTAAATATATATGAAATATGATCCTTGAGTGATCCAATTGGCAGACCATTGCTACAAAGAATTGAGAACTAAAACGAAGTGAGCTAAAGTTAAACAGTAGTAGTGAAGATAGGAAGGAAAGCAAGTGTCTCTAGATATTTCCATGAAAGAACCATTTTGAAAGGGGAAAAGGGGGTGCCTATGTTTGTAGTGTGACTTATTTATAGCTTAAGGATACAATATTCCAGAAAGAAATTAGTCCTTCAGAGACAGGGTATGATGAAGCAGATACAGACACAGGTAAAGAAATTATGGATGATAACAATTTCAAAGAACTGAAGACTAAAGAATTCAGAGTTATCTAGGATTTCCACCTGCATTGTAAGTCATAATCGCTGGACACAACATGCAGATTTAAAACCTGTTATCTACTATTAATCAGTCCTTTGGTGGAGTATGGACTCTGAATATTTTGTAACCATTCAAAAACTCAGAAATTGTGCAATTTACACATAAACTATCTTCCTTTTCTTCATTCAACAAGTATTTGTTTGATGCATCTGTGATTCTGATACTGAAATCATGACTGGATAATTAGGAAGACATATGCTCAGAGACAAAGAAAAAAGGATGATCAGAATCACAAGCTGTTTGTGGGGAAAGGTGGAATAAATCTGACTCAAATTAATTCTCAAGTACAAGTGCCTGTTTTGTGAATCATTTTGCTCTTAAGATATAATACCTGGGAAAGACTCTGATTATGAACTGATTGATTGTATTGAAGTGGAGGTGGGCTGCTTTATGAAGAGGCGTGCTGTCTGACTTTAGTATTCCATGGAGAGGAGAACAGCAGGCTTTTGAAGTATGTCTAACCACATACAAGGAGAAAGTACAAGGTATCCAGACAATAGGATGACAGAAGAAAATACCTATCCACAGAAACCTCTTGTCATCTGAAGCTGAACAAAGTGGTAAAGGTAGTTCCAGGTGGGTAGATAAAGGACCCTGAAGAAACCAGGACAGGGGATAAAAGAAACACAGGCTAGTTCTTGACAACAAGGATATGTTTAGTAGGGAGACCAATTCAGTTTGGAGATTTTCAGCATGCTGGGAAGTTCTCATTTACATAGGGTTTGCCTGTGTGATGATTCAAAATTTTGGAAGTAATTTAAGCTTTTGTTTCTTTCCTTCCTTCTTTTTCAAACACTAGTTTATAATTTATTAAATATGTAGTAGAAATATAATGAATAAAAAGCGATAATTTTATGTAGAAAGTGGACATCGATTTTTTTTTTCGAGACAGGGTTTCTCTGAGTAGCTTTGTGCCTTTCCTGGGACTCACTTGGTAGCCCATGCTGGCCTCGAACTCACAGAAATCCACCTGGCTCTGCCTCCCGAGTGCTGGGATTAAAGGCGTGTGCCACCACTGCCTGGCCAGACATCGATGTTTTAATTAGTAATAAATGATATGAATATCAAATGACAGGACCATTTTTACATGTAGATGTGAAGGCAAATCATTCCAAAGACCGATATTTAAATAAAGTCTAAAGGATGAGACTGCATACCCGCAAAAAACATGCAAGACCCACAATGGAAAGAAAGGGCATCACCAGTATCTGGCTCCTACATTGTGAGGCTTCTCTATTCCTCATGCTCTTTATGAGATATTTCCCCAAAGTATTATTATCTGCTCATGGCCTGTGATGAAAAATGTATAAAATAGATGTGAGCACATGAAGAAGCAAGATTTCACCAGGAATTGGTTACATTGCTGCAGGATGAACTGAATGCCAACAAATTCTATGTATCGTCCTAGGAATGCACATACTCATAATCCTAGTATTTGGGAGGTTGGGAGAGGGGCACTAATAATCATCCTTGGCTTCAGACATAGACACATTGTAAGTCCCTAATTAACCTGAAATACATAAAACCTTGTATCAAAAACTGTTTTAAAAACATATTTCAATTGCCCAAAAGTGTTGAGGTATAACTTCAGTGTTCTAGTACAAATAGGTTCCAATTGAGGTATATGTTTATAATTTCTTTGCCTCAATTCTCTTCAGTAATTTTATTAGTAGTTTTAACATGCATATTAGTTAACATAAATTAATACAAAATATGAAGTTCTCAAATGTCAAAATTATTTATTTTCTAACATTGAAAATAATTCAGACTCCCTTTGGTTTAAGAGAGAATTTAGGTGGCATTGCCCATTTGCTGATGTTTATAACAAAGACCAAGAAAAGCAATTGAATGCTTCTTTCAAGGGCAATATATAGTTCCACTTGTCCTGACACCATCTCTTGTTCTCTTGCTGAAGAAGGCTCTTGAAAGTCATCTGTGGAGCCAAACATAGAGTGCGCCTATCTAAAAGGAACTGCTTGTCTCCATCTATGACTCAGATTATTTCTTTGCATATTAAATTACAAGAGACAGTTCCAGCTGGATCCATCAATGTATTTATAACTCAGCCACACAATTTTCCTCCAGGCAGAAAACTTGGCAAACTGGCTCCCAGCTTGGCTTCAACTTTCAAAAAAGGGAACAGAAAAGTAATCATGGCAGTTATTATATCAAACTTCTCATTTAAATTATGAATATAATGGGGAAATTTGAATCTCTTAGCATGATATTTCCACCGTATGAGAGAGAATGAAAGGGAGAGATATAGCACTATATAGTTATCTGGGTATCCCATAGAGACTGTTCTCAACGAACTGTCTCTAATAAGGACAGTGACTATGACCCACCAGTTCTTGGGGAAAACAATGATCCCTCATCACTGTTTAATGTAATATTATTGTGTCTTGTACAAAAATTAGATCACTATGCTAGGTGAGTTCAATACAGACCTCATTAATCACTGAAATCCGTCAAAAGGTTCACATAGTAACATACTTAGTGTACAGGTTGGCACCTTTAATTTACATATACCTTGTTTTTTAAAGTAATTATATCAGTAACTGTGTAAACATACGTGAATTAAAGTTCTCTGATCTGGAAGAATTGGTTTTATACACACATCAGACCTTTGTATTTTACTTAGAATGTGACAAAAAATTAAAGCATGCTAATGTAAAGCACTTTGATTAATCATGTAACTATGTTTGTAGGGATAGAGCTCCAACTCCAGGTGTAGTTTTAATGTGGTAATGAAGCCAAGATTATCTCTATATTTTTGTGACTACTTTTGGAGCTGAGATGCCTCTTTTTCAGCAGCACCAAGAAATAACTTTAAACCTTGAACACTGTCTAGAAGAGACTCTCTCATTTTTCAGTAATAAGTTGCAATTCTCAAGTTGAGGTCATTTAGCAGTTAGTAAACTAATTGTTGTAGCTAATTTCAGAGAATACACTGAGAAGCATGAGATGTACCAAAAATCCTACAGCAAAATTAGAGCAATAGCTCGATATTGGTTTTTGAAATTGTAGTTATGCTCTCGTTTTGATGATCATACTGTAACTGAGGAGCTTAGTCTTATTAAGAGAAGTGGGATGAAGATTACTCTGCAAGTTTTACCAGTTAGGCTTTTTATTGCTGTGGCTTATTCACAAGAAAATAACATAAAAAAAGCAAATTTTATTTTGTCTAAGTTTGGCTGGCTTCATGTTTCTGGGCCAGTATTAAGGCAGAGCACTGTGGTTGAAGTACATGGTGGCAGAGGCTGCTCATCTCATCACAAGCAGGAGGCTCAGGCAAAGGTTGAAAGAAGTAAATGGCATGATATATTTACACTGCTAAGGTATGTCTCCAGAGATAAACTTCCTCCAATCCAGCCACAGCTTCAAACAATCCCACCTTATTATGTATTTGTCATTGGATGAATCTAATTCTTATATCACAGACTTCAGGATCTGATTTTATTCATTAAAATTACTGTTAGTTTATGTAAGCATACATAAGGGAATGCAAATACAGCTTTTACCAGACAGCATATATTCAGCTCAATTTCAGAGAAAGTTGTAGCTCTTCCCTATAATGGCAAATATAATTATTTTCAATAATTGCATCCACCATCTAAAGCCAATCCTTTAGCATATGAACACACACACACACACACACACACACACACACACACACACACACACGTTGTGGTACATTTTGTATCCAAACTACAAAGAAATGTAAGTGTAAGCTTGAATAATTTTCCTGAAGTCTGAAACCACTTCAACTAGATAGACATTGTTTTGGGAAACTGTACATCAAATCTGGTGGGTGATATGAAAATAAACACTATAAAGTGTGCATTTTACAAAAGCTTTGTGCAATATTCTTCCATCATTTAAATTGTAGTTTTCTGTGTCCAACCCAGTTTCCTGTTTTTCTACTTCTTGGAACTAGAGAATGTCTCTGTTTAACATCACTATGATTTATTTTTTAAAGTATGTGTTATGATTTAAATATACACAAAGCTTACCTTTCCAGATATATTATGATAGTCTTGAAATTCTGATCTGTGACACATCCATCCTTAATATTTGAGAGCCAAGAATGGAGACCAGAACAGAAGGAAAGCTCATTAAATGATAGTGGAAGTAAAAGGCAGAAACGTGCTAATTTGTTAATTCTGTCAGCAGCTGGGATCACAGACTATTATTTTAGCTAGCTAATGACTTGACTCCTAAATAAATATTTAAGTAGATTTACAATTTATAATGTGGATTTAATTTTTCTATCAAATAGACACCATTTTCCAATACAATATTATTCCATAGGAAAATATTGCACTTGTATTTTCTCAGATAAATAGGGAAATTAAATACTAGTAGCATGTTGGATATTGGTAGCCTTGTTGCCGTGTGTGTGTGTGTGTGTGTGTGTGTGTGTGTGTGTGTGTGTGTGTGTGTTTATTGGGTCAGCAACAATAATTCATTTCTTCATATTTTTTACAGATATGTAGTAAGTGCCTTGGCACTAGTTTTAAAATGTAGTATATACAACACCACCTTTAGAGATCAGCAAATTGATTTGAAGAGCCCGATGTTCAGTGAGGGGGAAAATCACCTTTAAGTGCATCCCATTGAAAGTGAACGGAGTTTCTTCAACTTACCCCCTGTCATTACCCCCTGCTGTCTCTGGAATGAACTAGTTTTCACACAGCTCTGGTATAGTCATATTTTGTACACCCATCAGCAAATGTACACCAAGCTCTTGCTGAGGATAAGTGTTAGAGAATAAAAATGATCTTGGAAAATACTTAGGAATTTATATGTGTCCTACTTCTGCTATAGTCTTGGCAATGCATGTGGTATTTGTTTTTATTCATTAAAATTACTGTTAGTTTATGTAAGCATACATAAGGGAATGCAAATGCAGCTTTTACCAGACAGCATATATTCAGCTCAATTTCAGAGAAAGTTGTAGCTCTTCCCTATAATGACATATATAATGAAAGCATCAGTATCATATATTTGTTGAAATTAATTAATGAATCTGGCATTTGTACATGTACATAAGACAAAATATTGCAAACTGGTGATCCAATCCACTCCAAGTCAGTATAAAAAATAATCAAAGGGAATTTTCCAATATAAAACATGAATGGCATCTATTTCCAAAGTGTTTTGGATAACAAGGTTTCTACTCATCAGTTGTTATCATTCAACCTCCAGAAAAAAGCACCTGACCAAAGCTTTATCTGGAAAAAACTGAATTGTACACCCTGTCTAAATTCATTCTAAAGTCAAAATGCCCATTGTGATGGGTTTTGAGTTTCTTTGGTTGATGATTATATCTAGATGACTGTGTGAAGGCGAGCTTCTCAAAATGGGATAATCAAAGAGCATCAGAAAGATACAGAGAGCTCTCTCTCTTCCAACCACATAGAAAACAGTGGTCATCTCTTGGCAAATCAGAAAGATAGTGCTCTAGCAACAATTCTAGCTTTTTAACACAGAATTTCCAAATGTAGAACAGGGAAACATTAATGTGTGCAATTTAAACCTTCTAATCTATGCCATTTTGGTATAGTAGCCTGAACTGACTAATACAGTGTCATCCTTGAAGCATGTTGAGTAAAGGAGATGTGTAGACACATATATCATGACCACCAAGAACATGTTTCTGTTTTCTTTCTTTCTCTCCCACTCTCCCTCCCTCCCTCCCTTCCTTGTTTCCTTCCTACCTTTCCTTCTTTCTTTGAGGCAGGATCTCATATACCCTTGACTAGCCCAGATTCTGCTTTGTAGCTTAGAATGGCCTGGAACTCACAGAGATCTGCCTGACTCTCCTTTCCAGTGTTGGAATTAAAGCCATATGCTACCTCATCCAATTCAATTGCTGTGTTCACTTTGAATGGCTGAAGGTGAAACCTGATGGAGTCCTAAGAGTAACAAGAGTTACTTCAGAGAAAGATAATCTATAGGCATTGATGACACCAGGGTTTCAGCAAACTCATTTTCTAATGGTAGCCTCAGTTATGAAAAAAATCATGTTCTATGACTGACCAAAGTGTGGTGAAAGAAATGGAATATTATACCACTTCATCTTAAGTTCAAGTATAAATTATTTATATTTTAAGGTTTTGGATGGCAAAAACACTAAACATAAATGTCTTATGTGGCTAGATTAAGATGATAGGCATGGGCAACAGCTATTTATGGGATATTCATTGCTTTCTTATGGTGTCCCTAAAGACCTGCATGACAGTTTTAGATGCACCACAAAGCATTAAACCACAAGCAAGCCTAACCAGAACCGAGAGCTACAGTCATTGGGTGCTTTTGCTTTCTTTACTGATTAAATACTGTGACAAAAGCAGGTTATGGGAGAAAGCATTTATTTAAGTTCACAATTCCAGGTCACAGACCATCACTTCATGAAGCCAATGTGGGAGGAATGCTAAGCAGCTAGTCACATCTACATTCAGGAACAGAGAAGGAATGAAAGCATGTACTTGTATACTTGGCTCACTCCCTCTTCATCAGAACAGGCCTAGCCATGACTGGTATTGGTCATACTCAAATGTTCCCTCCTCAATTAACTCAATTTTAAAATCCCTATCAGCAGTGCTCCTAAGACAATCCAATCCAGACAGTTCCCCCTCAAGATGGACTTCTCAGTTGATTAAGAGTCATGTTAACGAAACTAACCTACACTGCTGAAAACAATCCTTAGAAATTCTGTTTCTTATTATGAGAGGATTCTGTTTTCACCAATGTGTTGATTAACTTTGTCACCTGAACTTCACTTAAGACAATGGGATTAACCAGGTATGCTGCTGTTTACTCGGCCTGTTTGTTAAACCTCACTTGCCTTGTATGTGATCAGTGTTTGTAACCTAGGTTATTGCATTGCATTAATCTT
This sequence comes from Peromyscus leucopus, assembly GCF_004664715.2. NCBI lineage: Eukaryota > Metazoa > Chordata > Mammalia > Rodentia > Cricetidae > Peromyscus > Peromyscus leucopus. Next base: position 103,252,786 of record NC_051067.1, on the reverse strand, counting down.
AAGTTATATATTCTTCCATGTCCCTGATACAGACAGCAATGTTTGTGTGTGTGTGTGTGTGTGTGTGTGTGTGTGTGTGTGAGAGAGAGAGAGAGAGAGAGAGAGAGAGAGAGAGAGAGAGAGAGATGATAGTTATTTGTTGAAAAGAACAAACGAGGACCAGAAACTAGAAGCTTTTAGCTGATTAAGCTTCAGGCTTTCAAGCAGCAGTTCAGCTGAGAGTCATTGGGATGAGGACCAGAAGCTTCCAGTTTGAGGAAACAAAACCCGCTGAGAAGTTGGCCAGGTGAGGTTAGCTGTGGCTTGATCTGCTTCTCTGACCTTCCAGCATTCACCCCAATAACTGGTCTCAGGTTTATTTTTATTAATAATACCATGTAAGATTCATGCTACATAGTCCATAAAGTCTTCCTCATTCCTTACCCTGTAATTCCTTTCTCTTTCTCTTTCTTTCTTTCTTTCTTTCTTTCTTTCTTTCTTTCTTTCTTTCTTTCTTTCTTTCTTTCTTTCTTTCTCTCTCTCTCTCTCTCTCTCTCTCTCTCTCTCTCTCTCTCTCTCTCTCTCTTTCTTTCTTCCTTTCCTTCTTTTTGGTTTTTCAAGACAGGGTTTTTCTGTGTAGTTTTAGTGCCTGTCATGGATCTTGCTCTGTAGACTAGGCTGGCCTCAAACTCACAGAGATCCACCTGGCTCTGCCTCCTGAGTGCTGGGTTTAAAGGCATGTGCCACCACTGCCAGGACCCTGTAATTCTTCCTATGCTGTTCAATAAATGTAGAGCAAATACCATTGTTAGAAACAAGACAGGGATCACACTGAAACAGATTCATATCACACAGGGAATGGGGGCAGTCAGACATCAGGCAGGCATAAATTGACGCACAGCAGACAAACGGTAGACAAGCTAAATCCTACAAAGTATGGACAGACAGATTATGCAAAAAGAAAGTGGATAATGTAAACCTGGACTTGTTTTTAGTCAAATAAATCCAAGAGGGAGTGCTCTATATTAATTCCTTAATGGGCACCATTGAATTTTGATGACTCTGAGGTTATCTTTAATGTGTTTAGCAGACTTGATCCATAATCTCTTAGTTAAATGGCAGATACTTTAACTTTCTTTGCTTCAAAGCAACAACCAATTTATCTAGTCCCCAAGCATTTAACTTTCATATTTTCAACTAGTAAAATACTCATGAGATGAGACACTATCTTATTATATGGCTTATTATATAATTACTATTATATGGCTAATGTCAAATTAAACACATGTTCCTCATGTTTTATTTGAATGGGATCAGTAAAATAGTAATACAAAACTAAATGTTTATGCAATTCATGGAAATAACCAATGACTTTTGCTATTATTCCTGAAGGGAGTGTGGTGAATTGGACCACAGCACCATGGGGTGTAAACTGAGGATGAGTAGATAAGATCTGTGGAACACTATGGAAAAATGGGTAAAATTGGTTAACCTTCAGACTCTCCATCAAGAAAATAATATTTGGTTTGGGGCCATATTATAAGCCATTCTTCACTAGTATAATTCAAGCAATATGCACTGATCCAAGAAATAGGATGAAGCATGTGTTAGAAATACTGACCCAGAAGCAGCTTGTTTCTTAGAGAGGGGAGTAATAGCAAGTTAGAAGCACAGACACAGACAGTGGTAGATGATTAGAGTGGCCTTCAGGAGCAGTTCTTTGTCCTCCAAGGTACTGTTGCATAAAGAACTCACTACAAGAACTAATAATCAAACATGAATGAAAGTGTTGCTCTAATTAGTGTGGATTTGAAATAATAGCACAGTCTCTTTCCATTAGCCTTTGAGTTGTTTGATTTTACTGGTGTGTCTTTGAAGTTTGTTTGTTTGTTTTGGGTACTTTTTTTTGGATCCTAAGATGAGGCTGTATGCTTTTCGCCAACTATGCTTTTGTATATGTGGACATGTGTCTCCTTGGTTTACATTATTTTCTCTCTTCTGTTTTAACCTTATACTTGCTTTGAGATATTTGTTACAATCTAACATTCTCTATTAGAATGTCTTCTTGATTATTCTCATATGTAGGCAGGCTTATTCCCTGTGTTCATACCATGCATACTTTTTGTTGAGGAACTTATCTCATTGTATAATTATGAGTTTATTTGTGTGCATACAGATTTTGTTTTATCCATCTCTCATACATTATATCCTGACTGCAGTTTCCCCTCCTTCTACTCCTCCAAGTGCCTCTCCCCACTTCCCTCTGGCACACATTCACTTCTCACCCCATTCCCTTAAAAAGAAAGAGCAGACCTCCTATGGATATCCATCAAACATGCCATCCAAGGACTGAGGAATCTGGATGCAGACATCCACGGCTGAGCCCCTGGTGGAGCACTGGGAGTCTAATTAGTGAGAAAGAAGAGGGTTTATATGAGCGAGAATTGTTGAAGCCAAGGGTGGATAAAGCACAGGGACAAATAACCAAATGAATGGAAGCACAGGATCTATGAACCAAAGGCTGAGGGGCCCCCAACTGGATCAGGCCCCCTGAATGGGTGAGACAGTCATTTGGCTTGATCTGTTTGGGAGGCAGCTGTGCATTGGTGCCGGGTCCTGGGCTGGTTGCATGAGTTGGCTGTTTGAATCCTGGGACTTATGCAGGGACGCTTGGCTCGGTCTGGGAGGGGGGGACTGGACCTGCCTGGACTGAGTCTACCAGGTCGATCCCGGTCCTCGAGGGAGACCTTGATCTGGAGGAATGGGGGGTGGGCTGGGGGGAGGGGGAGGGGGCGAGAGGGGGAGAACAGGGGAATCTGTGGCTATTATGTTGAACTGAATGGTGTTGTAAAATTTAAAAAAATCCTCTTAAAAATAAAACATGGCATAAAAGATATAATAAGATTAGGCACAAATCTTCATATCAAGGTGGGATGAGGCAACCCAGCGGGAGTAAAAAGATCCCAAGAGCAAGCAAAAGTGTCAGAGATGCCCCCTCACTTCCACCATTAGATGTCCCACAGGAACACCAAGCTACAAAATCATAATATATATGCAGGGGACCTAGCTCAGACCCATTCAGAATCTGGGGCTGTCATTTCAGTGTCTGTTATCCCCTATGAGCCCTGATTCACTAATTCTATGGGTGGTGTTCTTGTGATGTCCTTGCACCCTTTGGCTCCTGCAATTCTTCTCCCCCCTCTTCTTCAGTGGTCCCCTGGCTCTTCCTAGTGCTTAACTTTGGGTCTCTACATCTGTTCCTATCAATTGATGAATGACATTTCTATGATGAGAATTGAGCTAGGCACTGGTCCTTGATTCATTACTCACACTGGTTCTATGCCTCCATTTCACCAGGACAGCCAGACCAAATTGCAGGTTTAAGGTTCTGTGGCTATGTTGGTGTCCCAGTACACTGCTGGAATCCCTGCCTGGTTATAGAAGATGAGCCACATGCCCCATTACTATGAGTCTTCACTAGGGTCATTCTCATAAATTCCAGAGAGTTTCCCCTGCACTAGGCCAAACGGTTGCTCCATAATACCACAGAGACATTTGCTCAACTATATTCACAGCAGGTTTATCCATAATATCCAGAAAATGTAAACAACCTAGATGCCCTTCAACTGCAGAATAGATAAAATGTGGTACATTTACACAATGGAATATTATACAAATGTTAAAAATGGCATCACAAAATTTGCAGGCAAGTGGATGGAGCTAGAAAAAAAATAATCCTGAGTGAAGTAACACAGAAGCACAAAGAGAAACATGGTATATACTCACTCATAGGTGGACATTAGCTGTTATGTAATGGATAATCATGCTATAATCCACAGACCCAGAGAAGCTAAGTAACTAGGAGGGCTCAAGATGAGAGTGGATGGACCTTCTTAAGGGGAAAGAGAATAGATTTTTTGTGAGTGGGCTTGGGGCAGATGGGGATGTGAACAAGAGGATTAGGTGGGGCTGGGTTAGAGGGAGAGCATACTGTGGATACCTAGTGCATACTGATAAATGTCTGGTTATACCTTTGGAAACAAAGGCCCTTTAAGAACATAAGGAATATCTGTATACACTGGAGATGCAGTGGAACAAAAAACAAAATATGTGGACTCATATTGGTATTAAAAAAATATTTATAAATTTGTTGTTCAGTTAGTCATAAAATAATCAATCCATAGCTTGAAACTAGTGGAGGCTGAAGCTAAATGTAGGTTCCACAGAGGAGACAAAATCTCCACCACAGTAAGATTCCTGTAGAATCCTGCTGAAGTAAAATATGAGTCTTAGTCTATTTTGGTATCCATGGGATACTTTTAAAGAAGCATAGTACCGCAAAAGTAGCATTTCCCTCTCAATTCAGACAATGTCTACATTCTGACATAGAAATCTGGAATATAGATGTACAAAGTCACTAGGGAAATGCTTGGAAACACTCAAGTCCTGTGTGAGAATTCTTCACACAGACATCTCTCTCTGCACAGATGAACATCATGAGCTTGCTTGAAGGGGTTCAAAATAAAGCCTACAGCAGCAAGCAAGACTGTTAAAGTGACTGACATTGACTTCAACCTGGAATCAGAGGGCAACAGGTGACAAGGAGGAGCAGAAGAAAGAGCACAGAAGGACAAGAACAGTTGCAGAAGCCCAAGGGAACTGACAGTCAATACCTTCCAGGTTATTTTTTTTCTCATTTTTTTAAAAAAGATTTTCTACTCATTTTACATATCAACCACAGATTCCCCTGTCCCCGCTGCTCACACTCCCCAGCCTTCCCCACTACCTGCACTCTATTCCCACCTCCTCCAAGGCAAGGTCTCTCCCATTGGGAGTCAGCACCTGGTACATTCAGTTGAGGCAGGTCCAAGCACCTCCTCCCTGCACTAAGGCTTCGCAAAGTGTCCCATCATAGGTATTAGGTTCCAAAAAGCTGGCTCATGCACTAGGGAGAGGTCCCAATGCCTGGGGGCCCCCTAAACAGTTCCAGCTAAACAACTGTCTGGCTTATCCAGAGGGCCTAGTCCAGTACCATGGTGGCTCCTTAGCTATTGGTTCACATTTCATGTGTTTCCACTAGTTTGGCTATTAGTCCCTGTGCTTTTTCCAATCCTGGTCTCGTGTTCTCTCACTCATAGAATCCCTCCTCTCTCTCATTGATAGGACTCCTGGAGCTCTGCCTGGGACCTAGCCATGGATCTCTGCATCTGCTTCCATAAGTCACTTGATGAGGTTTCTATGATGACAGTTAGGGTATTCAGCCTTCTGATCACCAGAGTAGGTCAGCTAAGGCACCTTCTCGATTATTACCAATAGTCTATGGTGGAGTCATCTTTGTGGAATTCCTGGGGACCTCCCTAGCACTCTGTTTCTCCCTATTCCCATGGTGCCTTTATTTATCATGGTATCTCTTTCCTTGTTCTCCCACTCTGTTCCTGATCCAGCTCGAACCTCCTGCTCCCCTAAACTCTCATTCCCCTGTTCCTTGCTCTCCATTTCCTGCCCTCACCCCAGTTTGCTCATATAGATCTCATCCATTTCTCCATCAGTGAGCAATCCCTGTGTCTTTCCTAGGGTCCTCCTTACTAGATAGCCTCCCTAGAGCTGTGAGTTGCAGTCCGGTTATCCTTTGCTTTACATCTATTATCCACTTATGAGTGAGTATATACCATGTTTGTCTTTCTGTGTCTAAGTTCCCTCACCCAGGATGATATTTTCTAGATCCATCCATTTGCCTGCAGACCTTATGATGTCGTTTTTATCTGCTGAGTAGTACTCCATTGTGTATATATAACACATTTCTTTATCCATTCTTTAACTGAAGGGCATCTAGATTGTTTCCAGGTTCTGGCTATTACAAATAATGGTGCTATGAACATAGCTGAGCATGTGTCCTTGTGGTATGATTGAGCATTCCTTGGGTATATGCCCAAGAATTGTGAAGAAGATTGATTCCCAATTTTCTGAGAAACTGCCATACAGATTTCCAAAGTGGCTGTACAAGTTTGCATTCCCACCAACAATGTAGGAGTGTTCCCCTTGCTCCACATCCTCTCCAACATAAGCTGTTTTCAGTGTTTATGAATTTAGCTATTATGACAGGTGTAAAATGGTATCTCAGAGTCATTTTGATTTGCATTTCCTTGATGACTAAGGATGCTGAGCAATTCTTAAATGTCTTTCGGCCATTTGAGATTCTTCTGCTGAGAATTCTCTGTTTAGCTCTGTAGCCCATTTTTTAATTGGACTGTTGGGTATTTTGATGTCTAGTTTCTTGAGTTCTTTATATTTTCTGGAGATCAGCCCTCTGTCAGATGAATCTCAAATGGCTAAGATCAAAAACATTGAAAACAGCTTATGTTGTTGAGGATGCAGAGCAAGGGGAACACTACTACACTGTTGGTGGGAATACAAACTTGTACAACGAGGCCAAACCTCACAATCCTTCCCAAATATTTCCAACAGCAATTAGTACCAAGCATTCAAATATGTGAATCTGTGGGGGAGCTGCTGCTATGGGATGGTCTCTATGTCAAATTACTCTGATTGTTCAATAAATAAAACACTGATTGGCCAGTGGCTAGGCAGGAAGTATAGGCGGGACTAACAGAGAGGAGAAAAGAAAGAACAGTAAGGCAGAAGGAGTCACTGCCAGCTGCCACCATGATAAGCAGCATGTGAAGATGCCGGTAAGCCACAAGCCATGTGGCAAGGTATAGATTTACGGAAATGGATTAATTTAAGATGTAAGAACTGGATAGCTAGAAGGCTGAACCATTAGGTCAAACAGTTTAAACAATATAAGTCTCTATGTGTTTATTCAGTTGGGTCAAAGTGGCTGTGGGACTGGCGAGTGAGAAAGATTTGTCCTGACTGTGGACCAGGCAGGACTGGAGAAAACTCCAGCTACAAGTTGCTCTTCAATTCAGCACAACATCACCTCTTATAAACCAAAATACTGATGCATAAAAATTCAGATAGTTTGTCTAAAATTGCACAGTAAAATTAATGTGTGATTAATTATTCTACTATATGTTTTATATACAGTCATAGTATAGATGTAACCAACCGTCCCACCAAATAAGAAACACAGAAACAATTCGAAAGAGAAAGCCGAGAGGTCAGAGCTCAGAGCCAAAATCTCACCCTTCCGCCTGCGGTGTCCCAGCCTCCCGAATGAGAGCCTCTATTTCCCGTCTGTTCGTCTATTTAAAGAGACAGAACAAGCCACAGCTATCTCACCTCACCAGTTCCTCAGCTGGTCCTGTTTCCTCAGACTGGAAGCTTCTGTGTCCTCATCCCAATAGCTCTCAGCTGAACTGTGTTGCTCCAAAGCCTGAAAGCTTAACCAGCCAAATGCTTCTAGTTCTGGTCCTCATGCCTTATATATCTTTTTGCTTTCTACCACCACTCCCTGGGATTAAAGGCTGGCTTTCTAGGATTAAAGGAGTGTGTCACCACCGCCACACTCTTGCTATGACTCTAATAGCTCTGACCCCCAGACAACTTTATTTATTAACATACAATCAAAATAATATTTCAGTACAATTAGATTACCACCACATTTCCCCTTTTCTATTTTAATAAAAAGAAACCCCCCCCCTAAATACTGAAAATTATCCCAGACCCAAAACCCATTAAAAAGACCAAAAAACCACCCGCCCCACACCACCTCTTTGGGAATGTGGGCGTTGTATTCTTAAAATTGCTTCCTGCTGGGTATGGGCGAAGTTTTCTTTATCCTGAAAGAAAAATTTTAGGTTAATTGTCAAATTCTAGGAGAGGTAACTATATCCTTCATTATCCAGTCTGTGTATAATGCCAAAGTTCAGGGTTTATCTCAAGTCCTTATTCAAGTAGTCTTTGAGACTGGATCATCTCAGCTAGTCATCTCAAATTTGCTCTGAGCACCTTGTAGTTCAAAGCTGATCTGTGGATGATGTTTGTCAGCTTAATGATATTATTATTGTCCACGTGGAATTGTTGTTGTTGTGGGGCCCCATCTTCTTTCTGGAGACTTCAGTTGATGTTAGGCCTGGCCGTGATTTCCTGCAGAAAACTGATAAGAGACTCGAACACAAAAACATATATATGCAGCTAGCCTTTTTTCTAGAATTAGTTAGTACTCTATGTGACCATTCATATCTTAACAAAGTTTAAAATGTATATATATATATATATTAATCTTGTAAATTTTGATATAAAATTTATACTTTGAGAAAAGTTTAAAGAATCAGAATAGAATCAAAGAGTTGAGATTAGTAATAGAATAGTCCCTTAATTAATTTTTCTTTTGTCCTGTACCATAGCAGAAGATGGCTCTTATTCTGGCATGATACAGGGAGTTTGCATTTACCTTTTAACAACATGCTTGATTTTAAAGAAGGAGAGAGCCATTCTCCAACTCCAAAGTCAGCTTTAAATTTTAATTGAACTGGGACTGTTAGAAGACCAATAGTGTTAAATCTTTAGAGAAAAGCAGAAACAAACATTTAGGAAGACATAAAAATTTTTTTAGATAATATATACCCATACACCGTTTCACTCTGTTTCTTGGGATAGATGATTTGTCCCTTTTCTTCAGTTGTCTCATTTGTCCAGTTTTCTTCAAATTCCTTAACCTTCATTCTCCTAAAAGACAAAAACAAAAACCTTTCCCCAAGACTAATTTTGGGGATGTTTCCTTTTGACAAGTTATTATCTGATTAAATGAAAAGGCATGTGTTATTGATACAAGTTAGTTTAAATTGGATGTTCATGCTGGTTGATGAACTATCACCTCCTCTAATTAAGAGGTCTCTCTTGTTCAAATCGAACCTTTATCAATTTTGATGGTACCCACAGCTTATCTTCTCCTGTAGAAACAAAAGCAAAACCTCGTCCCCAATGTAATACATACCCTGGTTTCCATTCTGAGGTCAGCACATCCTTAAAGTATATAGGCTGATTTAATTCTGTAGTTTTTTCTATTATCCAATGTCTCTCTGCAGCTGTTGTTCCTTTCTCATTGGCATTCAGAAAATTCAAAGTTAGAAGAGCATTATGCAGTTTATTTCTGGGGGTTTTTGTTACCCATTTCTGTTTATTTAGCATATCCTTTAGAGTTCTGTTTGATCTTTCTATAACTGCTTGACCTGTAGGATTATGTGGTATGCCTGTAATATGTTTTATATTGTAATAAGCAAAAAACTGTTTCATTTTAACAGAGACATATGATGGAGCATTGTCAGTTTTGATTTGTGCAGGTATACCCATGATGGCCATAACTTCTAGCAAATGAGTGATTACAGAATCAGCTTTTTCAGAACTCAAAGCAGTTGCCCATTGAAATCCTGAATAAGTATCGATAGTGTGGTGTACATATTTCAATTTTCCAAATTCTGCAAAGTGAAACATGTCCATCTGCCAGATTTCATTTCTCTGAGTACCCTTTGGGTTACATCCTGCTGGTAATGGCGTTTGATTGTAGAAGGAACAAGTAGGACATTTCTTTACTATTTCTTTGGCTTGTTGCCAGGTTATGGAAAAATCCTTTTTTAAACCTTTACTATTAACGTGATTTTTTTTTATGAAATTCTGAGGCCTCCAGCACATTTCCTATCAATAATTTATCAATCTCATCATTGCCTTGTGCTAGAGGGCCTGGCAGATACATCAGGTTTGACCAGCCAAGACCACCTGAAAGGTCTCCGATGACACCATGGCCCAGATGATCCAACATCCAGAATCATTTCAAGGCAACTGGCTCAGACGATACAGCCTCACGGACTACTCCATGATCCTTAAATATTCTTTGTATTCCCATAAGATACAGCGCCCCCCTCCAGCAGGAAGTAGTTAAGAGAAGCTACGCCCAAATTCCCAAATATACCAAGCTGGCTTTGGAGATGTGTAAAAGTTAAAACCTTCCTTTTTTAAAAAAAAAAGAAAAGGGGAAGTGCTGTGGGATGATTTGTATGTCCTGTGGGAGCCCTTCTTGGGTTCTTTGTGGCGTTACCCAGCAGGTCCGTATAGAGGATGATTAGGACCATGGGCCTGAGTGCAGGTGTTTGAGATGGTCTGCACTTGGCTGTGCTGGGGGATGGTCTGTATGTCAAGTTGTTCTGATTGGTTAATAAATAAAACCTGATCGGCCGTGGCTAGGCAGGAAAGATAGGCGGGACTAACAGAGAGGAGAAATAAAAAGGGACAGGAAGGCAGAAGGACGCTGCAGCCGCCGCAATGACCAGAGACGCTGCAGCCGCCGCCATGACAAGAAGCATGTGAAGATACCGGTATGCCACCAGCCACGTGGCAAGGTATAGATTTATGAAAATGGATTAATTTAAGCTATAAGCACAGTTAGCAAGAAGCCTGCCACGGCCATACAGTTTGTAAGCTATATAAGTCTCTGTGTTTACTTGGTTGGGTCTGAGCGGCTGTGGGACTGGCGGGTGGCAGAGATTTGTCCTGACTGTGGGCAAGGCGGAAAACTCAGGCTACAGTCATAGTCTATGTTAGGATGTTCTGGTAATAACTATGCATATGATAGTTACATAGGATTACAATGGAGCTGAAAAATTATTATTGCCCAATGACACCATATCTTTTGGAATGTTATGTAAACAGACTATCAGTGCTATTGAATCTTGGTTCTTTGTAAATGTGTACTTGCAAATAAACAGAGTATCTAGGTACAGCAGCACACATCATTAATTCCAGCACTGGGGAAGCAGAGACAAGTGGTTCTCTGCACTTGAGATCAGTCTAGTCAATAGAGTGAGTTCCAGGACAGCCAGTGCTACATAGTGAGATCCTGACCAAAAATCAACACAAAAAGAAAACAGCAAGAAAGAGCAGTATATACTTAATAATGCTGATACAGATTTATTGGCTTACTGTATTATATTACCATCATTATTTTAGTGCAGTCTCTAAAATGGCCCTGTTACTCTAATATTTCATCCTACTTATTTAAAAATTGCTTTAGAATGATTGGTCATGTTATACAAACACAATCCACATATATATTAGGTTTAAACATCTATTTATTGGATCACATCATACTTATGCATTATAGAGCCATATACTATGTACACACACACACACATACATACACACACCCACACCCACACACCCTTTATAACAGTGCATACATACAGTATAAGTATGTGGTAACTGCAGAATCTAATGTTGTCAAAGTCTACACCACAATGCTTTGAAATAACAATTACCAAATGCATATGTTTTGGAATGTATTTTTGTTATGAAATTATATATATGTGTGTGTGTGTGTGTGTGTGTGTGTGTGTGTGTGTGTGTGATATAATACAAAGATTTTCACTTATTTAGTTTTTTCCATGAAATTTTCATATCTCTAAGAGATATCATGTGCAATTCTCAGTTTATGCATTGGAAAAATATTTTTCATCTTGTTGCTCTGAATGAAAGAATCAAGGAAAGAAGTTTCATATGATCACTGATTCATGAGAAGTTCCAGTGAGTACTTAGTACATGTGATAAGAGAAAATGAAAAGACACATGCCCTGACCATAGGAAGCTCTTCGTTTATCCAGAAATTAGACAGGGAATTAATGGTAACAGACTGTGATAAACATTGTGTAGCCCAATACTATGTTCAGGTACTAGATGAGATCTTTTACTTATGTTTGACAGTAGTGTTATTGTGATTTCTAGAGTAATGTTCTAATTCTATATTTGCCTTCCATAAATACATGCATTTGTTACACACTTATCTGTGAAGGGTAATGGTTATGAGAGTGTCTGTTTTAATCAATAATAATGTTTAGTTGAGGAAGGTTGACATATGGTATGGACCAGTTTCTCATGGTCAACTAATATTAAGATTCAAATTAAAAAATAATTGTAACAAGCTCAAGGCTATTGATGTGGATTCAGCTTCTCTATATCACTAATTTTGTCCTCACTTATACCTCAATACTTGTGTTTTCATAGTGGACCTTTGGTATTAATAAACAATAAAGCTATAAAACCTTCAAAGAGCAAACTATTCCCATTATCATTCATGGAAAACATCAGAGACATTCAATAATTGTTACAAATGACACGGTGCTCATTCCAATGTATTTGTCTTAACAGAACATTCTTTGAAAGGACAGATGGGAACAGATTTTACAAAAGAAAGAAAAATATATTTGCATGAAATAAAAAAAAATCACAGACGTTTGTGCAGCTTCAGATGTCTTTGTGGGCAGAAATAGTTCTTTTTAGAGATGATTATGCTATGATAGAAATGTGTGATGTGGATTTTCTTTGGCAATAAACTCAATTACTTATTACAAAGGCCCATCCCCTCTCTTGACTACTACATTGTCCTCAATTTTTAGCTCAACTTCTAAGTGTGTGTCATATTGGCAGGATTGACACAGAACCTTTGTGCTCTAAGATGATGATAGCCAGAGAAAAGGATTTTAGAGGAACTAAAATAGAAGGTGCCAGTCCCCTCAAATCACTGGGTTACTCTAATTCCTCATCACCTCCTCCAACACAGCTAATATGAGTTTTTCACATGTATTGTCATATCTTCATCTCTGAATGGGTATCTGCTCAGTATTCAGGAATCTATCAGTATTCAAGAACATGAATTCTTATTTTGTGGGGCAATGGATTCAAAACCTTAAAATCATATGTATATATGTGCCCACTTGGTGTGGTGGTACAGACCTATAAGCCCTGGAACTCTGAAAACTGTATTAGGAAGACCTCAAGTTCAAGGCCAAAACTGAAGGTTTGGGCTACATAATGAATCTAGACTCACTTTCATTCTGAGACAGTGTATCAATAAATAAATAACACTTAATGGATTTAATTTTTCCATAACTTAAATTTTAAAATATCTAATCTCTTCAATTTAAAGCTTTTTGTCATATGGAAAATATAACTTAATGATAAAATTTAGACATCACATCTTTTTTCACTTATAAAATTCTGTGTGTGTGTGTGTGTGTGTGTGTGTGTGTGTATTTAATATTCAGAATTGTCTACTCCATGCTTGGGAGTAAGAATACATTTATTCTCTTTTTATTTCCTTGTACATATCTGTTTCTCAGAATGCATATCTCAGGTGCTCAGCTATTGAGTATCTTATTATGTGCATTTCCTAGACAAAATGAAAGGAAATGAAATGGCTTATGTAAACAAGCCCTTGGCTTCTCCTTATCATTGATGATGTATGAGTTACAATGGTTAGTACTTGTTTTGATAGGAGTTATGAATTACTGTATATATCTATTACTACTTTTGGTAGGATTCCTGAATGTATGATGAGACTTATTTTCTTTGTAATCTGTGTGCATAATTTTTCCTTACTTGGAAGAATTTAAAAGAATGTTATGTGTCTTTTAATGGGGAGCTCTGACCACATGTTTGTGCACCTAAGAGAGCACACTAATGACAAACCAAACATATAATTCCATTCATGTTTATTTTTAGGAACAAAAAATTTATTTGGGTTATTTACAGGGGCATTGGTAAGTCAAAGACAACCGTCTTACTGAAATGAACCCCCCCCCCCCTGCACGCCATAATTTGGTGATAACTCATGAAAGTTAAAGCTTTGGAGTTTCTCACTAACATGAATAAGATCCACTGGAATCGTCATTCCCCAGTGACTGTTCACTGCTTATGTAGTGTGTGTGTGTTAGGGGAGGAGGCTTCATGAGTCACCAAAAAATCTCCAAGTTTTATGGTCCTTTCTCCTTTCTCTTTCATTTCACAGCAGAGAGCATGCAATTCCCTGTGTAGACCCCCCACACACACACACACACACCTTCTCCGTGATCAATTTCTCCTTTTTATCTGCAGTCCTACCTGACTTCATGCTCTAGAATATGGCACCCAGTTTTCACTCTGCTCTCAATGCCTGCATTTGAGTTGATCATTTTTATTACGTCTCAACTGAGTTCCTATACACCGTAACTCATGATAATTATTTCTAAGATATTTGAATATTTTACATGTGTTACAGTGCTATATTTTGAAAGAGATTCCTTTCTGTCTAGTGTCATTTTATTGGAAAGTTTTTAAGCAATGGGATTAAATCAACTTTAGCTAACTAGTCATTGAGTTTTGTGAATCAAATCATAGGACATAATTCTTTTCATTTATTGATACATACTTATAGATCAATAAACTGTTGAATATTAAGTGATTCATTCCAATGCTCATTTAGGTAATATTGTATGCTAGATTAAATACTGTTTTACTGGACCCCACTCCAAGTTTAACTATAATTCTTTGCCCATGAAAGTTTCTCAAAAGCTAGAGGTCATTAACTCCACTGACACATATAATCTTCAACTTGGCTTAATACTTAAACCCTGCATTTCTCATATTGGCTTAGTTTATTAAATGGAACTATGTGGGAAACTTTATCTCTCTGTCTTGTAGAATTTGTGACTGAGTGGCTCATCAGATTTCAATGTTCAGGACCCAGTGGATTTTTTCTGAGAAAAGAAATACCATTTTTGAAGAAAAGAGGTTTAAATATTTTATTTCAAGAGAGTATTCAGATGATTAAATATATAATTTAATTGGAAGAGTTTGTGTTAACTGAATATTTGAATTTATTACTCCAAATTATCTAATACACTGCAGCTCTTTATTCATTTTTTCACACATGCCTAAGCTCTGGAGTAAATACTATATCAACAACTAAGCAAATAATGAGTTACAGAATAGTTTATAGTATGAACTTTTCTTCTTTTTCTTATTAACTTTAGCTGTGTAAACATAACAGTTAATTTTATTTTCTTTTTCTTTCTAGTACACACACATGCACATACAGACACACACATAAATATACTTGTGCTTTTACCGAGAATTGCCTCTTTTGAGGTTTTTCTAGACAGAGGGTTTTATCGTAGCATCAATTATAAATTAATACAAAAATCCTATGGTAGAAGCACAAAAATTAGAGACTAAAAACAGATTTGGAATAATTGACTACCAATTTTGTAGTTATAATTATAAGATGAGCAGAAAAGAAAGAAAATTTCTATCATTCAGTAATCTAAATTTTCCACCATAGAAAAAATAAGCCTTAATTCTGAGGCTCCACATATATGCACATGTTGCTAGGTGTCCTCACAGTTTTGTAGAATAATGAGATGTACCATTCAGACTCTATTACATGAAAATAATTATTTTCTGGTTGTAAAGAATATAGAAGCTGATGACTTCCACACACAACTATTTCAGCCCCACTTTTGCAGCTTCATAATCTAGATGATATTCCATTATGATGCTTCCTTCAAATTATGGAAAAAAGACATTTGTTCAAATATATGACCTTTGTGAATAAATATTAGATTCCTCTTGTGGACAGTCTTTGATGCAGTCTTCATCATTGAGTTACCAGATAGTCTACCAGACTTTTCTTGAGATGTGAGATTTTCTGTGATTATCCACTCATGTTTTCTCCTCTGTTGTTTCACAGGCATCCTACCAGTAAGTCTATTACTGTATAGATTGTAGCAATATCTCTTCCAGGGAATGCAGAACATGCACATGTTGAGAAAATCAGCAAGAAGAGAAAGCAAGGCAGAGGCAGGCGGATCTCCATGAGTTCGAGGCCAGCCTGGGCTACCAAGAGAGTTCCAGGAAAGGCGCAAAGCTACAGAGAGAAACCCTGTCTCGAAAAACAAAAAACAAAAAAGAAGAAGAAGAAGAAGAAGAAGAAGAAGAAGAAGAAGAAGAAGAAGAAGAAGAAGAAGAAGAAGAAGAAGAGAAAGCAAACACATAAAGTATCTAAAAAGTCTCTAGATCATTTTTTTTTCAAGTGTACAAAGGTGCTCTATGAGCTCCATGGATCCATTGTTTCATATTATTTTTACATAAGAAAGAAAACTTTTATGGAGGCCAAATTGCTGATTTCCAGAGTGGGTTATGCTAGAGTTAAAACAAGTCTATTTAAAGACAATAAATAGCACTATGGTTTCCCTTAGGCTTATCTTTTATTATACTTATTTGGTCTCATAATAAGAAGTGCCAATAGATCAAGGCAGAAATCAAGCATCTTTGTCCCCTGGGATAAGATGTTTTTAATAATAAAAGCAGATAGTCATTTTAATCATGCTGTGCTGTAGAAGTGTAACTATATCATCATGCTATGTGTTTATAGCATGAAGTTATGAATGAATTCAGTGCCATTTAAATCCTATCCATCATCTTTTGAATGAGGCAGATCTGTTCACATGTTGGCTCAGGGAGATGAGATGTCCTCACGGGTGTCACCATGATCATCTCATCAGTATCTCTACTGTTTTTAATACAAGATGAGTATTTTGTTGGGTATTGTATATCTATAGCTGAATTCAAAAGTTACAGCAGCTTTGCCATATTGATATCATCGTGATGTCCAGTTCTTAAACATGCAAGGTAAGCCCGGAGATTTGAACAAACATTCAAATCACACTGTTAAAAGTACCAGTTATCGCCAGGTGGTGGTGGTGCACACCTTTAATCCCAGCACTCAGGAGGCAGAGGCAGGCAGATCTCTGTGAGTTTGAGGCCAGCTACAGAGCGAGTTCCAGGATGGGCTCCAAAGCTACACAGAGAAACCCTGTCTCAAGAACAAAAGAAAAGAAAAGAAAATGTACTAGTTATGCTATCCTGATGAATCTGAAAAATGGATTCATTTTGTCTAGTTCCAATTCCATTGCTCTTTTTCTTTCATCTAATATTCCTATGAGCATGAGCAATAGCACGAAAGACAGATGGTGCAAGGAATTGTGTCTTTTACCCCGACATGCCTTCATGAAATATAGGATCAACATAGATTCCATTGTACAGAATATATATTTACTTCTATGTTCAATTGAAATGTTTATACCTTTTTTTGCTCATTAATACAGATGTTCTGGTTTCCTTTTTCAGTTTCATATAGTTTATTATATACCTTACTTTCTTAGGCAAAATCACTACACCAATTTTTACATTAAGCTTTACTTAGTGTACTGTAATGTTGGTGAGCAGAAAGAGCATGAACTGTAAGTCTGATAACTCATGTTTTCAATCCTGGAGCTGATACTGAACATGCAGAAACGGGGATCTAGCAACTTCTTTAGAGGTAATCTGTGAGAGTAAGAGGATACTGTTTATAACTTTCCTATGAAGCATAAAATGACAGAGCATATATCAAAATATGCATCTAAAGCAATTAGCATTCATTATTAATTATAAATAGAAATGAACAAGTAATTGTGTAAAGAAGACATGCAGCTATTATGATGGCAAAATAAGTTTTTGTTAAGGACGTGACATAGGCAAGGTTTAGTTGGTCAAAATTTCCCAGAAGGCTTGCCTTGTGAGTTCAAGTTTTAGCTAGGAAGAGCTGTACATGAAGTATTAAAATCATTTGAACAGAGAATATAAACTAAATCAGAAGGACGGTAAAAGCAAAAAAAAAAATATAAGAAACAAAGTTCATTACAGTAGCTTCAAATCACAATTCAGAGAGAGTTGTCTGATGTGGGAAAGACGCTAGCAACATGTTCATATCAAACTCACCTGGCTTGAGATGTATTGGGTGTGAACAATTTCATGTCAGTTTATATTTTATTAGAAGCCCACTGAGTACTTAGCATAAGTCGAAGTCTTCAAACTATCTACATAAAATAGTATCTGATTTGTATAGAATCTGATTAGAAATGCAATTGACCAAGCTAAGCCAGACATGCTAAAGGAAACAGTCTCTGGTCTTGATTTTGTGTTTAAACAAGCTTCTGGGACTTCCTGTTGAACAACCCTTACATTTGGGATACAATGCTATTTTCAGGCCATAATTATGAAATTTCCACTAAGAAAGCAATGGGAATGAACAATCTACTTTGAGCTTGCTGGGGGAAAGTGATAGGTAAGGAAACAATTAGAACACAGCGTTATGCAGCTAGAAAAATGAATGTATCGTGCACAATTAAACATAGTGAGGAATTAAGTCTTCCCAGGAATCCTGAAAAAGTAGGCAGTATGCAGTTTATAGCACAAAAAGGTTTTTAAACAGCCAATTTCCATTATCAGGTGATGAAATAATAGATCTCAGTGGTGTATGCAGAAATGTAGGGTGTATAAAGAAAAATGTGGGGAGGGCATCAGAAGATGCTACAAAATAGGTGCCTTGGTCTATCTTGGCTGTCTTACAAAAATACAATGTATGAGGTAGCTTTTAAACAAAGCCTTATTTCCGACAAATCGGGATATGGAAAATCAAAAAGTAAGACACCAGCAGATACAGTATCTAGTACTGACATATCAGGTCAATGGCATCTTCTGGGAATAGCCATCTGATAGAAATGGCAGAAAGAACTTCAGCACTCCCTTGAGCTCCTTTTATAAGGGAACAAATTCCATCCATGAGAATGGAGACTTTACGAACTAACTATCTCTTAAAGATTCCAATTTTTAAAACTACCATATTGGGATTATGTGCAGGTTCACTTTCAAGATGAATTTTACATAAATACAGTCAGACAATAATGTAGCACTGAATATTTTCTGAAAAAAACTCTCATAACTATTGTTTTACAGACAGAAAATTGGAGGATAGGGAGGCAATCCAAGTCAAATTGTACATGTAGGATCTGGCTAACATGGAGTAGGTGATGCCTTAGTCTTACTCATGATGTTTGGGTCATTAAAGGAGCTTAATTGTAGTTTCAATTTAAAGACTTGTAATTATTAATATAGGTGCATAGAGTTGCTTGCACAACAGAAATGAAGAGTTTAAGAAGTCCATTATCATCCTTCACATGGTAGTTTGAATGAGAATTGCTTCTGTAAGCATATATTTTTGCATACTTGGTCATCAGTTGGTGGATTATTTAGGAGGTATGGTTTTGTTACAGGAAGTGTGTCATAGAGTTAGGCTTTGAGATTTCAAGACTCATGTGATTACCATGTACTCTCTCTCTTCCCAGTGACTGTGGATCAAGATGTAAGCTCTCAGGTACTGCTCAGGAGTTGTGCCTGCCTGCCTACCTGATGCCATTCACCCCACCATGATGGCCATGCACTTGGACCCTCTGGGACGAGAAATCACAAATTAAATGCTTTATTTTATAAGTTGTCTTGTCCATGCTGTTTTATCAGAGCACTACAAAAGTAACTAAATCAACAGTGAGGCTTGTCCAGCATAAACGAGGAGAATTAGAAGTTCAATATCTTCTTTGGCTACCTGTCAAAATTCAAGGCCAGTCAGAGTTACATGAAACCCTTTTTTTCAGAAAATGAAAGTAGTAAACAGAATATATTCACCTTCAATCCTATCTGGAAGTAATCATATGTTTACACAGCCCTGTCTTTCTTTGTGTGTGCCCATCTATGTTCACATGCGAGTGTTGTGTATATTCTTATTCATATATGTCCGCTTGTGGACACATATTTGTGGGCATGCATGCAATGATGTGAATGTGGGTGTGGAGTCCCAAGACTGATATTAGAAACCATCTTTAATTGCTCTTCCCTGTTATACATTGAAGCAGAGCATGTCAATCAAATCCAGAGTGACAGATATGGCTATTATCACTCTCCAGATTCTCCACAGGTCCTGTGTCATCATTTTCACCTAACTGACATTACAGGTAGCTCACCATGCCCATTCAGCACATACATATATCAGTCATAGAAACTCAGAGGCTAACACTTGTTTGCATAGCAAGTACTCTAACAATTTAATCATCTCCCCATCCATGACTTATTATTCTTAAAGTGAGTAAAACTACTTAAAAGTAAGTTTGACATATTCTGTGCATTCATCTTGGTGTATGTTAAGGAAAATATGCTGGCAGGATCTGAGTATAAGGTGGGTGTTGAGTAGTTGGCGTGATATTCACCCTTTCACATGAAAATAGTCAATGTAGGTGGTATAGACATTGGCAGATTTTAGCACACAGCCATTATTTCAAGTTTAAGCTTTCTCTGTCCTGCTTTCAGTTTGTTAACACTCAAAGGGGAAATTGGCAGACTCACTGAGCATTGGAGAACTCCTCAGTGAGTGTTAAATGTTCATGTTGCTTTTGAGTCAGAAGGGGTCCCTGCAATCTCATTTGAAACCCCAAAGCCAAACTGAAATAGAGATTGCCATGATTTTCTGCATAATTTGAGGTAGTCAAGCTGAGTGTAGTTTGGAACTTTCCCTTATTTATAGGATCTGCTGTTTGCTAAAACTGCAGTCATTAGGAGCAGTCAGAAGTCCATCTCAGAGCTGTGGAACCATGAGGGATGGAGTGCCTCTTCCCACCTTTCATTTTCAGAATCACTGCCAGACTTCACTTTTAAGTGGACATGATTTCAATTAGTTTCTAGGGAACAGGAGCCTGGAGACTCATTTAGCTGGTGCTTTGAAGTCTCAGAATGATCTTACCAAAATCACAGAAATAGAAGAAACTAGCGATTTCATCATTTGTGTTACTTCTGAATAACATGGAGAAAGAGCATTGAACAATTATGTACGCACACATACATAGATTTTATTGAAATAGTGACAGAATTCCCGGGCATTTTAAGATCCCAGCAATTTATACTCAGGTATTTTATAGACCTTTCTTTGAGAACTATTTTTTTATAATAAAGAAATAGATGCATCAAAAGGCACCTGATAATAGTGTTTTCATTGTGATACATGTGAAAAAAGAAAAGTGACATTAGACACCACTACACATTGAGTCATAGGTTTCTTCTATTCTGATTATCTGCTTCATTATATACAAGTAAGAGAAGCTTTAGGAGAGTTCTTGGTGCACTAGTGCCTCTTGGAAGCTAGTTTGTGCTCACCTGGCTGCTCCACATGTTTGTATGCACACACGTTTATCTAAAGCTGATTAAAAAACAACATTTCCAATATTTAGAACAAAGCTATGGCTAACGTTGTCAACATTCTTCCTTTTTTTCTCTTCCCATAGCATTCTCTTCATGTGACGCTGATTCAGTCTCACTTATCTATTGGCCTTTGATAAGTTTCAGTGCAGAGATATTTTCAGAATATTACAGTTTCAGTCACTCAATAAGAAGTTCTTTAATCGGTTAAGATGCCATGGGTAATTATCTCAGAAAAGACATCATGAGAAACAAATGCAGGAAAGAGAAGGACCCTTTTGAATTGTTACAGAGAACACTTACTGTCATGATTCAAGTAAAGAATCATGGGATCTTGAAAGTTTGATACACTATTAATTATTATCAGATTTTTCTAAGATGAACTTCTCACAGAAACTAAAACCCTAAATATTGTTAAATTATTTTATACTT
This sequence comes from Peromyscus leucopus, assembly GCF_004664715.2. NCBI lineage: Eukaryota > Metazoa > Chordata > Mammalia > Rodentia > Cricetidae > Peromyscus > Peromyscus leucopus. Next base: position 103,231,543 of record NC_051067.1, on the reverse strand, counting down.
TAAGAACACTTATATTGAGCTCTGTGTGTCTTCCATTTCTGGTTTTTCCATCTTATAAGCCCAACTTCCCAGACATGCCTTCTTAGAGTTATACCACCAGTGCATATATCAGGATTCACCAAGTTTTGCTAGAATTATTGACTATTCTAACATTGTATATTCATTGCTTTTTATGTTGGCTTTCTTTCCTTCTGCTTTGGCATCATTAGCATGACATATGATGCTTGATTTTCATTTCTATAGTTATGTATCTTTGTAATGAACTATTTAAAAAGTTCCAATGGGCATTTACAGGTTTTTCTTGGTTCTTGTAGACATCTCTTCCTGAAATCTTCTCCCACATCTCTGATGCCATTTCACTTGCTTTCTTTGAAACACACATATGCAGTATTCAGTTTTTACTTTGAATAGCATGATTTCCATATATTCTTGTCTATTACACAGTCATTCAGATGTAATAGCTTTTGTTTCTATGTTCGAACAGCCATTACTCTTTCTTTACATTTCTATTCTCTCTCTCTCTCTCTGAAAAAATAATTATCACCATGACTGCATGATGGTCCTTAGTCAACAGTACGAGAGTGTTACCTATTGATTCATCTCTAACTATTCATGCCAGCTACTGCAATGCATAGTAAGGAGGTTCCCAGCCTAATTCAACTTGCAACTCCAGAGCCTTAATGTGCCAAGAATAATTTAAGTACAAAGTTAAAAAAAAAAAAAAAAGACTATGAGAAAATGTAGAGAAGGACAGAATGGCAAGGAGTTTTTGCAAGATTGCATTGAATCTATATGGTGGAATTTAACATACTGAAAGAGTAAGTCTCTGAGTAAGTTTTTGTTGCCTTTTCTAGAATGCTTCAGAGTGTTGTCAGAAGTAACGTATGGCTGGCTATATATATGCTCAATAAAGGACCAGGTTTTTGTTGTTGGTAGTGCTGGTGGTGGTTTTGCTTTGTTTTGTTTTCAAAATCACCCAAGCAACTGGCAATTTTCTTGTCCAAATGCATTTAAACATCATTATTTTCAACCACAAACAACTACTGTCGACCCAAGGAGGCACAGAAAATGGTGCTGGTGCACTATTATAAGGAGTCTCGAGAGAACAAATGTACTTGCTTTTATAGCAAGTTTGGATTAAGGAGTAAGTTGAATTTCACAGCAGTTTTTAGGAGAAAATGACAAAAGGTGTTTTGCAGAAATCAGTCACCAAAAAAAAAAAAAAAAACCTCATCAAGAGAATCCTTGTAGGAAGACTATTAATAAATGCAATTTAGACACAAAATCTTCATTTACAAATGCTGAGAATCTTAATGGCCAAGTAGCATTAAACATACAAAAAAAAGATAAAATATTCCAGCATCATTTCCTTGACTCTTTCAGAAAAACAAAACAAAACAAAACAAAAAACAAAAAACAAAAAACAAAACAAAACAAAAAAAAAGACCCTAGTACTAGGAAAGTATAGGCTAACAACCAGGCTTGCATTTCACACAGTTCATATCATTACATATTCTCCATACAGTGAAGACTATTTAGTTCTGTGAAAATATCATGGATTATTTACTGGAGTTAATTTAGCAATGCTATGAGACAACACTTGGTCCTGTCTAAGGACATGTTTTATTATTCTAGTTGGACACTAGGAAGGATATACACCAGTAATATACAATAGTAACAGTTGGCAATAGTAATGCTACTATGTTACAATGCACAGGTCTACCCCTAAAGATGATTGTCTGACTTCAAAATGTGCACAGTTTAAATTTGCTGAAACCTTTAACTGAAGAGTCTAAGTAGTTATTTATTGATCTTTATAAAAGTCTATCAAAACAAAAATAAATCAACAACATTAATCTAAACACTTCCATAGGAGTTATCCATTCTTAAATGCTGGCTAGTGGATTCTCAGTGAGTCACACTGGATAAGCAATTATCTCTTCCTTTTGTAACTGCCATGATTTTACACATGTTAGATTGGTTGTATTTTACATAAGTGAGGAAGTAGGCTGCCATCTGAGCAAAGATACAATGGTGCCTGACCTTAAAGCGATATGTCATAGAGTGTACCTTTGCAGCAAGATTGGGTTGCCCTGTCTGGAAGAGAATTCTCTAAGGTGGATTTCATTCCTTACAGTAGTTAGCCTCCTGGAATCCAGGCTTGAAATAAGACCTGACTCAGACTCAGAAGGACTAAATTTCTTCCCAAATTCTAGATTTGTTTCGCTGCACCTCATTACTTGTATGCTCAAAATGGAGAACTGAAGATACCCAGGCATTCCCCCTGATAACATGAAAAAGATTGCTGTAAATTTTAACAAACAGATGTATAAAATAAACCACTGGTTTTCATTTCTTTGGTGTGAAAGAGTGCTTATGTCATAGGTCCTCTATATTTGATCACTCAGACCCAGTTTCCCTGATTCTGAGGCATCCTTAGGACTCTGAATATGCAAACATCTGGAAGTTTCTAGGAGTGGGGATATGGATAGGAAACCACCTCCCTTCTCTCTTGCCAGAGATACAGGTCTTCTGATATTGATGAATTTTCTTATTCTTCTAGATAATATGTAAGGCATTGCTAGAGGTAGAGGGATTATACATATGAATGATAATAGAACCTGTTAAAAATCAATTGAGGAATTTATTAAAAATTCAAGAATTCCAACTGGGCTTCCAGAGATATAGCTGTAGCAGTAAAAGTGGATCAAAGTTGATGATTTTCCCCTTATCTGGTTACTACAATTTTGTTTTCACTCAATACAACCTATATTTTCCTTTAAGGAAGGCATCAGACGTGCAGCCCTAGAGCTTGCCTGGGGTTGACTACATTTATTTTCACACTAGCTCATAGAGGAATTCATCTGTCATTGGGAAAAAATGTTGAATAATGGTATTGGAAGGTAAAATAACTCTTTTTCATTGAGATTCTTTCCATTCTTTCAGTGTCAGGCAGTTACTTCCATGAGGACTGTAGATTTTGCAGCCATTGTTACCACAAGTAGAGCTGACCTAAGTGGAAACCATGAATGTGGGCTTCTATGTGGATTTAGAATAGAAAGAGAAATACGTAATTTATTCATGCTGAACATTTTAGGAATGTATATCTTGTGCTGAAAGCTATACTCACACTCCTTTAATTTATTCTACAGTGGATCATATGCTGCTAGAATTTGATATTGGTGTAGAAAGGGGAGAAAGTACATATGTGCTGTGACTAAAACCCTCAAAATAATTTATATTATGTTGTTGTTTGACACTTCTCTTATGCTTATGTTGAAAAGTGTCTTTGAGCCTATCAAATATGCTTTATTTTTTAACACATCTTCATATATGTCAAAGTAGAATTTTGAACCAATACTCATTACCAAGTTTGCAGGCTTGTGTTCATTTCCAATTTTTGCCTGTAAAAAAAAACTTTAAGGTGAAATATGTCTATGGTCTGAGAGGTCAGGTATTTCCAAAATGCAAGAATCCAAAATATCCTATTTTTACATGATTGGACAGTTTTTAAACTGACATTGGTATAATTGATATTTCATACAATTTATTTATTTGTTTGTTTATTTATTTTACATCCCAAACACAGTTTCCCCTACCTCCTCTGCTCCAGGTCCCTCCTTTTCTCCCATGTTCCCACAATACACTCTTCCATTTCTATTCAGAAAAGGGCAGGCCACCCATTGATATCAACAAAATATGGCATTTCAAGTTTTAGTAAAAAAGAATAAGGCCCTCGGCTTGTATTAAGCCTGAGTAAGGCAACCCAGTGTCAAGAATAGGGTCCTTAAAGCCAGCAAGAGTTAGTGACAGTCCCTGCTCCTACTGTTAGAAGTCACACAAGAATACTGAGCTATAAAACTGTCAGATATATGCAGAGGGCCTAGGTCAGTCCCATGCAGCCTCCCTGGTTGTCAGTTCAGTCTTTATGAGCTCCTATGAGCCCAGGTTAGTTGTTTCTGTAGGTTTTATGATGCCCTTGACCTCTCTGGCTCCTACAATCTTTCCTCCTTCTTTTCAGCAAGATTCCCTGAGCTCAAACTCATGTTTGCCTGTGGGTCTCTGCATCCATTTCCACCAATTGCTGGATTAAGTCTCTCTGATGACCACTGGCCTCAATCTATGAGTATAGCAGAATATCATTAGGCATCATTACATTGACTTTTTTTTTCTCCAGTTGTGTTTTGTTCTGTCTTAGGTCTCTGGGCCATCCATCCTGTGGGCACTCATGGCATGGGTCTCAGGCTAGACCAGTCATTGGTTAGCCACCCCCACAATCTCTGTGTCACCCATACCTAAGCACATCCTATAGTCTTGATGGACTATAGGTCAAAGGTTCTGTGGCTGGGTTGGTGTCCCAGTCCCTCCACTGGTAGGCTTGCCTGGTCACAGGATGTGGCTGGTTTAGGATACTATTCCTTTTTGCTAGGAGTCTTAGCTGAGGTCATCCTTAAAAATTCCTGGGAGTTTACTTTGCATCAGGTTTCTACCTGACCCTGAAATGACCCCCTTTTTCAGTTGGCTCTTTCAGTACTCTTTCTCACCAGCCTGATCTCTCATGTTTCCATTTTCAGCTGCTCCCAGTCTACCCACAAAATCTTCTATTCCACCTTCACAGGGAGATCAGAGTGTCCCCTTGAGCCCTCCTCGTACCCAGTCTCTCCGAGTCTTTGGATTATAGCATGGTTATCCTTCCCTTTACAGCTAATATCCACTTAAAATGAGTATATACCATGCTTGTCTTTCTGGGTCTGGGTTACTTCACTCAATTTTTAATCTTTTATTTTTTAATAAGAAAAATTTAGAAAAAGTGAAAAGATCTTTTGCAAAGGCAATTCTGAAATAGTGAAGAAAATTATATATTTAATAGTCGTGTTAAAGTATTCTTTCTTACTGTTAATTATGAAGCTTGAGCATTGCTGAATACTCTTTGTGCATTTGTTTGAAAACAGGTTTTTTTAATTTTTCTCTACCCTGTTACAAGAATTGTGAAAACAAACTTTAAAGTTGGGTTCTTAATGCCATGACCTTATAAAGTATAGCTAACTCCTAAATGGCTCAGGGTGTACTATGCTTTTAAGCTAGTAAAGATGTATGCATATAGACAATGTGAACAGTGTGATGGCAAGGATTATCATTGTCAATTATATTATAAATGCAGAGACTCGGGATTATATAAACTTAGTCACAATCTAATGATAACCCACCATAGTTATGTTTATAAATGGAATTAATCTGAAATTTAATTTTTTCATTATTTTATACAATAAATTTTGATCATGTTTTTCCTTTCTCCCAAATTCCAAGATCCTCCCCACCTGCCTACTCTTCCAACTTCATATCTCTTTCTATCTTTTATAAAAAGAAAAACACAATAACAAAGCAAGCACACAAAAGACAATAAAACTAAGCAACAAAAAAGCAATACATAATAGAACAAAAATTGAAAGCACCAGAATAGATTAAAAAAAACTTAGCTCATGGTATGTAATTCAAGAAGAGCTTTATTAGGAAAGACTTGGCATACACAGGTCTTAAAGAACATTAAATAATCTTTTGCTCTATGTCTGTGTCATTTTCTTCATTTTCCTGACTGTTTTTCCAAGATTATTGCAAGGATGTTGAATTGGTGGCTACCTCAGAGCTCCTACAACATAACAGAATTTTTACAAATGCTTGTGAATATTCACTCCATCAAGCAATGATACCTGATTCTGGTTATCCATGCAGGCCTAAAAATGAAGCAAAAAACTATTCTTCATTGTCATATATCAAGATGCTACTGACAGTACAAGATAAATAATATCGTTTAGATTAAAGTCAAAGATGTAAATCCATTCTGTGCCCTTCTTATTGTACACTTGTTCAAAGGACTGGATGCTGGAGAAGTTGACCTCTTCTGAATGACTTTTCAATGTTATATTTTTGGTGGTGGTAGTGAAGAAGATAGAGTGTATAGCACTTACAGTATCAAAAGAGCAGGGCAGATAACTTTCTAACACAAAAAACTCATTTCAGTGTGGGCAATGTGAACATTCACTCTAATGGCAAGCTTGGACTCTGTGGAGCCCACAAAGATTCCAACTTGTGGTATGACACAAGGTCAGTGAGTCAGACTTTATGTTGTTCTCCAAGAGTGTGTCATAGGTTGCAAAGGCATGGTTATCAGGTGTCTTATACTTTAAGGCCTAATCACAAGATGGGACATGGTTACCAGTGTTTGAAGGCTCTGCAATTGGTTTATGTTGTGCTTTGATCTTGAAAGGAAAAGATCATTTGCTTCTCCCCTTGCTGGTGTATAAAAAACCCATTAGAAATAAACTTGCAGCTGCTGGTATTGACCCAGGGCCCTCCAGACACGTCTTGTGTCTCTGTCTTTCTCTCTGTCTCCATCTTTATTTCTTCCTATTACTTCTTAATTCCTCACTTCCCTCTTCAAGGGACCCTTCAATAAGTAGGGGCTGAGCCCTAACACTGGGCTGTGCCCCAACAGAACTCAAAGACTGTCAGTTCTCTGTTCTCACATGTGGATGCTAACTTTGAGGATTGCCCACGGAAGACAGAAAACAGCTAGGAAGTCATGAATGGCTTTTCAAAGCAAAGGGTTGGAGCACAGATACTTTGAAGGAATGGTGAAAATCAGAGCAGAATAGATTGGGCCCAGTAGGGGATAAGTGAGCAGTATAGAGGAGGTAATGTGGGGAGGGACACTTAACACTAAGTCTTTTCAGAAAATCATGTGGAAATCTATTACTGTAGTAGCTTCCCAAATATATATAAATCCATATACATGTATATTGATAAAAATAATTAAAAATTAAAAACAGAGACAATGATACTCCTAGTAGTATTGGCAATTAAACATAAAGCCCAGTGTAAGAAATGAATGATGTAATTTGGAGTTATCAGTCAGTGGTTCCTGTAGAACCTTAGTTGCCATAAGTGGCTGCCACTGTTTTGTTTATTCTCCAGAACTTGATGGTAGAATACTATTGCTGAAGACATCTTGTATTTGAGTTATGTAACATGGAGATAACATATTGGTACCAGCCTGGAAGATTCATCCCCACTTGCTAGTTTCTACATTGCTGGAAGGTGATCGGCATGCTACTGGAGGAGAAAAGCAATTACCAGTCCTATCTATCTATGTAGACTGTAACGATTAAAAAAGACTGGACTGGAAGACTATGCCCACTGGTTCAGTAGGGAAAGTTATGGTAATGTTTGTTGCTGTGATAAAACACCATGACCAAAAACAATTTGGAGAGGATAGGGTTCATTTCATCTTACAATTTTCAGGTCACAGTCCTTCACTAAGTTCATCAGGGCAGGAAACCTTATCAGCAATGAAAGTGGAGGACATGAAGGAATGCTGCTTACTAATTTACTCCTCATAGCTTGATTATTCTGTTTTCTTATACCATCCAGGAACTTTTGCCAGGGGTGGCACCAACAACTAAGGGCTTGGCCCTCTGATAACAATAACTAGTTAAGAAAATGACTCACAGGGTTGCCTACAGTCCAATCTAATACATTGTCTCAGTTGTGGTTCCCTGTTCTCAGATAACTCTATATTGTGTCAAGCTGACAAACAAACAAACAAGCAAGCAAAAAGGTAGCACAAGTAGTAGCCAATAATTTTCTGATTGAATTTAAGTTCCCTGCAACAAGACAGCCATCATGTCTGCACCATTACTGTAGCCAAGAACGTGTGGCTAGTTAGGTCATAGGCCCTGTAAGAGAACCTACTACCACTACTCTACTAAATAGACATAGTATTAAACTGATTCTCAGTGATTAACTATGTATATATAAATGTATATTATATACATGCATATATAAAGAGATGATAGATGGATGGATAGATAGACAAGTAAATAGATGATAGATAGATAGATAGATAGATAGATAGATAGATAGATAGATAGATAAGATAGATGACAGACAGAAAGATAGGTAGTGATAGGTTATCCTCCTCAGAGAACTTTCTTTTAGCAGTAAGTAGTGACTAACATAGAGAGTTACAACTGGTCAGGTCCTGAATAGCATGTACCACTTCCACCCAAAGCTCAGGGATCATTGAGGAAGAGGGCATAAAACACTGTAAAATGTGAGAGAGTGGACAACAGGGCACATGCAGATATGAACTCCCCGTACTTGTGATTGCATGCATGGGATATGTATAAGACTTAGACAGACAAAATCTCAGCAGGAAGAAAGAAGGTTATCACAAGGACACACCGCTGGCAGAAGAGTTATTATCAGTGCAAGGACACAGCGAAGAGAAAAGACAGTTTTCTCCAGTGGTGTTTTCCATGGTAGGCTGCCCATTTTCCAGTGAATGGCACCCCACACCTATGTGCATATGGGATCGGATGCACCAATCATACTCAGAGGATGAAAATAAGGAAAGGGTGAATATTAAAAGGTGTAGGAGGTGCAGGCATAACTGGAGGCATGGAATGGGGACTGGATTTGATCTAAACAACACAATAAAATTATAAACATACCAATTCTCTTTGCTTCTGTCTGGATAGAGCACCTTGGATAAATCATGGTGTTCTCTTGACCTCAGCATTCTATTTGGAAGAGTGAGCATTCAAAGGGCACAATGATCTTACAAGGAATAAAGTTTATATTCTGCAGTTCTGTCTGTAGCCACAACTCCTTTCCAAATGATGGCTCTGTGTGTGTGTGTGTGTGTGTGTGTGTGTGTGTGTGTGTGTACATAGTAAGCAGTTCCCAGAAAGATCATTATTGTCCAATAAAAACATAGGCTGCAAGGAAAAGTGGTGTTGGAACTGTGATTTTTTTATTGTGTCTACCCAGGACTTGGTAGCAGGGAGTAGTAAGAAAATTGGTTAGGGGTAAAAGGCACAGAATCAGATGCAACTTGGTTTGAATTTGAACATAATACCTCCTTCACAAAACTGTGTTGTGATTAATTGTAAGATGAACAGTGATGAGAATACATGCCTTCAAGTTGTGATGAGTATTAATAAGATTATTCTTAGGATCTGTCCCTTTTACATGAGCTAGCTTTCTGGAACCCATTCCCTAAGATGGGATGCCTTTCTTGGCCTTGACAGGGAAGTGTAGCATGAAGCTTAAAAGTTCTTATTAATAAAATCAAATCCATGCCAGGTATTGGGTGAAATGCTGGATGGTCAGAGAGGCAGAACAAGCCACAGCTAACCTCACCTGGCCAACTTCTCAGCTGATCTTGTTTCCTCAGACTGGAAGCCTCTGTGTCCTCATATGCGAATGGCTCTCAGCTGAACTCTGCTGCTAGAAGCCTGAAAGCTTAACCAGCCAAATGATTAACCAGCCAAATGCTTCTAGTTCCAGGTCCTCATGCGTAATATATCTTTCCGTCTTCTACCATCACTCCATGAGATTAAAGACTCACTCCTTGGGATTAAAGGTGTGTGTCACCATGCCTGGCTCTTTCCAATGTGGCCTTGAACTCACAGAGATCCCAGATGGATTTTTCCCTCTGGAATGCTAGGATTAAAGGTGTGTGTTACCACTGCCTATCCTTTATGTTTAATATTGTGGCTGTTCTTTCTCTGACCCCAGATAAGTATATTAGCATTCACAATATTTCGGGGAACACAATATCACAGGGAAGGGTTTGGTCCTGCCCCAACTGAATGTACCAGACTTACTGATTCCCCATGGGAGCCTTTACCCTTTGGAGGAGGGGATGGAGGGTGGACTGGTGGGTTGAAGGCTGGGTGAGGAGTGGGAGGAGGGATGTGAGGGAGATCTGTGGTTGATATGTAAAATGAATTTTAAAAATTCTTAAATTAAAAAAAAAATTATTCTTAGGACCCCAACCTGTCTGGAACAGAAATGCTCTCCAGGGTTATTGATTTTGTTGTTTTTTATCATTGCTATCATTTATTAATATTTCTCAGAGTATCATTAAAATTTTATTGAATAAATAACGACACTCAACATTGACCCAGAAGGGCTTTGGAGAGGTGTCCATGTGGGAAGTTTCCTGATGGCATACTAGCAATTGTGATTTATGGTTTATGTATCATTGTTTTGATTGAGGCTCATATTGAAGTTTCTGTTTTTGTTTTTTCTGTTCATAGTGTTATGATTCATATGAGCTATGACTCCAAAATGACTCAGGTGAACAACTCATATCTTACTTTTAACTATTGTGCAGGAAGGTAGCATGACACATCGGGATTCCCTCATCTTTCAGACTGTCTAAGATAAAAATGTTTTTGTGTTACTTAGTATATTAAGTTAATTATTTAATATCAGGAGAAACTCAAATATGTAAGTACTTTTTGTGTCTTTTCTATTATAGATTTCTTTAACAAAGGATCATCTTACCCTATGCATCTAGTTTACATATCTAAGTTATGTACACATTAACATTTATGACAACTATAGTCTTAAACCAGGGTGGTACATTACTTAAGGGACTGATTAGATCAGAGTTGAGTAATTGAGAAGAAACCCCTCATTTGTGGTCTTTTATGCTCCCTGAATCTAGACTCTTCCTATTTCCCTGCAATGAGGGTTTTTGTTGAGTTTGGATGGTGCAGAAGACCTTCGAAATTACTCAGATCACCTATTTCTCATGGCTCACTCTTCCTGGATTCAATAAATATTAACTTATCCACTATGTGAAAAATATCACCCACAAAGAAGCTAGAAGTTTGTTTTATGATCCAAAATATCTCAGAAAATGGAGTATCTTAAGGAGGTCTATAAGTCTACTGGAATAGATTGGACCGAGAATGTTTCCTGATAGTTCATGTGTTAATTTCTTGATTTCAGGTGGTTCAGTAAAAACATGATAGAACCTTTAAAAGGTAGGTAAGGCCTTGTGAGAAGTTACTGATAATTTGGGATGCATATTTGAAATGCCTTGTGTTTGCTCTGGCTCTCTTTTGTTCTCTGGCCATGAGGTGAGTGGTATTCTTCTTTTTTAAATGTGCTGCCCTGACTAGGGACATAAAATCAATTAGTCTAATCATAGACTAAATCTGTGAATCTTTGAATCAAATATAAGCCTTTTATACTTTAGTTTTCTTAGATAATTCAATATAGTGCTGTATGCTTACTAGTATATTTAAAATCATGAGTCCATAATTGGGAGGGTTGATTATGAAAGGAAATTTCGAGAGAGATATCTGGAAGAGTAATAAAAATTTAGAAATGAGTTTTCCAATGAAAATTGGAAAACAATGTTATAATTCAGATCCAGGATATGCCTGTCTTTTATCCAATTGCAGGACTTAGAAACACATGAAAGGCCAATATAAACTTGTTATGAACTACATTCCCCTTCCAAATCCACGTATTGAAAACCATGATTTCAGTAACATAAAGTGACCAGATTGGTAAACAGATTCTTTCCCACTTGATTAGGATGAAGTAATGTCATCAAAATGAGATTCTAAATTGTTGTGGTACCATTATAACAAGAGTCTCCAAGGATGTGCAAAGACAGAACAAAACCACATGGAGAGCCTTGAAACAGCATCATCTCATCTAGTGACAGGGTGATTATGGGCATTTTAGATTCTACAACTGTGAGAAAAATAAGTTTTTATTTTTACATATTCTGTGGCATATTGTAATGGTAGTCCAAATAAATTATTCAGAATGACGACAATTTTATATCTAAACCTTATGTGATACACTGTTAGCAAGTGGACTTCTTAATACTGCATCAGAGAACTTGTCACTCTGACCCAATCAGTAACAGGGACTTATAGAAAATTACAACCCTTCCAACAGGAGAGCTTAGGACTTCAATATTTTGTGGACATCAAAAAAGTGACAAAGTCTCTTAGATTAAAACAAAGACAACTTTCCAGAGACATATAATGAATGTGTGGGTTTTACATGCCCCATTTCCCTGTCAAAACTCATCAGTCAGACTAAGTAGCTCCCTGCTCTTGGAAGAAAAGAACAAGGAGTAGAATGAAACAAGAGAAATTGTTAATGGTCTGTGTACATGTAAGGCAACATCTGGTCAGTGACAATCATCTTGCACTGGTCACAGATACAGACCCATCAGAATTCTCTAAAGAGGTCAAATATGATTGAGCTTAAGTATGGGTCATCAATGAGAATTAGAGCCTTCCTTACATTTGTCTTTTTGGCCAATAGTAAGTAACTAAGTAAAAGACTAGGTCATGAGCAAAGTATCAGCTTCACTAAGACATATACTATCAGTCAGATACCCTTTTAACTTCAGCACATTATAAACATCCTGTAATAGAATTCATGCTTTGAAAAGCACTATTTTTCTACTTATTTGACATTGAAGAATCTGAAACTCAAAAAGTTTTGATTTTTGATGCTCATTCAAGTAACATGCAGAGATTTCTGAATGAGTAAAACTTGAAATAGAGAAATAAGATGATTGGCTATGGTTTAGCTTAGCCTGAATGGACTTCTCCAGTAAATTTTTTTTATGAGACTTATCAGTTCTCAACCAAACAAACCAAAAATCTAGGAATCAAAAAGAAAGACAAATAGAGCAATAATAATAAATTTTCAGTAAAATCTGTAAGATGCTATTTTTATTTGAAGTACACATTATGGAAATCAGAGACAAATATCTTGAGATCCAATGTTGACAGAAACATTCATTTAAAGGTAAAAATAGCAAGACATTAGTAGTGATTGCACATGATTGAGACTGATGAGTGTAACTTATTTTATAATCACTCATGAAGAGAAGATAGAAGGACCTGACCAGTGTTAAATTAAGAAAAGGCAGAAGTGGAAGGGTTCAATAGAAATATGAAATCAGAACACTTGAAATGATTACACAGACATTCTGCTCTGCATTCTGCAGCTGCTACACCACATAGGTACCCTTACTTTAACCGGAGTGTGTTCAACACCTGAACATTTCACCTTCAAAAATGAAATGCCACTTTCACACAAATTGCACTTGTAATTTGCTGTTCTTGCATGTTTATGGTCATATTATTAATTATAAATGACAATCATCATTGATCTTAAAGTAATTCCAGAAGCTTATATGAAGTTCCACAGAAAGTGAAGGAAGCCAGGTCTCTGATCTGAGGAATTCTGGAAATCACTGGGATGGTCATAGGTAGACTCTTGAGAGCCATTGTTTTTAATCTGTTCCATATAGCAGATGGAAGCCTCAGGTCTGCTGCTTGCACAAGTTTAACTGATTAACACAGCATTACTTCTTGAAAAGAGAAACTTTGACAAGATCTATGCCTCTTACTTTATTTAAATTATCTTTGAAAAATATATTGCCATCTTGTAGAATATAAGTCAAAAAAGCATAGATAACAGATTCAAACTCTACAAGAAGACAAATTTCAAATATTTTAAGAGTGAACAATTTTAAGGAAACCTAGCTACACTAATGTCTTTGAATATAACTTAGATAACTTTAAACTTAAATCTACTCACAGCCAAATTAGACGAACTACCACAGGTATTCTGAACAAAAATGTCTTGTATTCGTGACCCAGAGTTGCATTCTCTCGTGCCATAGGTAGTGCCTGCCCCTGAAGTTGGTTTTGACTCAGTAGCATCAATGAAAGGACACCAGGGACTTAGTGGAAGCTGTGAGGTATCATTTCCAGATGCTTGAAGGCCTTGGGCAGCATCTTTTGAGAGACTTTTAGGAAACTCTGCAGGAGTTTGCTTAATTCTGCTGTTCCTACACTTTCTTTTGTGAAGAAGGAAGAATACCACCCACACAGTGAAGATTGTTGCAATGTAAATGTGTTACTTTTGAACTTTAAACCTCCAGGAATCTTCCGGATGCTGTCTTCCTTTCAGAGCTGAAAAGGAATCAAGAATAACAAGACAGACTCTTCTTTTTTTTTTTTAAATGAAAAGGTGTATTCATAGCATTAACCTGGCTGCATAACAAAAGCAGTGGTAAGGAGTTTGCAAGAGGAAGAGAACATAAGGGGAGATGGAAAGGGACTAGAGGAGTGACAGAGAAAGAGGCAAAGATAGAGATAGAGATAAAAACAAAGGTACAGAGACAGAGAGACATAGAAAGACAGAGAGAACACTCATATTAGGATGATAGCACATCATTGTAGTTTATGGACAGGTAATGGATAGCATAGGATTGCTAAACTGGGGATTCTCAAGGAGAAAAGTGTCTAAGGATTATCCTCCTGTAGGCCACATTTTAGTCTTTGGATTAAATACAGACTGGAAAACTGGATAGATGGCTCAGTGGGTAAAGGTGTTTGCTGCCAACTCTGATGACTTGAGCCTGACTCTTGGAACCCACATGGTAAAGAGAATTGAATCATGCAAGTTTTCTGTCCTCTGTCCTCCACATGTGGCATGCAGTTATACAAGTACAGACATACATACAAACCCCCCACACACACACATGAACTACTACCAACAACACCATAAGTAAATAAACTTAATAAAATTATATTTAAATTAATAATATGGACTGCAAGTGGTATTGAACTTTGATATGGATGTGAAATAACCAATGGTACCTGAGTTGTTCTCCGCTCTTTGCCTTCTGAGATTTATCTTATTATTGCAGCTGCTATCTAACTAGCAACAAATCCAAATTAGTAATTTTAAAAACCTTTGAAGATGGCCCCATCCTTTATAGTACACAGCTTGTAAAACAACTGAAACTCAAGGACTCTGATTACTGGTCAACAGAATGGTATCTGAGTCATATTTCTGGCTTTATGTTGAGATAAAGTCATAGGAACTCTCTGGAAGCTCACTAATAGATAGCCATCTAAATTTTATAAATACTAGCTGTGTATCTTCTAAAGAAATTCATACCATTTTTCCCTCCCATAAAAGCCTGCAAAATGTGCCTGTATATCACCTAGACAGAAAGACATCCCTTAGATATATGGGCTTTGGTTAAGTATAAAATGTGGGTGAGCACAATGGTCTCTTACACCACTGTCTACTCTTAGTTCTGACAAGAGCCCCACTTTGCTCTATATTAAGCTCTATACCTACCTATACTATACTATATGTTTCTCTTCTTAATGCTTTCAATAGAGAGCATGCAGGCTGGGAACACCTGCGAGTTCAAATGGAAACCCGCCCTGGTGAGATATTCAATGTACTGTCCCATGCTCTCTGTCCAGCAGTGTTATTATTACTATTACTATTGCCTTAGACTTTTGAGTTACACAATTATTTTCATCACTTAAAAAAAAATGTTTAAACTTTTCCTCCCTCACAAAATACCGCTCATCATTCAAATTAGCAAAAGGGAAGTACCTATATATTCCTAAGATAAAATGCTTTGATGGCCCTGATGTATATTTCTCAAAAGATTTAAAGGAACAGAGTCACACTAAATTCATTAATCTAGTCACTCTGTTTTTTTTCATGTGTATGAATAATTTAGTGTGTGTGTGTGTGTGTGTGTGTGTGTGTGTGTGTGTGTGTGTGTGCATCTATGTGTGCTCCCTTTTCTCTTCTCAGTTAAATTTTCTTTGGATGTACTACCCTTTGCCCTTCTAATTGTCCTACCAGACCATATCAAATACTTTCTCCACTGCGCAATTCATGATTAACACCCTCTGAAAGTTTAAATGTCACATTTGCATCTCACTCAATGTTTAAAATGAAAGGAGCTAGCAAGAAAAATATGCCATAGGAAAAGGATTCTCAGTGAATGGAAAACGGTAATAAACCTAATGTACAGATCTCATCTATGAGTGCTTAGCCTCCCTAACCTCTCTCATCCATCCTGTTCAATGGGTGGCCATAACAGGGACCCCTCAATCCACCCTACACCCAAACCTCCTGTGTAGCATGAATTTTAACAGGTCTTATTAATAAAAACAAACCCAAAGCCAGTTATTGGGGTGAATGTTGTTAGATCAGAGGAGGAGAACAAGCCACAGCCAACCTCACCTCGTCAATTCCTCAGCTGGTCTTCTTTCCTGAAACTGGAAGCCTCTGAGTCCTCATCCAGAATGAATCTCAGCTGAAGTGCTACTCAAAAGCACAAAAGCTTAACCAGCTCTAGTTCCTGGTTCTCATGTCTTATATACCTTTCTGCTTTCTGCCATCACTTCCTGGATAAAAGGAGTGAGTCACCATGCCTGGCTGTTTTCAGTATGGATTTGAATTTACAGAGATCCAGATGGATCTCTGCCTCTGGAATGCTAGATTAAAGATGTGTGCTACCACCGCCTAACTTCTATGTTTAATATTGTGGCTGTTTTGTTCTCTGACCCCAGATAAGTTTATTAGAGTGCACAATATTTTGGGGAACACAATATCACCACACTCCTGTTCCATTGGAACCTCTGTGTGGAATCACCACACAACACTAAAACATTTTCTTTGTTCCAATTTCTGTATCCCAAAATGAATACTTTCTGAAAATGTAAACTGAATTTTCTTGTGAATATAATGGACATTAAAACTATTGTGGTAATATAGTGATTGGTGTGTTTTTATTCACTAAGAACCATGTCTACATCTTTCCAAAAGTAGTTACCTTGATGATGAATAGTATGGTTATTTTTCATTTTCCTCATATAATTAGTAAAATTGGCATACAAAATAACCATAAGATATTGTAAATTAGACTGGTTTAACCATGGAAGAGATTTCACAAATAATATAATTTGGAGCTAGACATGACTGCCCTAGATACTCTTGCCAGTTGCAAATAGCATGACTTTGAGACAGCTTTTCTGAAGATAAAGTTTTTGTTATAAAATCAGGTCAATGATACAATTTTCTTTTAGGATTTAAAAGAAGCATTTAAATTATCTTAATTTATGTCAGATAATTATTAAACATTTAATTCTTGTTATTGTAAAGCCATAGTAAGCAAAATGATTTACTAATAATTCTGTTGGACTTTGCTATATATTTGATAGATTTTCAGACGAGCATATTGCCTCTCAGAAATGCTGTCTTTTCAGAAGTTTTCTACTGTAAGCACAGTTTTCAAAAAGCTTCAGGTAATGCCAATAATTTAATGTTTCAAAACATAATGGGGAATGCTGTAAAGAACTCTGAGTGGTTAAGAGCACAGAATGCTTTTACAGATTATCTAGGTCTGGTACCCAGTACCCAGGTCATGCAGCTCACAACCTCTTGGGCTTCCAGCCTGGGGGAGTTCTGACAGCTCAGACAGTAACAGAGTTAATTCCACAGAATTAAACAAATTCAACATAAAAGAATGCTACACATTCTTGCATCATTAAAACATGTGTTAAGCAGCATAAACAAATGCAACACATCTTTAACTAATATTCTACAACAGGCCATATCAATTTTTTTAACTCCCTTGATTTCCTGAACCTTCTAAGTTGTCTAAACTTCTTGAATCTTGGACATTCAGCATTTTGAGTCTAATGTGTCTCATTCATTCCTCCAGGATGGAGCATTTAAATTTAGAGTACACAATTAGCCTATCGAAAAGACCAAGAGCTCCTACCACAATTCTGATCTACTTACTACTTTCATCTAAGTCATTTGACTTCACTGGTCCAGGTGTATGTGACTTTACTACAACTGATAGAAGCAAACACTGAATGAAGGCCCTCATGTTGCCACCTCTTCTTTCAATGTAAATAGCTTAATGCCTGCAGACAAAGATTGACACAATATTGTACTTTCCCCTTTGTACTTCTCAGCAAACCCCTCTACATTTTCCCAGTCTGTATTAGTCAGACTAATTGGTCTTTCTAACAACAGTGCACAAACTTTCCCTGGCTAGTACCTCTGTATTGCCTTTCACCTCATCCCAAATTTCCTGTTCCAATTATTTATTTCGAATTTAAAAAATGAACTGAAAATCTCCTCTACCAATAAGGTTTCCTGGCACTGATCAAACATATGCAAATTATTTTCCAACCTGCACTCCCATGACCAAGCTTTGCTTGTTCTCATAGCGTTAAATACTTCATGAAATTCTCTCCTTACTTGTGTGTTTTATTTTGCATATTATCACCAAAAGGTGACCAGTTCATAAGTGTCCATTATGTAAAATAATACAAGGCATAGAATAAAAATCTAATCAAACCTGTTTAAAATTTGTATTTAGTACATAAAGTAATGGGTTTCAATATGTCTTTCTCATACATATATAATATTAAGATTTGTTCTTCTTCTTTTTTTTTTTTTTTTTTTTTTTGTTTTTCGAGACAGGGTTTCTCTGTGTAGCTTTGCGCCTTTCCTGGAACTCACTTGGTAGCCCAGGCTGGCCTCGAACTCACAGAGATCCACCTGCCTCTGCCTCCCGAATGCTGGGATTAAAGGCGTGCGCCACCACCGCCCGGCTAAGATTTGTTCATATTTACTACCTTACTGACATTTCCAATTTTTCTATCCCTGTCTTGTTACCTTCTTTTTCCAAATAGTACCCCATTCTGTTTTCTTGACCCAAGTAATAAATTACCTCTCTAATTATCTCTCTCCCAGTTTAGAACTTTTCCTCCTTTCTCATAATCCCCTTTCTCCTTTCATGTCCTCCATTTGAATAGAATATTCTCAAAGAAAGAAATATAAATGATCAATCAATATAAAAGTGTTGAATATTTTTAACCATTGAAGAAATGAAACTTAAAAATCATAACATTACTTCTTATGCCAATCAGAATGACTGTCACTGAGAAAATAAATAACAAATGATGGTGAAGGTGTGGAGAAAAAAGAAACTCTTATATAAGTAGTAATGGCAACATAAGAAAGCATGGCCATTGCTGGAATCAGAAGGTAAGTTCCTTAAAAAAACAAAAATAGAACTTCTATTAAGTTTACTACTCTAAGGTAAATGCTTACAAAATCTTGAATCAAAACTATCTATCTGATCTATCTATCTATCTATCTATCTATCTATCTATCTATGATCTATTTATCTATCTACGTATAGATATAAATATTTATTATTGTTTTAAGTATGTGTGTGTATGTGAAAATAAAACTAAAACTACCAGATTGTCTAATAAAAAACTGAATGGCCAATACCAAGGCAGAAGAAAGGACAGGTGGGGCTAGCAGGCAGAGAGAATAAATAGAAGGAGAAATATGGGAGAAGAGGATATTGGAGCAAGAAAAGGAGGAGGACACCAGCTACACAGCCAGTCACAGAGTAAGAAGTAAAGAAAAGTATGCAGAAATAGAGAAATATAAAAGCCCAGAGGCAAGAAGTAGACAGGATAATTTAAGAAAAGGTGACTAGAAATAAACAAAGCTAAGTAAGAAAAAGTCTCCATGTGTGATTATTTCAGATGTGGATGGCAGGCCCTCCCCAATGTAAAAGAGTGGGGAAAAAAACAACTACAAAGACCCACCTTAAATTAAAAAGCAACACATAACTGTTAGAAAGGGTAATTACTTTTGTAAAACTGACTGTATCTTGAATGGTGAGATCTAGTGATACAGGTTACATGAGTTGTCACCCAGGCTGGGGTCATACTTTCATTGATGCAGCTGCCTAATGTCACCATGCTTCTGTAAGTAACCAGAATAGACATATAGGTTTGGTAATCTATGTTTAGGTACAATCTTCTGTTACTTTGTCATGGGCGCCCTGTATGAGATGAACAGATTTTTGTTTACATCTCCCCAGAAAATGTCACAAAACAATGGATGCAAGGACCAAATGAAAATAGGAGGAATACAAAAATCCCAGGATAGCACAAACAGTCCTTTGTAATAAAAGAATTGCCTGAGGCATCACCATCCCTGATCTCAAGTATTACTACAGAGCTACAGCAATAAAAATAGGTTGGTATTGGCATAAAAACAGACATGTTGATCAATGAAATAGAATCGAGGACCCAGATATAAATCACACACAAATCAACATCTCATTTTTAACAAAAAATCCAAAACTATTCCATGGAGAAAAGAAAGCATCTTCAATAAATGGTGCTGGCATAACTGGATGTTAGCATGTCAAAGAATGGAAATAGGTCTGTATCTATCACCCTGCACAAAACTCAGGACCAAGTAGATCAAAGACCTCAACATAAATCCAGTTCTACTTAACCTAATAGAAGAGAAAGTAAGAAATAGCCTTGAATGGATTGGCAAAGTAGACAACTTCCTGAATAGAACACCAGTAGCACAGACATTAAGATGGTCAATTGGTAAATGGGACCTCCTGAAACTGAAAAACTTCTCTAAGGCAACAGACACTGTCAATAGTACAAAATGGCAGCCTACAGCATAGGAAAAGATCTGTACCAACCCCACCTCAGAGAGTGGCTGATCTGCAAAATAAAGAACACAAGAAACTAAACATCAACAAACCAAATAATCCAATTTAAAAATGGAGTACAGATCTAAACAGAGATTTCTAAACAGAGGGATCTCAAATAGCAGAGAAATTCTTAAAGAAATGTTCATGATCTTTAGCCATCAGGGAAATGCAAATTGAAACATCTCTGAGATTTCATCTTCCTCTTGTCAGAATGGCTAAGATCAAAAACACAAATGACAGCTTATCCTGGAGAAGATGTGGATTAAGAAGAACACTCCTTCACTGCTGGTGGGAGTGTAAACCTGTATTGCTACTTTGGAAATCAATATGGCAATTTCTTAGAAAATTGGAAATCAATCTCCCTCAAGAGTCATTCATGTCACTCCTGGGTTCAATAATACCATAAGGACACTTGCTCAACTATGTTCATAGTAGTATTATTCATAATAGCCAGAACTTCAATACAACCTAGATGCCCCTCAACCAAAGAATGAATAAAAAGTGTGGTACATTTCAAAATTGAGAATTACTCCGCTGTTAAAAACAGTCATTTGCACATTTCAAAGCAAATGAATGGAACTAGAAAGAAATCATCCTGTAGTCAGATGTCACTTTGGGCCACCAACTCATAAATAATAAAATAGAGACATTATTAATTATGAAAACTCAGCCTTAGCTTAGGCTCATCTCTAGTCCTCTTTGTTGTTGTTTTGTTTTTCCAGACAAGGTTTCTCTGTATAGATTTGGTGTCTGTCCTGGATCTCGCTCTGTAGACCAGGCTGGCCTCAAACTCACAGAAATCTGCCTGGCTCTGCCTCCAAAGTGCTGGGATTAAAGGCATGGACCACAACCGCCCAGCTTCTAACTAGTTCTTATAACTTAAATTAATCTAATTTTAATCTACATTCTTTTGCAGGGCTTGTTACCTCATCTCCATACTATCCATCCTGCTTCCTCTGCATTTGGCTGCAGACTCCACCTTTCTCCCTCACAGAGTTCTTTCTGCCTGGAAACCCCACCTATATTCTCCTGCCTAGCTATTGTCCATTCAACTTTTAACACACCAACCACAGCAATACATCTTCACACAGTGTATGAATATCCCACAATATCATCCTGAGTGAGGTAACTCAGACCCAGAAACATGAACATAGAATGTACTTACTTATAATTGGATAGCTATAAAGTAAAGGATAACCATGCTACAATCCACAGACCCAGAGCACCCAAGTGAACACACATGGGTCTTCCTGGGAAGGAGGAATAGGAGACATCTCCTGGATGGACTGGGAGCCAGTAGGCATGGGAACCTAAGGGACTAGGTTGGGGAATGGGTGGAGATGGAAAGTACTGAAAGAGATGACTAGAAAAAGGGACTTTTTCAGGACTGGTAGAAATTTGATTCAAAGGAAACTAGCAGGAATCTATATGGATGACCCCACCTAAGACTCTTAGCAATAGTGGATATGTAGCCTGAACTGGCCATCATCTATGATCAGATTGGTAACTACCTCAATTGTCATCAGAGAACCTTCATCCAGTAACTGATGGAAACAGATACAGAAACCACAGTCAACTATTAGGCTGAGCTTTGGGAATCTTACTGAAGAGAGGGGGTAAAGATTGTAGATACCACGGGGGTTAAAGACATCACCAGAAAACCCACAGAAATAACTAACCTGGCTCATAAGAACTCACAGAGTCTGAATCAACAACCAGGGAACCTGCATTGGATGGACCTAAACCATATACATATATGCAACCATTGGGTAGCTTGGTCTATTTGTGGGATTTCTAATAATGGGAGCAGGAGCTGTCCCTAATGATCTGTCTGGCTCTTGGGAACCTAATTCTCATACTGGATTGCCTTGTCTAGCATAAATACAAGGTGGGGGGGGGGCTTAGTCTTAGGGAAACTTGATAAGCCATGCTTTGCTGAAAGCCATGAAAGGTCTGCCCCATTCTGAATAGAAACAGAGGAGTAGTGGATTGAGGAGTATATGGAGAAGGGGAAGATAATGAGAGGAGGGGAGGGAAGGGAATATATCCTGTGGCTGAGATATAAAATATCAGTAAATTAAATTTCAAAAAAAATTTACACAAAAGAAGATAAGGAATAATGACTTGGTTTTGGTTACCATTGCTGTAGTGAAATTCAATGATCAAAAGCAACATACAGAGAAAAGGGTTTATTTGGTTTATACTTCCACATTGTATTCCATCACTGGAGGAAGACAGAGAAGGAACTCAAGCATGTTTGGAACCTCACCTCGAGGCAGGAGCTGATGCAGAGACCATGCGGGGTGCTGCTTCTGGTTTGCTTCACATGGCTTGCTCAGTCTGTTTCATTACAGAACCCAGTACTATCTGCCCAGGGATGGCACTACCCACAATGGACTGGGACCTCTTCCATCAATCACTAACTGAGAAAATGCCCTATACCTGCATCTTATGAAGGCATTTTCTCAATAGAGTTTCCCTCTTTTTAGATAACTGTAGCTTGTGTTAAGGTCATATGAAACTAGTCAGCACAAATATATATGTGTGTCCATGTTTGTCTGGATACATTCACACTTACAGCACAATTGAATGCCAGTAGTTCACATTACAAAGTGTTCTTCAGTCGCTAATCTGCTTTTTCTTTTTCTCTCTCTTTCTTTCTCTCTCTTTCTTTCTCTCTTTCTTTCTTTCTTTCTTTCTTTCTTTCTTTCTTTCTTTCTTTCTTTCTTTCTTTCTTTCTTTCTTTCTATCATACTTAACCTGAAGATTATCAGACTGAATCTGGAAATTGACATTTTGGTACTTTACCCACTGATTTATTACCTCAGCCCCCAAATTGTTTGCAGTACAGTACTAAATCATAGAGATGTAAACTTTTCAGGGAAAAGTATGTACTTGGAATTTTAGATTTACCTGTGTGTAAAATTAAAATATTGAGTGTTTATAGCAGTAACTCAACTAATATGTCTTAAATTTTTGCATTCATGAAAAAGGACCTATCAATTAATAATTTTAAAAAAGTGTTTTGGGATCCAAGTAAAGTGAAATTTTTGAAAATTCATGGAAGTTAATTATTATGTCTTTAATATACTAATTTATTACACTGAGTCTTTTTAAAATTAATCCACATGTGGTCAATAATATTATATACTATTCCTCATTTGTAGATGATAGTATTTGGTCCAGAGAAACACAAAGTACATACATGGTCAGATAATCAATTCTTAGGTGTCTTGCTCATCAATCTTTCAGGGTAAAAGCTATTAACCATTATGTGCAGTAAACCCTATAAAAGGTGCAAAATGTATAAATGCAAGCCTTCTTCAATGTTCTTGACAGGGATTTTAAAAAGGAAATGGATTCTTTGTAATATATTATAGTATATATTTTTAATTCAAAAGAAAAATGATGGAGAAGTGAGGGTTAATGTCAGCTGAAATGTCACAAATTCATAATGAGAACTAAATCTGGAATGAAATTATGTTTTTCTATCTTCATCCTTGCAATAAGAAAGGAAAGAGTAAGTATTAGAGAAAAGTCCATATCTGGTAACTCTTTTAGCTACTAACAGCTAGTACTGGATTCCTAAAGAGTGTTTAACAAATCCCATTTAATGTACGAATGTATCTTTGGCATTATAGTCTTCATATTTTGTAGCATAAAATTTTGAAGGGCATAGCTCTGTCCCCTTTTCCTTTTTTTGTCTTATTTGTCTCCATTCACAGTATTTAGACTTGCAGAGATTCATTGAATTTATTATTTATCAAATAAAACCAACTCTTGCTGCTAGGCACTAATGAAAACACAGATGGCACAAGGTAACAATAAGTTAGTGTTTTTGTCACTACCCTGAGGCAAAGCAGCAATCAAATTGTTGGAACCTTCAGTCCAAATGTCATCTGATAAAAGGTTTATACTTTTGTTTTTGTTATGAGTTTGCTTGTTCATTTTAATTCATTAAACTTTCCTGAACCAGAGTTTCATGAATACATAGAACCTTAGAGTTTATTCAGTTCACATAATGACTTTTATGTATAGACACAACTCAGGTTTTTTTTGTTTTGTTTTGTTTTTGTTTTATCATCTTGCTGTGTCTTGAAATGGTATATAACTCAGAGGTATTGTGAGTGGGAAATATTGTACTAAAAACCATCCTTGACTGTCTCGCAACAATCAAAGCCCTAATAAACCACATTTTCTGGTTCAAAACTTCATCTCATACTTCATTTTTGTCCACATTAGTTATTTCAGTTGTATTTTTTTCATCCATAATACATTCATTCACCTGAATTATATTCTAGAAGGGCAGGATATCCATGCATTATTAAGCAGGCTGGCCTAGTAAGTGATCTGTGTGCATGTGTGTCTGTGTGTGTGTGTGTGTGTGTGTATGCATCTTTGTGTTAACTAAAACCCAGATACATATACTACTGAACTTCTGCACAAATTTTTCCACCAGTAAAGTCTGATTATTAAATGACAATAATGACAAGAAATTTGCTCTAGATTGATTTTGTTGCTGTGTAAATTTCTGTTAATAAGTGCAACTTCAGGAAGAAAGGATTTATTTGGTTTATTCTTTCAGGTCACTATCCATCATTGTGGGAAGTCTGAGCAGGGTTCAAAATTGGAATCTGGAGGCAGGAACCATTGAGGAATTCTGTTTGATGATTACTTCTCTGGCTTGCTCATTCTAATTCTTGGCTAGGCTCCTTATGTAGCTCAGGAACACTTGCCTAAGAATAGTGCTGCCTGCTATGGGTTGTATCTTCCGGCATCAATGTTCAAGACAATTCCCCATAGATATGTCCACAGACCAAATATGATCTAGGAAATCCTTACTCAAGGTTTTCCTCTCACATGACTCAAAGATATGTCAAGTAGGCAAATCCAACCAGAAAAGCATGAGTTGAAATGTTAAAGGAGGCATTCATTATTGTACAATATATCCCCAATTTTAATGGTTTAAGATGAATGCAGTCATTACCGTCTTTCATACTTAAGTTCAGAAATTCAGAAAAGTTTTGGCAAGTGTTGCCTGACCCTGACTAATATCAGATGGGGCTGAGAGCAGAGAGATTAGAATGAATAGAAGCAGGCTGCTTAGCTCTGTCTATATACATTGGCATATTAGTCAAGGTATATCTGAGCATGTACTTATTGGGGTTTTCTAAATATTATTTTCTGGAAGTATGCTGTGTCCATGGTGCCTTCATCCATTAGTAAGAATCTTCTGGAAAAATAGGCAGAAGCTGCATAGCATATAGACTTCACATTGTTTCTGTCACGGTGAGGTGCCTGACTGTTTACACAAGTCAAACAGAATCCAACTCAAGGACTATGGCTCCCAACTTTGAAGGAGAGGAATATCAACACCTTTATGAGTATGTTTTCAAATGGCCGTAATGGACTGTATAAATTCTACATGTTTCTTTTGGGTACTTCGCTGAAAACTTAATGACTTCTTTCACTTTTTCTTTAATTACATAAATCCATCATATTCTGGAAGACAACCATATGTATCCCTGGGGTAGGGACACAGTTCACAAAAAAAAAAAAAAAAAAAAAAAAAAAAAAACTATTTCTGTAGAAAGAGGAAGTCTATGGGACATAGAAAACATGTCTGATGATTTCCTTCCTTACTCATACTCCACAAGGCTGGAGGCCAGATCAAGCAGAGCTATTTTGGAAGAGAATACAAATGAGCATTTGCAGTTGTATGAGCTCTTAGAAGGGAAACATCTCTGTGGGGATCCCATGGTGAGTGGGAGAAGACAGATGTGTGAGCAGCTGTTCAACTACTTTATGAGTCATCCCCAAGTGCTCGTGGGTAATTGACAAGGCAGCTAATCCATTCACAAACAATCAAGACTTGACCATATGCCATAGCTGGACTATGTGAGATAGCAACTCGTAAAGAAAGAAGAATGGGGAATTCACCATTGTCATATCAAAAAACACTCATCCTGTGGGAAAAAAACAAAACAAAACAAAACAAAACTTCAGTTCATGAACACAAATACATAAGTAACATTTATGTTCCAAAGCCTCCTTGGTTCCCTTTAACCTGTCTTTATTAGAAAAGACAGAGTAGACCTTTCCATTTCTTTTCTGTTTTATTTTTGTGATTTAAAACAGGAGAGAGAGAAGGGAAAAGAAAGGAAAGGAATGTGATGACTCATTGATTCTCTAGTACATATCAACAATTCTACAAAGCTACAAAAATAGCTAGCATTTATCCTTTAGTCCATCTTATGGAGCATGATGTTATCAATTGAAAATCCAATAAAACAGCACGTTCAGTGATACTTATGTTTTTATTATAATCACGGCATAGTACAAAGTGTAATTCAGAGCCACAGCCCTTCATCCTCCTGGGGACTGAGATTCATTTTGTCTTCATGTCATATTTGCAAATTAAGCTATAATTCCCTCAACAGCCTGAAGTGCACTCGTAAAAAAAAAAACACCCAAAACAAAAATATCTCTCAGATTCTCAGGAACACTATACATTGTATACATTATATTTATTTGTTTGTTTTTATTGGAGTTATGGGATGAGTTCAGGCCATGAGCACAGCTTCGAGAATGATAAGTACTTATACTACCACTTAGCTACTATCTACATCACTCATAGAAATAATGCAGATATTATTAATTTTGAAAGCAATTTTAAGTCTTTATATTCAGACAAATTTTTGAAGTACCCACATTTCTCTAATCCAGAGGTTCTCAACCTTCCTAACGCTGTGACCCTTTAACACAGTTACTATATATTGATGACCACCAACCATGAAATTATTGTGTTGTTACTTCATAACTGTAGATTTGGCACTGTTATGAATTGAAACGTAAATATATGACATGCAGGATGTCTGCTATGCAATTCTCCAAGAGGTCATGACCCACATGTTGAGAACCACTGCTCTATTTATTTTTGACAGGGATCAGAACTTTTTTCCTTGTAAATATTTGAGAAAGATTGTTCTGGTGTGGTAGTTCTCAATGTGTGGTTACCATTCTATATACCCCTCTGAGGACATTTGACAATGTCTATATGTATTGGTTTTCATTGTTGGGGCTGTAGCATCCTGTGTTTATGGATAGCAGTAAGGGATCATCATAGAGTAGAGTCCTTTATAACAAATCCCAATTAAAGGATGAGAGTGATAAGGTGGAAGAGATGTATATTTCACAGGAATAACAAGAAGACAAGTTTCTTAAAGAAAGTGTTTAAATCACTATTTCATGATATATACATATATATATATATATATATCACATTTATATTACATTTCATGTCAATGAATATATCCATATTAATATGAATATTTTCTTGCATATATGTAAATAACACATCTTTCCATCAGAGTTATGTGAGTCTAACTTCTTCATATTTTCAAAAAATGTTGGTAAATATGTAAAAAGTTTTTTGACCCATATGATATATTTTAATCTGGAGATTTTTAACTACATAGAGACCATGGAAATGTTCCTTGCAGTGTAGATGATTTTGATTTCCATACATAGTTACTATGTAACTAATCTCAAATCCTAGTCATAAATTTGTAGAATACACATGAAATTCAGAACTTGTAAAACCTACCTTTGATATATTAGAGGAACAACTACATATTAGACTAAGTCTATCTTGTATTTTTATTCATATGCTACTGATAAATTTCTCTGTAAACCCTCCTTCTTGTAAGTTTAGAATAATGCACACACATTGTCCTGAAACATGCCTATTTTTTATCAGCTTTAAGGGACATTAGAGATAGAACATAGAGCATGAGAAATATTGATACATAGAATTTCAGTGAAGTCCATCAAAATATTATTTTAAAAAAAGATTAAAAAGTGATGCATGTACTCCTTACTGACTTTCCCTGCCAAGTATCAGCTAACTTCATTATCAGTTTCTTCCTTGTTATCTAGAATTCCAAAATCATCTGTATACTTCCTTGAGATGACTCCTGATAAATTGTAACTCCCCTCTCCAAACTTATGCCCATTTTTCCAGGATTTGCACTGTTACACACAGCTGTTATTAAGACAAATGTGCTTATTGTAATTATACAGCACTAAAGACCTGAGAGGTTCACACAAATTATTACTCTTGGGATACTTCTGAAGTTTGTTTATAGCAACGATCCATTCAATCACTCCTTCAATAGATTTGTATTGATTGGGCAATCTTAACTGGCTTTCATCCAGATGCTGTCAATAAAGAATGGATAACAGGCCAATACTGTGAATTTCTTTAGCTTATCAGTAGGCAAGGAATGCAGTAGGCAAACAAGAAAAGTTGTGAGTGTTTTTGTGAAGGAAGCTATAGAGCATGCTGTGGGACAGGACAATGCAGGGGAGTTGCTTTGTATGTACTTGTATTGTATGTGTAATCTTCATCTGGAAAAGATGCTTTTCTGAATAATCCTTTTCTGCTATGATTTTTGATTGTTCGACTCTTTGGCTTTTCCAGAGAACTATATACTTCCATGTGCCAAAAGCTTCTTAATGAACTCATATCATATTAATTCCAGAGGAGACTTTCAGGAATGTCTTAAGAAATTTAAGAGAAAGAGAGTTTTGCAGAGCAGGTTAACTTCTAATGCACCTTCAATAAAGAGATGACTGCACTTATTTGTTACCTTGAAGAAGTCAGGTATGATTTGTCTATCTGTATAGTTACAATGAGAAGAGTTTAGAGGGTTGTAATTTGTTTTGATCTAGCCAGGAGTCTTGATTTTTACTTCTCCCTCTGTAACTTTTGGCAGCTCTTACCCTTCTTGAAATGTACACAGGAATGTAAGGTGCGTAATGCCATAGACATCCCTAACCCAACATCATTTTAATAAGTTGAGCTATACTTTATTAAAATGTCCTGCTATTATTTTATATAGTAGTTATATCATCATAAATTTCTATCTGCTTTCTTCCTGTTATACCTCTTCTTTGCTGTACATACTAAAAAGTATGAATTCCTTAATTTTATATGCATCATGGATGCTTGATGTCAGCTTCTGACACGTGTATAAGTTTGTAGATATGAAATTGCCTACTTGGAATCTCTTCTTGAATTTCTTAGAGTGATGTCAAGTGTGCCATGTTCAAATCAGAAAACTTAATCTTCATTAAAATGTGACTTTCTTAAAGTTGAGTTTTTAGTGAGGTGGTCACATATGCTCTAATCTCACTAGAATTATCAGTTCCTCTCTTGTCACTAAATTTGAAAGGTCACATTACCCTCACATGAGTGTGGCAGAAGGCTTAGGTCCAGTAAACTGTTGATTTTTTAAAGCACTCTCCTCTTAAATTTGATATTGCATGTAAATAATGGAAGGCTCTAAATAAAAATAACATTGGTTAACGTTGGCCATTGGGGTTAGAACTAAATTCTGAGTCTCTCTGATTCCTTTAGTGCACTACTTTAAGGATAGTGGTGTCAAGTCAATTTGACAGGGGCCAAAATACCATAGATGGTCTTGACTACATTAAGAAACATATAGAAAATTATTAGAGCAACTGTGGATGTGTCTGTGCAGGGGTTTCTAGTAATGAGTTCATCAGAAGACATCAACATAATGACTCAACTAAACATTGATGGATTCATAATATAATGGCACATTGGAAAGTGATAAAAGGTAAGAGGAGTGGCTTATTTGGAGGAAGCAGGTCACTGGGAGCTATATCTTGCTTTGTCCTTTTCTGTATCCTTGTCTGTCCCCTGGTTGCCATCCTATGAACTACTTGATCCCACCACATACACCTGCAAAGATGGATTGACACCTCTGAAATGGTGAGCAAAAATAAAATTTTCCTCAAATAAGGTGTTTATACAATGAGAAAGGGAATTAATAAACTCAGGAACTTGTATGATTTGATTCAGATTATCTATATCCATACTCATGAGTAAGAACTCATGGTTTTCTTGCTCACCATCCTTCAGGAGTATCTTCCATGAAATGTGCACCTGCACCTTTGGTTGTCTGGAATAACTTTTTCCTTTATATCTGCCCCAACACAGCTAGTTGATCTGATTAAATGACACTTCCAGACGAGGCACTATCAACCACTGCTGTTGCTGCCGCTGTAGCTATAAAAATACCTCCATCTCCATTTCAGTTTGAAATCTGTGGATATAAAATTCTTTCTTTCACATGGCTTATGACAAATACAAAATATTTCATTATATATGCAAATTTGGGGGTGATGTTCATTTCTCTCACAAGGACATATGATAATTTAAGAAAGAAAATATGTTAGTACTAGTCACTACTCTATCGCTCTATTACACACCAAACTGACTTCTGGCATACGGTATGGTTCAGTAATTATTATTGATTAATTGAATAAATAATGAGTCTTTATAAAATCTACTCATTCTATTTATTATCATGAGTAGCCACAAGTCTCATATTAAAAGAATGTTGAATTTAAAGTGATATGTTCTTAAAATAATTTCACTGAATTACAAGTAATTTCAAATCACCACAAATTTTCTAGTAATATAGCTTATAACTGACATTTTTCCTTTCATTTGACTATGTTTTACATTCTACTATCTTTTGCCAGTTTGTTAGGTACAAAACATTCAAACACAGGAAAACACTCATGTTTAAATGTGTCAAGTTTGTGGTGTTAACATATATAAATTACTGATTTCTTCTAAAAAGCCTGGTCATGATAAAAAGAATTTGTAAAACTAAAAATATTTTGAAGAGAAAAAACTATTCATTGCAGTTTTTCTGACTATCCAAGGGCATTTATGAGCCTTGTTTAAAAAATCCTATAGATTTTAAAAGGACAGGAAAAGGGTCACTAAGTAATTTTAATTAAAGCAATTTATTTGAGGACAAAGAGATAAATTCTATAGAAAAACTGAGCCCCTAGACTTTATCTTTGCTGTAAGTGGTAGACAAGGTCGTGAAGTGAGAAGAGGCAATTCATATTCTAAGCTCAAAGCAAATAACTTTAATTAAGCCTGGCTCTTGGGTCCAGACTTGGGAGACCTTTTTAATAAAAGGGATCACATAGATAAGAAAAGTTTTAGTCACAACCTGACCAGGCTATTTTCCCCTCTTCCTTGTGAAGCCTTTGACAGTTGTTTCAACATATTTGAGGATGAGAATAGATGAAAGAAAAGAAATTCAGAGCTGTGAGGTGGATTGATGAAATAAGAATTGGTGATGGCATTAGAATGGCTCATTAGCAATGTTCAAATTTTAGAACAAGGTGATTTAGTCTGTACTTTCCATAATCCTTCTCCATGCTGGAATCATCTACTACTTCCCCTTCACTGTAAGAAATCAACTCAAAAAACAGGTACTGAATATATCAAGTCTTAGTAACTGTTCAAGAGTTTGAAGTCAGAACAGGATATATAAATAAAACATATATACATAAATACATATGAGTTTTTCTTTGTTTATTTGTTTTTCAAGACTGAGTTTCTCTGTATAACCCTGGCTTTCCTAGAACTGACTCTATATACCAGGCTGCCCTTGAACTCAGAGATCCACCTGCCTCTGTTTCCTCAAGTGCTGAGATGAAAAAAGCCTGGCAATGATGTGTAAATGGTACAAAATTTTGATAAAGAATGTATTTATGCATATATCATCACATGTGCTTAAAATGGTATAATAGGAAGTATAACATAAAATACAAAGTCAATAAAATCCAATAACATTATAAATAGAAGGGACAAAGTATGATAGAACTAGGGATATGTATTATAGAACAACTAATATGCTACACCTGTGATGTGTGCCTCTAGGTTTTATGTCAGAAACCCATGAATTCTAAGAGGTGTTTTTTTTTTTTTTTTTTTTTGATTGTTGTTGTTGTTGTTGCTTTTTGAGCTTCAGTCTTGGTCTGCTGCTCTCTAATTTTGACATGGCTTAGGTCATGATTTTATTTAAGCTGGAGATGCAACATTTTCTTGCATCTGGGCCAAAGTAGTACTATTGTTTAGTTTCCTTTTTTAATTAAGAATATTTTTCTTCATTTTCCATACCAATCACAGATCTCTTCCCTCCTCCCTTTCCTCCAGCCTCCCCACAACTCTCCCCCATTCCCTCCTACAAGAAGGTTAAGGCCTCCTTTGGGGAGTCAGCAGAGCCTGGTACATCCAGCAAAGGCAGGTCCAAGGCTCTCCCCTTGCATCAAGTCTGTGTGAGGTGTCCCACCATAAGTAGTGAGCTCCAAAAAGCCAGCCCGTGCACCAGGGATGGATCCTGTTCCTACTTCTAGGGGTCCCTGTGGTGGTATTCTAATTGTACTGTAATGTGATTTTGATTGTATGTTAATAAATAAAGTTGCCCGGGGGTCAGAGCTATTAGAGCCATTGCAAGAGTGTGGTGGTGGTGGCACACACCTTTAATCCCAGCACTTGGTAGAAGAGCTAGGTAGATCTCTGTGTGTTCAGGGATACAGCCAGCATTGGAAACATATGCCTTTAAGACCTGGGGGGGTTGTACATACAGACAGTGACAAGGCAGTCACGTGTTTGGGTTTACACCCAATGAGAAGGCAGAACAAAAGACTATGAAAAGACTTATACACAGGAAATAGGTCTCTTTCGGGAAGCTAGGAGCAAGGAGGAGAAAGGGTAAGATTTTAGCTCTGAGCTCTGACCTCTTGGTTTTCTCTTTTACATTGGTTCTGTGTTTCTTATTTAATAAGACAGTTGGATACATCTACAGGTCCCCTTAAGCAGATCAAGCTACATAACTGTCTCAGTTATGCTGAGGGCCTAGTCCAGTCCCATGCAGGCTTCACAGGTGTTGGTCTAAATTTTATGAGTTCTCACTAGTTTGATTGGTTGTCTCTGTAGGTTTCCCCATCATGACCTTGATGTGCCTTGCTCAAAGAATCCCTCTTCTTTCTCTACAGCTGGACTCCTAGAGCTCAGCCTGGTGCTTGACTGTGGATCTCAGCATCTGCTTACATCAGCTACTGAATAAAGGCTTCATGATGACAGGGGTAAGCCAGTTCAGGCACCCTCTCTACTGTTGCTAGTAGTCTAAACTGGAGTCATCCTTGGAGGTTCCTGGGAACTTCCTTAGCACCTGTTTTCTCCCTGTTCCCCTGATATTTCCATCTATCATGGTCTCTCTTTCATTGATCTCCCATTCCATACCTGTTCCAGCTGGACCATCCTGTTTCCTTATGTTCTCATCCCCCATTCTCAATCTTCCATTGCCCATCCCTCATCCCCACTTTACTGATGAAGATTTCATTTATTTTTATGAGTTGTCATTCTTAACAACTCAGCCAACCAGCAGAAGTACAGAACAAAAAGTCTGAATATTGAGTCAATCTCTGTACTATTACACTAGAATGTTTTCTCTGCTTTTAAAAAGTGTGGTGTTCATATTTACATAGCAGTGTTTTTCTCCTGAGTGGAAAGGGAACAAGGGCACCTTTCTCACTATTGGTGAGAAAATAACAACATTCTGAAGACCTTCTCCAAGGTTCACAACTAGATAAATTTTAGTGACTTTGCAATAGAGCTATTGAATGTAACTTCAATACAACATGGCTGATCATGAGTAAAGCATTAATACTTATGTTCCTAACTTCAAGAACAGAAGACAGTGTGATGTGAAAAGTGTCAAATGGTGCTGGATAAGTTTCATGATTAATCATCAGTCAAGGAAAAAGAACAAAGAGTTTTGAGGCTTTAAGCATTAGATTTTAGATTTTTGAATAATAAATTTTATATTGGTGTCTCAAGAGGAAATAAAGGCATATATCATGTTACAGTTTATGCTGTTATTCATCTTTTGAATTGAAAAATGTACATTGACTTAGTCTGTTGTGAATCATTACCTATTCTAATGATTAATAAACAGAAACTTTAATTTTATAGCTCAAAATCAAATGTGTAACATTTTCTTAACAGATGGCACTGCTGTCCTAAAATGTTAGCCTGCTGGATAAATATGTATTTAATAAGACAGAGAGTATGTCCTTCACAGAACCATGCTTCTAAATGTTACAGAAGTCCTAACATAACTTCAATTAAATAAAAATTAAAGCTCAGAAAATGTCACAAAAGGGTAACCTAATATTTGATCGTTAATGTGCTTATGTAAAGGGATATTTATAATTGTGCACTAAGAACGGACTAGATCCTTTTTCCAAGAATCAAGAACCTCAGGTTTTAGAGAATGTTTGGATAACTTAAGAGCAGTATGTAATTACGCCATGGCTTGGAGATAGTCTCTATTCATTTTGATTCTAACACAGTACTGAGAAGCATTTGTAATTTTTTTTTTTTTTTAGCTCATCAACCAACATACCTCAGGATTAGAGATAGGCATGTTCTTATTCACAATCTTAGAAGGTGATCTTGCCTAAGTTACAGAAAACATTCAGTGTTAAAGTTTAGCCTTGTCTAAGTGCACATGATGCAACCAGACATAGAAGTATTAGATAACCAGTCAATATAAGTATTAACAGCTCACTCTTGTCCTTGAAGTGTGAGAAAACAGTTCTGCCTCCCTTCTGTGGTAATATTGCACATTTAGTGCTTCCACACTTGAAGAATCTTGTGAAAAGGAATTCTCTCCTTCTATACTAAAAAAATTGCAATCTTCTTGTTGATAACAATGAACACATCAACATAATATTTATTCACTGTTTATGGCTTGATAAACCTGCTATTGATGCACATATTAGCCTATATTTGTCAATATTTCAATGTTTATAAATTAAATAGGAAAATATCACATTTTCTGTATTTCTATGCAACACAGAATGCTATGCAAGACAGAGTCATTTCTAGATCTATAAGGAAACCATTCTTGTAGATTCTATTATGAAGATGTATATAAATTATTCCATGGGGACATATTATCTTTTAAGTTGTAATGATAAACTTTGTGTGGATATCCTGGTCAAATAATTTTTATTTTAGTGTTAATTTGATGTAATTTCCTGTGTTCTTTCCCAATATAGAATTATATTTGAAATAAGAAATGAGCACAGAATGTGGCTTAGAAGATACCACATTAAAAGAAAAAAGTTATTAATGAAAAATAAAATCTCTTTTAATCAAGCATTTAATATTTTAAATTTGTATTATATAAATTTGCATTCTATAAATTTAATTAACGTAGTTTCTCAATATACGTGGACAAGGAAACTGATCCAATCATGTTGCTTATCATATACAATCTTCAAAAGATAGCTGAATAAGTATATTGGCATATGTTTCATACATATGGACAGGCAAGTGAGCCCCAGAGTAATGCTGTAAATTCTTCCTTCTTATGTGCTTGTGTATTGTTCACTCTATCAAGAGAGAGAAGGTATAAATCTATATTTTGAAGTTTATATATATAATTGAATTATAAATATATATACATGTATGTTATTTTAGTTATGTTGTAATTTCTATGGTAAAACAACATGACCAAGAACATTTACAGAAGAAGATTATTTTGGACCTATGGTTCCAGAGTGATAAGGTCCATAAGTGTGCTTTGCATAGCAGAAGGAACAGAAGTTGAGAGCTCATATATTCAACCAAAAAAAAAGGAAGGAAGGAAGGAAAGAAGGAAGGAAGGAAGGAAGGAAGGAAGGAAGGAAGGAAGGAAGGAAGGAGCAGCAGGTGCATATAGACAAGAAGCTCAAAGTCCACAAAGAAAACTCAAAGTTCACCCCTAGTGATGTAATTCCTCCAGAAAATCCATATCACGTAAACATTCCAAATGGTACCATCAACTCAGAACCAAGTATTCAAGTGCCAGATACTATTAGAGACATTTCACTCAACCTCATTCCACTTTCTGGACACCATAGTCTTATGGCCATATCAAACTGCAAAATGCATATAGTACAACTTCAACATTGCTTGTAGTCTTTCAGTCTCAACACATTTTAAAAGACCAAAAGTCTCTTCTGAAATTCAAGGGAATCTCTTAATTGCAGTCTCCTGTAAAATTACAAAGCAAAAGACCAAGTTCCAATATACAATGACACAGAATATATATTACCATTCCAAGCAGGTAGAATGTCAGGATAGTGAGAAAACACTAGTCCACAGCAAGACTGAAAATCAGCAAAGCAAACTCCAATTCATGTTGATTCATGAAAGACACCAAAGGACTTAGTTGCCTCCATCAGTCCAGCTTTTCTGAGTTCTTCTCACTCAGGCTGATTACATTCCCTATGTACAGTTATCCTTGGTAGATAACCCACAGATTTGATGTAGCCAATATCTTTGAGTCTTCAATGCAACTCAGGTTTCATTTCCCCAGCTTCACGAAATAACCTCTCAGGACATTCATGCAATGACTCCCCATCTATACACCTCCCTTGAGCAGAATACCTGAAGCCATGGAGGAATTTTCTGTAACCCCTTTACTCACATATGCTTCATGATTCTAATGGTAACACCACGTGGACAATACTGCTAAGTTCAGTTGCCAGTTTAGGATAGACCCAGTCTGGTGGAATCATATTTGCAGTAGATTTTGTTTCCTGTTCCCTGCTAGGAGCACCATATTCCCTGGAACTTTTCCTTGCACAAGATGGAAGCTTAGCTAGACAGGATCTTGTCCTGGAGGCACAATTTTCATTATTCAACTGTTCACCAGGCCTTTCCTTAATATTTTATCTCTTTCAACAAAAGCTTTGTGAAACATTAAGTTTCTTGGTCCTTTGTCCTATACAAAACTGTATATTTTCTATATATTTTGTTCCATTTGCTTTTTAACATTGTAGAACTGCAAAAAAAATGTGGTTACTAATGACTATATGATAGATACTAGAATCAATATTAAGTTGTCTTAAAATTTATCCTGCCAAAAAGATTAGTCCATTACTTTCTAATTTAACCCCAGGCAAGTTATTGGGACAAGGGCAGAAAGCATCCACATTTGCTGCCAAGTTTTCAGAATAGTGGTCTCTATCCTCTGAAAACACTTGATCTGGGCATCCACAGTTCACGTGGTTCTCAGTATTAATGCCTTCCAGGCACCTGAGTAGATGGTTTGTTAAGGTTTGCTTAAAATGGTCAAGAGCTTTCCTGTTTCAAAGTCCACAACTTTCTCACATTCCGCCAAAGAAAACAAAAAACAACACAATAACAACAAACCCTCACATGCTCATTTATGGCATAGCGATACCATTTCTGACTTAGTTACTTTTCTATTGCTGTGAAAAACACCTTAACTAAAGAAACATATACAAAAAAAAATAAACGTTTATTTTGATCTTATTGTTCAAGGGAATTAAGCTTCGTCATGGCAAAGTGAAGGCATGTTGATAGTAACAGAGGCTGAAAGCTCTGGAACTCTCTGGAACTGGAAAAAAACAGAGTGCCCTTGGAATGGCATAAAACTTTGGAAACCTGTAAGCTTTTTCATGTGACATCTTTTTTCTGTTTAGGTCATATCTCCCAAACTTCCTAAGCAGCACCACCAACCGAGGACCAAATATTCAAATGTTCAATACTATTGGTGGGCATTTCATTCAAACCATCGTGTGTGTGTGTGTATGTGTGTGTGTGTGTGTGTGTGTGTGTGTGTGTGTGTGTGTGTGTGAATACACAGTTCATTATTCAGTTTGGAGGATGTACCCATGGCTTAGTATATTCCAATGAAGCATTCTATGAACTGAGCTTCATGATCAGCCTTAGATTCTATTTTTAAATCACTTAGATACATAAATGTTACAAAATTTATCACTTTAAATCAGTTTGTAACAGAATCAGGTTAACAGTAAAAATGTTGGGGCCAATCAGTTGAATATTTTTTTTTTAATGGAGCTATCTCTGGATTATTGTAGCTAATACTTTTGATTTTTCTTTCCCTACCTTACAAGAATTATTTTCTCAGAAATATTAGAAAACTTAAAGACATAGTTGAATTTTTCACCTCTTCTTAACTTCAGGTACTTTTTGTAAAATATGAAGAGCTTGTGGGAGTCCCAATTAGAGTCAATTATAGTTTGATTGACTTACTTTGGCATTTAAATACCTAGAAGAGGTTGTTCCTCTATAAAGACAATAATCCCCAGTCTTATGTTTTAGGAGTTTTACTATTCATGGAAAATAACAATGGTGAGTAACAGGATAGAATAATTAAAATATATAAAACATTAAAACTTAGCATGTGGATATATGAATAGACTCTCCAATCATATGGAGGGGCAAGGCCTGGAGCTTAAACTTAAAAAAAAAAGAAAAGAAATTTGATTAAAATAAAATCTTTCCCTGGTATGTAGTCAGACTTGCATGCATTTTCAGTAGATGTATTTCCTGGCTACATGTACTTGGAATGCCTTTTCAGCTCTATTATGATGCAGAAGTCAAAGCACCTGACATCTCAGGTTTCTCCCAGGTGGTAAGTAGCAGTAGAATAGTGGCTGGGTGAGGCTGAGTGACAATAGGAAGCCCCAAGTCCCTGAAGTTACACAACTGCTATTTTGTAGTATACCATGTAGTTCTAACTTATGGTGATTGGTAGGTTTGGAAAATAGAGTGGGTTGCCACCTTATTGTATCTTAAATTTATGATGGCTAATGAGAAAGGAACAACAGCTGCAGTGAGACATTGGATAATAATAATAATAATAATAATAATAATAATAATAATAATAATAATAAACTACAAAATTAAATCATCCCGTATACTTTAAAGATGCACTGACCTCAGAATGGAAACCAAGATATGTACTATGTTGGGGATGAGGTTTTGCTTTTGTTTCTACAGGAGAAGAAAATCTATGAGTATCATCAAAATTGATAAAGGTTCAATTTGAACAAGAGAAAGCTCTTAATTAGGAAAGGTGATAGTTCATCAACCAGCATGACCATGCAATTTAAATTAGCTTACACAACTAACAAATGCTTTTCATTTAATCATATATAACTTGCCAACAGGGAACTTCCCCAAAGTTACGGTAGGAGAAGAGTAATTGTTTATATCTTTCAGGAAAATGAAGGCTGAGGAATCTGAACAACACTGGAGAAATGAGACATCTGAAGAAAAAGGACAAATCATCCAGAAAAAAAAGTCCAAAGGAAAATAGTAAATTAGAATATTGATATAACCCATATCTAACAGAATAAAATTTCGTAAGTCTTCGTAAATGTTTGTTTCTGCTGTTCTCTACATACACGTAATACAAATGGTCTTTATGTAGTCCCAGTTTAATTAACATTTGAAGCTGGCTTTGGAGTTGGAGCACGG
Source organism: Peromyscus leucopus (assembly GCF_004664715.2). NCBI lineage: Eukaryota > Metazoa > Chordata > Mammalia > Rodentia > Cricetidae > Peromyscus > Peromyscus leucopus. The sequence goes on along the minus strand of NC_051067.1, from coordinate 103,192,124 downwards.
CTCTCTCCTTCTCTAAACCCCAAGCATGCTTGTTAAAAGAAAATGAAAAATCTCTGTTTCATCTCAGAAGAGCCACCTGATATGGGACAGAAGAAAACCCAAAATTAAGGGACTATTTTATTGCCACTAATCTCATAATTCTTTGGTTTTATGTTGACTCTTTAAAAGTTTTCTTAAGGTATGAATTTTATATCAAAATTAATAAGATATAAGTGATATATATGTATACACACACACACACACACACACACACACAATATATATATATATATATATATATATATATATATATATACAAAACACTTTTGTTATGATATTAATGGTCATATAGAGTACTAACTAATCCTACACAAAATACTTCATCTACCTTCCTGTACATGATTTGGGGTTTGAGTCTCTATCAGTTTTCTGCAGGGAGCCATGATTGTGCCTAACAGTGACTTTGAAGTCTCCAAAAACATGATGGGGCCCACAATGACAATTCCATCAGCACCATGATAACCCCACTAAGCTGAAAAACACCACGCAAAGATTGGCTCTGGTCTACAAACTGCTTAGGACAATTTGGAGATGACTAGCCGAGATGATCCAGCCTCAAAGACTACTTGAGCAAGGACTTGAGACAAGCCCTGCACTTTCCCTTTATGCAGAGACCGGACAACAAATGATAAAGCTACCTCTTGCAGGACTTGATAATTAAGCCAATGTTTTCTTTTCAGGATCAGCTAAGATGCTTTCACTTCCAATAAGCAGAAAGTAATTTTAAGAACACAATTTCTACGTTTCCAAAAGGTGGGTTGGGTGGATTTTTTGGTCATTCAGTGGGTTATGGATAACTGTTACTGTTTAGAGTGTTTGATTACAAAGGAGATTAGATTTAGGGTTCTTACTTTGAAAAGAAAAAGAAAAATGAGGATTATAGGAAAGAGTTAGATTATTGAATCTACTCTGAAAAGAAAAAAAAAAGTTGAGGATATAGATATGATAAGATAAAAAGATAGATTATTAAATCTACTTTTAAAAGGCAACTACTAGTTTTAAATATTTTTACATTGGATTGAATTTTTGTATATTGTATACAAATTTTAGATGGATTTTGTTAGAAATTGCTGCATATATATTTCTAAGCTTTTACAAGGTTTTGTACCTATATAGGTTATTTAACAATGTAATGTAAATTGCTAGTCCTTGAAAGTTATTATTACCAAGGAATTAGGATATAAAGAAATGAAAGTTAATAGTCATTACAATAGAACTTGTAGTTATGTTAGGTATGCTTTCAAGATCATATTTTATGACAATGAGATAAGTGTGCTTCTAGCAGCACCAATCTACTTCAAAAAAGATGATGGACATCGAAGAAAGTCTGTATGGAGTTTACTTCCATAGTGGCAAAAGATAGGCACTGGTCAAGAATGTGCCTTTGCATGGACTGCTGACAGTATGCTATCCATGAACATGCAGGATACAAAAGAAAGGACTGCTGTACCTTGCCAAGACAAGGTGAGAAAGCACTTCAGAAAACCCTGCTTGATAGATGAGTCTGTCAGATATGCTAAGCCTGTAGGCCAAAGATGGATGCCCCAACTTTGCAGAGAAATATTGGATAGTCACATATTTAAAATAAGCTATGTTTTAAATAAGCTACATAAACATAATACCCAAAAAAGGTAGCCAGCTGTTTTTGTTACTTCTCAATTTATTTGGAAGTCACTTGTTTGTGCTACCTGTTTCCTCAGTTAATATCTTTCCCTTTTTGGTTCTCTGAGGGAGTTGAACATTAGATAGTTATAGTTTTTCTTGTTAAGAAATTCAGAAAAAAGACTCACCAAAGTGGTGTAAAGTGTATAAGTTTGAAAGACATCAAAAGATAGTTTTCAATTGGTAATAAAAGTTAGGATAGAAAGTGAATTAGGTACATTTTGGACTCAGCAATATAGAACAGATAATGGAGTATCTTCGCTGAATTTGTCAAATGCAAATGAATGAGACTTTGTTGATGTATTTATTGCCTGTATCTATTGTATATAGTTATTGTACTTATTGTATATAGTTTTTCTTATATTAGTTATAACCTTCTTTTATTATTTTAGACAAAAAAAAAGAGGATATGTGGTAATATATTGTGTACCCCAATAAAGCTTGTCTGGGGATCAGAGGACAAAGCTAGCTACTATATGAAACATAGAGGTCAGGCAGTGGTAGTACATGCCTTTAATCCTAGGTTTTGGGAGATAGAGATCCAACCAGATCTCTGTAAATTCAAGGCCACACTGGGAATAGAGCCAGGGATGATGGCACACACCTTTAATCCCAGCACTAGGAAGGAAGGAAGATGGCAGGGCATAGAAAGGTATACAAGGTATGAGTAAATAGGAAGTCTCTCTCTTGAGGCTGAGGATTTTGTAGAGGTAAGAATGTGGCTGGCTTGTTCTGTTTTTCTGATTTTTCAGCTGTCACCCCAATAATTAGATCTGGGTGTTTTTTTTTTTTTTATTAATAAGAACCTTTAAGATTCGTGTTACAATTATACTGTGACTTTATACATTTCCCTTATTTTATCCAACTCTTGCCAAATAACTTATAAATGTACACATGTCAGGCATGAGCGTGCATGCGTGTGCATGCACACACACACACACACACACACACACACACACACACACACACACTTGACCCCATGCTCCATCACTGATTTATTCTGATTAAAATCACTGCTTTGTGGAATTTTCCAAAATTGATTTTATGTATCATACATGTTTTTAACAGAATATGAGTTCCTATGAGTTAACTATTTTAAATCATTTTGTAACTTTTATGTAACATAATAAACATGGATTTTATTTGCTTTGAAAGAAAATGTTAAATTTTGCATGAATTCATAACTAAAGTACAAAGTAATTAACACTTTTCAATGCTTTCTGATAAGTGTAGCCATAACATAGCAATTAAGCCATCAAAATCCATAAAGAAGATACCAGAAATTATAGTCTTTAAAATCTATATAAAAATTTGGAAATCTCTATTAGTTGTGTGTAAAATAGGTATGTGTGTAATAGGAAAGCTGGAAAAAAAGTTCAATTTAGTTAAATGTTTTAATTAGAAATGCAGTGCCAAATGATTGCTTAAAGTTGTTTAGATTTTGTGTTGAACCCTTTTAACCATTCATTTTTCAATAAAAGTGAAACTAAAGGAGTACTTAAAGCTATTTAACCTAAATAAACTGCTCTCTTTAGCACCAACTCAACTTCTCATTTTCAATGCATAATTAGGAGATTTCACTAGCAGATGCATAAATTATATTTAATTCAATAATTACAAATATTTAGACTTACTAAATGTAGTAAGGTTTTCTCTACATTTATTTTACAATTCACTGTAATATCTGTCTAATATCTTTATGCCTGATACAATGGGAAAACTATAATATACAATATTAATATATTAATCATAATACAATAATCTGATAATCCTTTCCTATAAACTAAATTGCAGTAGGACATAAGGGACCCTATAAAAAGCATTCCGAATTCATGCAATTATGATTTCATAATTCAACTACTAATCAAGGGCTTAAAGTACTATAAACAGGAACATAGATTTTCTTTCCTTAAACTAACATAAAATAGATATTATTAAAATATGTCAGTCTACCTAAGTTGTAGTATTATAAAATTGTTACTTTAAACATGGTTCTCTTGTAAAAAAAATACATCCATATCACATGATTGTAATCACAAACTTACACTAAATGTATGACAGGAATTCTTCTACATTTTCTCATTTTAAAATGGTGTATTTAGGGCTCAGTGGTGTTGAGTAACACATGCATCTCTGTACCTCAGTTTTTTTCACCTACATGCTATAGATATTGATGGCACTTTGGATTGTAATGATTAAAAATAAATATGTAATAAAACTCATATCTTAATCTATTTTCTGTCACTTAATAAGATCCTAATTATCTTTGAACATTATTCCTCTTCACGATACTCATCAAGGAAAAATTCCAATGGGCTTTAAATCACATACTTAAGGGATGCCAGGCAATGTCAACCTTGTTGCAGTTTGCCTTTCATCAATGAAAATAAGGAAAAACCTCCCTAAATTGACAGCGTAGAAAACTCAATATTTTGGTTGATACTCTAAATTTGTTATAATGCGACCAAGCTTTTAAACTCTTACATGTATTCAATACTATATGATTTTCATGTGGTTTTGGCATGTATTTTTATACATATATGTGCATTTATAATTATAATGGCCTGTTCTACTTTGCAGAAAAATTTTCTACTGTTACCTTCCCTAGTTAAAGTGGGCAAAGTATTTGCTGGTGAGGGTAGGAGAAGGACATAAATACACATTTTAAAATGTGGTTTCCTGCAATCAATGTCTATGGAATATTGAAAAGGTCAGTGTAGTATTATGTTGCCTTGAATACTCCAAGATGCACAACATTAAAATGCTGATACATTCAAGCTTGTAATGAGAACATAACACAAATTGCACCTATTATTTTGACATCAATTTTAATGAGAAGTGGAAATGAAATAATCTCAATGATACTGTGACTCCCTAAAATTCCAGCATTTCTGAACATCTTTGCTATCACTTTACAGACTAAATCAATGTTATACAGATGGATGCTAAATTCTTTTAAAGGATATCATGAAAGGGTGTACTCATGGAATAGTTTAATTCTTTTAAAAGTTATGATTCATTATGGTAGGCTGTATTTCTATTATTAGTGAGTGATTCAAAATCCTAGAACAGCAAATATTTTTTCACGTTTTAAAATCAGAAATAGTTGTGTCTACTTTCAATAAGGCCACTTTTGTTTTGTTTTGTCTTATCTCCCATAAGTTATAACTGAGAAATTGGTAAGGGATGTTTAACTCATGAGAGGATGAAGTTAAGAGCAATGGCTGCTCTTACAGGGGACCCCAGATAGATTCCCAATGATCACATGGTGGCTCATAAACCTCTGCAATTCCAGTTCTAGCAGATTCAAAGCCATCTTATGTCTTCCACAGGTGTAGAATGTACATCATGGTCAGACATACACACAAAAAAATCACTTCCACAGTCAATATAAACATTTTACTAAAAAAAAAAAAAATTAACTCATTGATAAGTACAGTCAGCACTTTAAAAGTTCTTTAAAATAAAACATTCTTTTTAATATTCTAAATATATGATCATAAATAATATTTTATTCATTTACTCGCTCCACAAATATTGATTGCCAACATGCTGTGAGATTTGATGGAGAAAATAAGCCAAATAGGCTTTTTTGCTTCACACAGTGTAAGAATGAGTGGGAAATAAGTATTAATGAACTACACAAATAAAATGAAATGACACCCACAATAAGTGATGTAAAAGTGTGTAGCAAGGAAAGAAAATATAACCTGAGTTAAATTGTTAACTGCTGTAAAGCTGGTGTGAATACAACTTCTGTTACATATTGGGCACTCAATCTGCTTTTGTAAATGAATATGACCTCCTAACAAAAGTGTAGCTGGAGTTTTCTCCAGTCTTGCCTGGCCCATGGTCAGGACAAATCTCTCTCATCCTCCAGTCCCGCAGAGGATCAGACCCAATGGAGTAAACACACAGAGACTTATATTGCTTACAAACTGTATGGCCATGGTAGGCTTCTTTCTATCTAGTTCTTCTATCTTAAATTATCCAATTTCTATTAGTCTATACTTTGCCACGTGGATCATGGCTTATCGGCACTTTACATGCTGTTCCTCATGGTGGCGGCTGGCAGCATCTCCCTGCCTCAGCCTTCCACCTCCCAGCATTCTCCTCCTTGTCCCACCTACAATATCCTTTCTGCCTGGCGACTGGCCAATCAGCATTTTATTTATCGATCAATCATAGCAACATATATTTACAGCGTACAGAACATCCCACCGCACTAAAGACTAAGGAAATGTTATTAAAATTTTGCTCCAGGAAGAAGGAGAGTTAATTATTATAAAGAATAGAGAAGAAAATCAGCACTGAGTTAACTTCACTAGCTCAATAACTAAGTGAGTCAATTTCATGATCTAAAACAAAAACACACACATACAAGCACATGCAGGCACACACACATACACAAAGAGAGAGAGGAAGAGATGGGGAATTAAAAGTTTATCAGGGAAAAAGTGTGCAGCTTTTGTGGGCCATATAGACAGAGAATATAAAAAAATCAACTGGTAGTCACTGATTATTTAAATAAAGAGAGAAATGAATGAGCACACAAGGTTCATATTATATATTTTCACTTATCTATGGATGTGAAACTCATTCTAAAGTTAGCTTTCCTTCAAATAGTACTGGTTAGTGCTAAAATGATAAAATCCAGACTAAAAATTTTTTTTGATGTTTTTGTTAGCATTCTATGTCTACCTTAAGCAAAGGCAGTATCTTCTTAAATATTTGGAAATAATGAAAATGTCACAAGAATTCCACAAATAATTTTTAGAGCCCTGTTGTCTTTGTCCATTTAGGATGTGGATCTGATACATTCAGATGAAGCCAGAAAATACAAATGAAAGCATCAAATTAGACCAAAAAAAATTTTAAAAATCAAAGGAAGGATGGGAAGCAAATTAATAGCACTGGGAGAATGATGCAAATAGGATTTAGGGAACCTAGAAGGAAATTTCAGGATAAATGGTATAATATAAAACTTCATTCTTTAATAATTTTTTATTGCTGAGTAACCGTGCTTGATGAACACCTAATATAGATAGACAATGATAATACTCTTTCTTGTGTATTCATTGTAGGTGTGGGGAGACAATAAGCACTTAGATAAACCTAGAAATTCTCAGAGAATTAAAACACTGAAAGGGAGGAAATAAAAAAACATAAGATAAACTGCTCCCATCATAATGGGCAGTAGACTAGAAACATATAAGTGCTAAAATGTAAATGTGCATATTCTCAAATGATGCAATTAATTGGTAATCATTAAATTCATTGAGAATATCATCCCATGCTAAAATCTCACAGGAACAGAAATGAGCTAAACACATTATTGACTCCTAACCTGTACACCCTACTCTTTCAGTTTCCAATGTTTTCCTGAGCACTGTTAAATGACAGTAATCTCAAGTTACTAGGTGTTTAAAAAATGATTTCTACTAATGACCTGGTTGTGTCACAATATCAAAAAAAGAAGAACTATGTGTTTTTTTTCAGGTTATATCTGATGTCTGAATATTTGGAGAGGGAGCTTCTGTTAAGTAAGAATGTGTGGAGTTTGTTTTCCTGGGTCTAGTTTCTCTCACCCAAAATAATCTTTTCTAGGTCCATCTATTTACCTGCAAGCTGCAGGATTTCATTTATATTTATTGCAGAATAATATCCTATTCTCTATGTTTATCATATTTTGATTATCCATTATCCATTGAAGGATATTTATGTTATTTTACAGAAAACAAAAAGGTTTTTCTTTTTCTTTTTTATTTTTTAGGGACCATGAGGGGAGGTATAGAGGGCAATAGCAAGATGTAAGAAATATGAAGGGGGAATGGGAAAATGGTCATGTCATGAAGGATGTAACTGAGGAAAGAGGGAAGTCAATACAGAAGAAGAAGGGGGTAGAGAAGATCAATAAATAACACCAAGGATATTTGATAAATTCCCAAGGAACTATATTAATTTATATTTACCAAAAATATACCCAAAACCTATAAATATGTGCATATACACATGTATATATTAAATGAAGTTATGCCACATGGGATGTCAATGTTTCCCAGAAGAATGATTGTGGAGATATATTGTGTACCCTAATAAACTTGCCTGAGGATCAGAGGACAGAGCCAGCTACTATAATTAGACATAAAGGTCAAGCAGTGGTGGCATATAGTGATATTATATTTGTACTAAAATGTGATTTGTATGTTAATAAATAAAGTTGCCAGGGGGTCAGAGATATTAGAGCCATAGCAAAAGCTGGGTGGTGGTGGTACATGCCTTTAATCCCAGCACTTGGTAGGTAGAGCTAGGTAGATCTCTGTGTGTTCAAGGATACAGCCAGCATTGGAGACACATGCCTTTAATCTCAATACCAACCATAGAAGACCTGGAGGTCTGTACAGACAGGCAGTGATGAGGCAGTCATGTGGTTGGGTTTACAACCATTGAGAAGGCAGAACAAAAGACTATAAAAAGACATACACACAGGAAATAGTTCTCTTTCAGGAAGCTAGGAGCACGCAGGAGGAAGGGTAAGATTTTAGCTCTGAGCTCTGACCTCTTGGCTTTCTTCTTTGCATTGGTTCTGTGTTTCTTATTTAATAAGATGGTTGGTTACATCTACAGTGTCACACTCCTTTAATCCTATCACTTGGGAGGCAGAGATCTGTCTGGATCTGAGAGTTCAAGGTCACACTGGAAACAGAGCCAGGCATTGGTGCCACACATCTTTAATCCCAGTACTGGGAAGCACACACCTTTAATACCAAGAAGTGTTGTCTGGGCACAGAAAAATATATAAGGCATGATAAAAAATTTTTTTTAAACTTAGTTTTATGTGCATTAGTGTGAAGGGGTCAAATACCCTGGAATTAAAGTTACAAACAGTTGTGAGTTGCCATGTGGGTGCTGGGAATTAAACCTGGGTCCTCTGCAAGAATAGCCAATGCTCTTAACCACTGAGCCATCTCTCCAGCCTGGAACTCAGTCTCTTTAGGCTGAGGATTTCATAGAGGTAAGAACTATTGACTGACTGTTCTGTTTCTCTGATCTTTCAGCTTTCACCTCAATATTTGGCTCTTTTTTTTTTTTTTATTAAAAGACCTTCTAAGATTCAAACAACAAACTATAGCTTGTCTAATATATATATATATATATATATATATATATATATATATATATATATATATATATATATATATATATACCAAGCATGAAAAGCCTCCAACTGAGTTATTGGAGAGAGAAGTGTAAGCCCAAACATTATAAGGTATTGGTGTTGTGTTGGTGTTGTCCTTGGTTACATCTCAGAAGTTAAAGGCAGATCTCTATTGCTGAAAACATTGCATACCTCAGACACAGGACTTTGAAGGTTTGAGATGGATCTAACCTGAAAGCATTCTTTCTGGAATCTAGCTTCCATCATAGCAAAAAGTACTGTGAACACTGCCAAGGTAGGGAAGTGATCAATAGTTCTATCTTTCTGGGACACCTTTGAACTCTAATAAGTACTATCCTGGCAAAGTATCTCTAAAGGTGCAGTAACCAATAGCTGTTTAATTGGATCTATGGCCCATACAATAGAAAGGAAAGCCATGGCTAGTACAAGAAACCTAGCCAATTCCCAAAGACTAGTAGATCATGGATCTCAGAAAAAAACCGAATACTGCCAGTTTACTAGACAAGCACAATTCCTTACTGTGTTCTACAACTTTTCTTTACACCCACCAATAAGTGTTGCTCTCACCTGTCAAAGAAGTTTCTCTTTAGAGCAAATACAATTACAGAAAACTACAACTAGTCATAATACAGACATCAATGAATAGTGGAGTTTCCAGCTCCAACTGACACATCTACAAGACAACTTCTATATCTAAGGCTCAGAGAACGTCATAAAGGAGGTAAGAGGGGATGGGGGCACAGAAATATATGAACTAGAGGACTAAGAAATCTTCCATAAGATTGTACATCCTAAAAATGACAGGAAAACAACATCGATGATACCTCAGCAATATGGCTGACCAAACAAAACCTGAACAATGACAATATTGAAAGACTTACTTTGCATTGATGTACCTCTGGAAACTGATGCCTGGAGGTTAACATTATAACTTAAGCCTGTGTGCAGTGTATGTGGGAGTAGTTCCACCAGATCACCTGATCAGTTGGTCAACAAAATCCATTTTTCTTGTAAGTCTCATAAGATCCTGATTCCTTTTAGAAATAAGTTATTTGCACCCTGAAATATAAAGCTCTTAGCTGAAATCTGACTCTTCAGTCCACATTCTCATGAGGATTGTCTTCATCTTGACTCCCCTTTTTCAGGAAATGGCCATGATCCAAGAAACTGGGAAGCAAACAAATTTATCATTGGGCTAATATTACATTGTTGGTGCTGATTATACTAAGACTTTCCATTACTACTTTTATATTTTGAGATTATAATTATATCATTTCCTCCTCCTCCCCCACAAGCCCTTTATCACATTTCTCTTTTCTCTTTTTCAAATTCATGGCTTATTTTTTCCTGAATTTTTATTGCAAACATATATATATATATATATATATATATATATATATATATATATATATTGCTAAATACCTAAAAACAATTTGTTCACTCTGTATGATACCTATATGTATATTTTCACACCTCACCACTTGGTGTTGGATAAACAATAGTGTATTTTCCCTGGGTAGTAGTATTTCTTCTGCTCTCAGCATTCCTTAGTTACCTGTAGTTCTTTCTGTAAGGTTAATGCCTAATGGTCTTTGCCGTGTGCTTTAACATGTCTATTCTGATTGTACTTGTTTACCTCATTCTTAGGCAGTCATATGGAGCACTGACTCAGCAGATAAATCTAGAAAAGATTTTGCGCACTTAAAGATTAAGAGTCATTGTAGAAGAAGAGGTTGAAAGACTGTAAGAGCCACAGGCTCAGAAAATTTACTGAGAGACTGTATCTCTGAGAAATGTCAGAAGGTACATCCATAAAATCCCACTAACATGACTGCTTAGGAAAAAATTATTAATGAACTCATTCAAACAGCATTGTTCCTTCAGAAATTCCTACTAGCTAGAATAGACTATAACAACTCATACACTAGGTTGGGGAGGTGAGGCTGGCCGTGGTTTGTCCTATTCCCTGACCTTTTGGCTTTTATCTCAATATCTGGCTCAAGGTTTTATTAATAAGACCATTTAGCAATTTGTCTTATATCTGGTGCCCAACATGTGGCTAGAACTCACGACCTTGGGATTAAGGATCCCATGCTCTACCAACAGAGATAGGCCTATAGGCTAAAGATGAATGCTCCAACATTGAAGTAGAATTTTGGGTATCTATCCAGACAGTCACCTGTCTCTGTCATTCTATATTTTTGGAAGTTGCTTACAATGCACTTCCTGTTTACTTAGGTAATATTATATCCTTCTTGTGTCTTTGATGTAGCTGAAGACTAGATAATTATGATTATAATTTTCCTTGGTTATGAGAAAGATAAATTACATATGAAACTTTAGACTCACAAATATGGGGTAGATGATAGAGTATTTTCTTTAATTTTGCTAAATACAAATATACTAGATAATATAACTGTAATTCTTGCTTAATAACTTTTTGTTATATATAATTTTACTATGTAAAAGTTAAATCCTTCCTTTTGGTTAGACAGAAAAGGGGAAGTGCTATGGAATGTCTTTCTGTACACTGCGAATGTGTGTTGCTATGATTGATAAATAAAGAAGCTACTCTGGCCTATGGCAAGTCAGGTTATAGCCAGGCAGGAAATCCAAGGGAGAGACAAGAAGAAGAAAGGAGAGGTGAGAGGTACACCATCCCACTGTCCAGGGAGCAGTGTGTAATGGCACACAGGTAAAACCACAGAACATGTGGTGATATATAGATTAATTGAAATGGGCTGAGTTTAGTTATAAGAGCTAGCTAGCAAGAAGCTTGAGCCATAGGCCATGGCTGATATATAAAATTAAATTAAATTATTAAAAAATTATGTATATATGACATTTATATATAAAGAGATTGATGGATACATATACTAATAAAGACATGTGATTATATATATTTATAAAAACATATATATGTCTATAGATACTTATAAATATATATGTTTTCATATGAATATGGAAAAACTTAAAACCACTGTAAAGAAATCAACATTGTTTAAAGACAAAATGAGGAAAATATAATTCGTTGTATCTTTCAATGATAGAAAAAATGAGTGTTTCATAATAAATTTCTAAAACATAATAGTTTTCAGAGCCACAAATGACTTTCCAGACATGTGAAGTCATAAAAGTACAGATCACAAATTACTTGACCAGCTCATTCTCAAGTTACTTTCTATATATAAAACTTTGGTTGCACTATATATCTGTGAGTGAGAATTTTAAACATTTTAAGTGAAATCTCACTGTGGGAAAATTAAAATTCACACATGCTACATTTTTCCATACTTGCAGTAAACTAAAATAGGAAGTAGTAAATATTTGTTGCAACTCATTTAGTTCCCTTTAGAAAAGCAGTCTGGCTTGGATGCTTTCAGGATTATTTGAGAGATAGCACTTCTGCTCAAAAACAGAATCATGCACATGACTTATCTAATTACAGCTCTAAAATTTTCACAGGTGTGTTTTCAATTCATAGATATTAATGGGCCCTAGGTAAAATAAATTGTAGCCTATCAACTTTTCTTTATAAAATGACCTGTGTCTTTTCATCCTGTACAATCCACAAACTAAATTACCAAAGGAACAGTGAATTAATTTGATAGCTTAGACTTCATTAAGATCTTTTAAACAGTGTGTGGTCACCAGGATCATATAATTCTTTATAGATGTCCATTTCTTCCCAATCCATAATTAATGCATTAATCAGCTATTATATGGAAGCTTCCCTGTGTCCTTTTACTAATGAAATACTTAACATTAAGTTGTCTAACTCTGATCATCAGCTTTTAAGTAGTGTCTTTCTGTACCTATTGACCTTGCTTTGTATTCTAAAGTAGGATAGCATTTACAGGAATAACAGTTTCCATTTGAGTATGACTTTGGAGGTAGTTGCTAGACAATATTGCTCTACAGAATTTTCTAAAAATTACTACATACTTAGAAAAAGTTCAAATAAGGTATTCAGTGTAGTACTATTTAGGAAACTAGAAAACAAAAGAAGAATTTAAGAAAAGCTTGAAACTTCCATCAAAATGAAATCCTATGGGTTATGTACCAGACGAGATATGAGAAAACATAAAAAAAATGGTTGAGAAACTTTGTAATACTATAACAAGAATGGTACCAGTAAAACTCTACTATGGAACAATGAAAAACTCACCATGTACTCATTTAGGAATGCTCAGAGGTAAATAAAAGTGTAAAAAGTAAAAGCAACACACGCATTCATCTTTTTTTATTTTTATAATTAATTTAATTTTACATATCAGCCACAGATGCCCCTGTCCTCCCCCTCCCCCCCCCAGCCTGCTCCCCCAATCCATCCTCATTCCCTCCTCCTCCAAAGCAAGGTCTCCCCTAAGGAGTCAGCCCAGCCTGGTAGATTCAGTTGAGGCAGGTCCAGTCCCTTTCTCCCTTCATCTTAATCCACTAGGTCAATATTTTAGAAAAATTTATTTATTGGCTTTTCCTTAGCTCAATAATCAGAAATATAGAAATAAAGGCTTTCATAGATTGAGTCCAGTTGTGGCTTAATTATTATTAACAGTTTATATTGAGTTTGTCATTTAATTCTAAGTATTTTTAGTCTAAATCTATAGATGATTAAAGCTAAGGTATACTAATTTCTTAAATTATAGAGCAGAAGAGATGATTCAGTGGATTAGTGTCTGCTTCTCTTGGGTCAATGGGACCCAAATAAGGGTTCTACAATGCATGTTGGGTGATTCATAATGACCTGTATCTCTAGCTCCAGGGATTTTGATGCACTGTTATATAATTCTGAGGCACCTCAATGTACACATAATTAAACTAAAATAAGTCTTAAAAACAAATTTCACTCTTTGTTCAAGATAGTCTGCTAGCAATTAATATGGATATAATAAGCCTTCTTTGATTGTCTGTTTGATTGTTTTCTGATAGAGAATTTATTATTCAATATAATACACTAACTTGGTTATACTTTAACTCATTCTTCATTAAATAAAAATGTGAATCCAGGACATGCTTTGTTGTTGTCAATAATCAGTACAGGTTAGTTTCTTATCCAGGAATTTGTATAGAAATTTGTTCCCAATAAGGATCAGCTACGATGATATATTGGAAATATTTTATAGATCAAGGATGTTGACTGATTAGTCCAGTTACTTGACATAATAACATTGTATAAACATCAATGTTTTCATAAAAAATGAAAATAACCAAAGAAGTCATCTAATAGTAAAATGTTGCTAATAATATCCTCATCATTTTATAACAATAAAATAATCCCTACCTCTGAAGTTAATAGCTTTAGGATATGATAGGAACCCTATGTTAAACATTTTTGATTTATAATATTATGATTTCATTTTTCACTTATTAATCAAGGGATTAAACTGCCACAAATCTTATTTATTTAGTTCTGTTTTATTTTATATTACAGTCTTTATTTTACCAAATTAACACAAAAATAAATATTAATAAAACATGGTGATCTATCTAAATTGTAGTATAATGAAACTGTGCTAGCATGATAATTGCTAATTAAAATATAGTTTCAATATGAACAAATATTTATGATGTGAATCTAATCATGAAGTTATACTAAATTAATGACAAAAATGTCTCTAAATTTTTTTCATTTTAAAATCATGTTTTAGGGGCTATGTGGTATCCAGTAGGTTGTGCACATCTCTGTACTTCAGATTCTTCACTTCTGTGCAAGCACTTTTAGCCAATAAATCATCTCTCCAGTCCTTAAGAACAGAAGGCAAAGTTACCAAAAGATGTGTACCTTTCTTCTGATATTCTATAACTTAAAATGATAATGTAAATTAATAATAGTTATATGCTAATATAAAGCCAAAATATTTTATGTGAGTTAAGAGGCAAAACAAGAAGTCAAAAACAGGACAAAATTTCAAGTCAACCTTTGCTTCTAATTATGGCCAGTTTTCTCATTTCTTACCAGATCTTAATAGCCCATTCAAATAATAGCCCATCAGTTGCCTAAACTGTCCATTAGGTCAAAAAACTCTCATGATCTTATCATGTTCCCAAACCTCCCTAGCTGGCAAACATGAAGTTTCTGGGGGTAAACTTTATCATCAAACTACAACAGTCTTCAAAAGATCATCTCATTCTTCAGTCAATCTTTGCTTCAAGAAAGTAGGAAATTTGATTATAACAGAGGTTGTGTAAGTATAAGATCATTGTAACAATACTTTTTTCTGTGACATAAATTACTTGGGCAGATGTTTCATAAACTATCATGATGATGGGAAAGTACCAGTGAGTCTATTAATGATAATGTGAGCAGTACCATTGTATGAAAGGAAGTCTAAACCATATTCATAATGCTATCCCTTACAAAAGGGACAAAATACTTTACATTCCAGTATGAAAAAAGATCAGTATAATCAACCTGACTCCATGTCATTGATTGGCCAATTTACAATGGTGCTGTATGTGGATCTCAATGTTTCTCTCTGCTATCAGTTTAGGTTCACAACAGTGTCCATAGTCAGGATAACCTTGATGAGTCAATATTCTGTGTGCCTATCACCATGCTCATTTAATAATGAAGTCATCGTACAATAATAACTATAAATGGGGGATGAAATTGGAATTCACAGAATGAGTCAATCATGTCCACTTGATTATAACATTCCTCCCATGCTAACATTGCATTTTTAATGAAAATTTCCTTAGAACAGACTGCTATGTTTTGCCCCGTTCTGAGAATCTTATCTCTGAGTGTCTTCCACAAATTATTTGTCAGTTATTTTTCAACTATATTTCTTTCAAATCCCTAACCTTTCAGGCAAACCATTGGCAACATCCTATGAATCAATAAGGAGCACAATTATGGCAATTTATATTTTAAAAAAGATCACATCCAAGGAAACTTCATGAATTATACCCACCTGGAGGATTTCCTTTTACTAATGGCATTCTCCATTTTTATGTAGTACCCATATATAATATAGACCCATGTATAAACCATGCTTGACTCATATTCTAATGTCACCTGACCATAGATACCTCCTCATTAGGTCCTAAGTGCAAGCAGAAAGAGAGAAGATAAGGTAGCACGAGAAAGACTATGAATACTTGGGCCAGATATTCATGTACCATATTGATATTTTCAGTATTATTAAGGTCAATCACATTATGGAAAAATCACTGTCATTTGATATACACCACTGAGTTTATGGTTTTGCTGGTTTTGTTATCATGATGGGAAACTTGGGTTGCCCGGTAATGTGGAGGCTTATGATAAAACATCCTATGTCTTATGAGGCACCCAAACAGACCAAGAATAGTCTCTAAAAGGAGACTAATTATGTATAGACAAATAGTAGGACCATTTGCTCCAAACTCAAAAGTATAGTCTGTGATTGCCCTCAGAGAGTCTACTAGATCTCCAAGCAGTGTTGTCATCTGCCAGTGATAACCCAAGCACTACCACTTCCTCTGGTTAATATGGCCCAGGTCACAGAGCAATGTGAAATATGACTGGAGGATCTCTCACAAGTTGGTGGGGCTTTCCAAAGATTTACTGTGTTCAAGCCATTCAATAACTGACAATAAAATAAAGAATGCCTTAAAAGATGGGGAACCCCTCTTTGAGGGACATAGAAATGAAAATATATTGAATTATTGAAGGAACTCACACCCACATATCATATTAAAGCAACATTTTCTAATTAGAAATGACTTTGTAAATTACTTGCACTATGCATATGTAGGACATAATATATAAAATTGCTAGAGATCATTTGGTATTGTTTCAAGAGTGATCACTACTGTGTGATCACATTAGCAATACAGCGCAATGAAATGTAGGCTGATGTCTTAAGTAACTTACATATACTATTAGTCATTAGACAAATCTTCAAAATACTCTTGTCTGAGAGGCAGCTACTACAAATACGTATGTAATAATGCACTAAAATCTTCAAGAGGAAATGAATGGCTAAAAAGGACAAGTGAGGAGAACAAGATGTTGGCCAAGTTGTAAAGTGTTTGAGTTAGATAGGGGGGATACGTTCTGGCATCCCACTGTGTAGAATGGTAAGGAGATCGCAGTCTGCTGTAATGTAGTGTATATTTCAAAACAGCTGTGCAATGATAGAGAGTGAGCCATTTCTACTTATGTCATGGAACAGGTTAGCACTGTTCTAATTTGTGAAAAGTCATTATTATTAATGATAAGTTCTTTACATTTATAATTTAAAACCTTCTTAATGTTCATTTATCTGTAAATAAGTGAGGATGTTAGGTGATGGCATAATCTGTCTCCCTGTTAGGAGTTGTTGGACTCTCTTTGCTGCCTTAGCCAACCATCTACAGCCCAGCAGATTACATGCCTGCTGGCATCAGGCATTAGGAACACTTGTGTGTGGAAGAGGCATAAAGAATAAGGTAGCATCCATGCGAGTAATGCCAAGAAATGAGAGAGAGATGTGACTGAAGAAAGAATAAAATATGGAGAGAAGCAGAGAGGAGAAATTTAAGCCTTGGTCAACAGAAAAGTTGCAGAGAGTGGTTGAGTCTGTGGAGCCAAGGATCCCAAACACCAAAGTCCAGATCACTGGACAGTTTTGAGTGCCAGGAATTCTATACTTCATAGGCCTACCTAAGCAGTGTACCACGGGTTGCTGGCAAGGACTGTGGAATTCTGGTATCTCCTCATGCCGGGAAGCTGTAACAAGAGCTGCAACCTAGGGCTGAGGAGTCCTGACTTCCTGGGCTCACTAAAGCTCTGATGTGCTGGCCCTGTCAGGGGACTGTAACACCAGGGGGAGCCAGCTGGTCCTGTTTCCACCTTGCTCTAGCTGTCCAAGAATGGATGGCTAAGAGCTGTCAAGAAGACGACTATAGGGCCTGATCCAGTTGGGGGCCCCTCAGCCTTTGGTTCATAGTTCATGTGTTTCCATTCGTTTGGCTATTTGTCCCTGTGCTTTATACAGCCTTGGTTTCAACAATTTTCGCTCATATAAACCCTCCTCTTTCTCGCTAATTAGACTCCCAGCGCTCCACCCGGGGCCTAGCCATGGATGTCTGCATCCAGATTCCTCAGTACTTGGATGGGGTTGATCTGTTTGGGAGCCATCTAGGCAGTGGTACCAGGTCCTGGGCTCGCTGCATGAGATAGCTGTTTGAGACCTGGGACTTATACAGGGACACTTGGCTCAATCTGGGAGGAGGGGACTGGACCTGCCTGGACTGAGTCTATCAGGTCGATCTCAGTCCTCGGGGGTGGCCTTGATCTGGAGGTGGTGGGAAAGGGGGGGTGGGCTGGGGGAAAGGGGAGGGGGCCAGGAAGGGGGAGAACAAGGAAATCTGTGGCTGTTATGTAGAACTGAATAGTATTGTAAAATAAAATAAATTTAAAAAAAAAGGGGGGGGGGGAGAGAAGACAGCTAGACAGCACTCCGAAAACCCCTATAGCCTGTCCATGTTTTTTTATACAGGTAAACCAAAATAACTCTCAGCTAGCTAACTGGTATAAGCTAGAAGGTTATGAATGTTCTCAACATTGAAAGTGATAAATATTTAATATGGCACATATGCAAATTACTGATGAGAACAATGTAGAGAGAATGCTTGTATAGGAGTATCATATTTTACCTCATAAAGATACACAATTGTTTTTTGCCTGCCAAAAATAACACTTAAACAGTATCTCTCCTCTCGTTGTTAACTCTCTTTCTTTTCCTATCCATTTCTATTTTAAAAGTTAATTTAAATGACAAACTGATCAAGGTGAAGGAGGATGCCTATCTAAAACTACAAGTTTAAAAACTACAAGAAAAAAACACATGCTATCTTGACTACTGTTGTCATTAGTATATTATTCTCGTGTTCCATTTTCTTAGAATCCATTGCCTTGAAACTTGGAATATAATTGCTAAATATCGTAAGCACTCCAACCCCCAACCCCAAGATCATGCTGTAGAAGGAGAAGAGCCACTGTTTCTGGCTGGAATAAAGGAATGTAACCAAAATCTCCCTGGCAGAGAAACAGTAGATATAAAAAATTATTCCAAACACAGAAGACAAAGAAAGAGAGAGAAACATTCAGTGTGTGTAGTAAGGAATTGGGACAAAAAAAATGTAAGGGGTAAATTCTAACATCTTCTGTCACCCCATAATGACAATTCAAATTAAAGATGTGTATTTCATTTTGAGTGTACATTCTGAACATGGTACATGGCAGGGATGACGAATGATGCTGTTTGCATATTACATTTGTACAGTCTTGCACTGTATTCTTTTTGCTACTTATTAAGTCACACAGCCAGAGTTAAGACAAATTCTGGCATGTTTCTTGAACTATAGGCAACTTAATTTATTTTCTGAGCCTCAGAGTTCCCTAATTTAATTGAACAGTTTAAGTTTCATTTTCATTACCAAAAAAAGACAAATACAAATATAGAGAGAACCTCAAACTCAGCACCTGATATTTAATGAATGATGAATGTATTCACACTGTTAGACCAATTGTTGCTCCCTTTGATGACAACAGAGATATTCGTTCCTCAGTATGTGAAGAAGGGAGACAAATCTAATAATCCTTTGTTTATTTCTTGTCTGGAATCTTAAACACATCTGACATGTATTTCAAGCATGTTTTATTATGTGAGAATATATGTGTTTCATTGTGTAAGGACTTCAGATTTAACAAATACTATTTGCTTATATACGAATGGTTATTAATATGTGTGTGTGTGTATATAAATACATATATAGTTTATTATACATGTTAACTTATAGCATTATAAAATCCCCTGCTTATAGATAATTAGAAAGAACTTTCTCAGATAAGTGATTTTTGAAGTAAATATGGTACTTTATTATTTGTTCCAATAGACACTTGTGATAGGAATTGTGGGTCACCAAGTAAAAAGAAATAGTCAGAAAAATGGTATGTAGGCCAGGATTAGAGAAATATTCACATAACAAGTCAACAAAACTTATGAGGCAGGGTCAGATTGGACAAATTGACATTAATCACTATGAAAAGTGACAGGTAGGGGATAGAAAATATGCTATTGCTGTTCCTGTGCTGGAGAACTGCAAGCAAAATGCCTGAGCTATTCTGAAATTGTGTGATCTTTCTCCTTTCCTTCACAATAAAACATTGGTGAATTTGGTGAACTGGCCCTCTACGTTGGATATCTGAGTTCTGACAATGGGTCAGATCATTTCTACCCATATAATTTCACTTTCTCAGTTACACAATCAAGATATTAAAATTGCCTATTGGTTTTATCTTGATGATTCAATGTGTGTGTGAATTGCTTTAAAATGTTGAACATATATTAATTGCTATAAGTATGCTATTATTTTATCATTAGTTTTCCAAAACATATTTACTATTGATTAATGCACAATCCTTATAGAATGAATTAATTTCTTCAGGTGTATCTGTAGAAAAATACAATCTTTTTGTTGTTGTTGTTATTGTTTTGAGACAGAGTTTCTCTGTGTAGCTTTGGAGCCTTTCCTGGAACTCACTCTGTAGCCCGGGCTGGTCTCAAATTCATAGAGATCTGCCTGCCTCTGTCTCCCAGAGTGCTGGGATTAAAGATGTGTGCCTCCACCACCCAGCTGAAAATACAATCTTTACTGATTGCAGTTCTCCCAACTCAATTACCCAGCTGGGGTAAATCAACTACAACAAATTCCCTCCCTAATTGTATACAATTCAATAACATAACAACATACATCTTTTGGTTGATAAATACAAATATTCAGTAGCTACTTTTGTAGCTAAAGGGAGAAGAAACTGGTTACCAACTTCATAAATGCAAAGGGAAGTAAGGAAACCAAGCAAACTAAGGTTGGATGAACTCTGTTTCTGCTTTCTGTTTTAAATAATGGATATTTTTATGGAGATGTGTACTGGAGATGCTTTTCTATGAGTACCATATATTCAGCTTCAGGTACATGTGTTTAGTATGAAGCACTTTCAGTCTCTAGATAAAACAGAGGTAAATATGTGATTTCTATCCTTTATGGACATAGCTCTTCCAGGGAAGAAAAGGAAGCACACACATAATGAATAGGGCTACAATGTGATAGATAAGGGCATTGAAAAATGGTTTTGGAAATGCAGACGTAAAAACAATTCACAGATATGCACAAAGGAAGAGTCTGGTAAGATTGTCTTGAAAAGTCAGTCAGGTTAATTTTCCTAGTAGAGAAGAAAGGATGAAAGGACTCCAGACAGAAGGTGCAGTTGGAGCTAAGCTTTGGTTGTACACAGAAGTTAGGATGAAGGCTGGAATTACATGGAAAAGACAAAAATGGCAAGATGGATAGGAGTCTGGTTTGTTGAACAACAAATATCAGCTGGTAACATCAAATGGTATTTGTATCTTTTAGGAAGCTATTTAATGGTTATGAGAACAAAACAGGCTACATATTATATAATCTGTAGAAACATTTATTCGGGATTTTTTTTTCTAACCTCAGAAGCTAGATACCAATATTTTTCTTGCCCTAAATACATTTTTCCCCTTTGGAGTAATGGTATGAAGTGTGAGTTGGGAAATCTTTTGTATTAGTTACTTTTACAGTACTTGATTTTGAGACAACTTAAGGGAATACACTTTTATTCTGGCTCATTATTTCAGTGCATTCAGTCCTTCGGAGCAGGAAAAGCCGGGTGGGTAGCACAGACATGGGTCATACTGGCATAAATCCATTAATTATTATAGATCCTCTAATAATCATAATTGTGTATATTCTGCCCCAGGGATCTCAATTCTGTGTCATCAGCACTCATACTTCTCTATTACCCTTAAACAGAACCATTAAATTAAACTAAAAAGAGAAGGAGGATGGATAAGAAGAGATGCGGAAAGAAAGTAAGCTCAAAGTTTATGGTATATGTGAATGAAAATATTAAAATGGAAGGAAGAGATCATTCTGTGCAGGCAACATACGGTGATAACCAAAATCTCAAGCTGAAGTCTTCTGTTTGAAGGGAAGTTAAGTTTTAATAAAAAGAGTAATTCATTTTTGAGTTGGTGCACTTCTGAATTTATACTATTGGAACAGTGTTCCATTACAGGCTTTAAGCTGAGCATGCTGGGTAGAGAAGAATGTACTGTGTTCTTTCTCCAAAAGCTCTTTCTGAGTGAAAGCTGCTGGCAAGCATTAGTGGTTTGCAGGAGAGAGAGCTACTATACCCCCTGCTGTGTCTTTCACAGAGGGAGATTGGTGATTCTACTATAAACCCACAGACAGGAGACTTTCCAGCATCAGTGGCTTTGTATTGTTAAAGTGAAAAGATATGCTGGTTTGTGTCTGTGTAGATGTCACCATTGTGATGGGTCTGGAGGATCAGCTTATATCATCATGAAGATCTCCATTACATCATCTGGAGATGAGTCAGGAGGAGAACTAACTACATGCCATCCTCAATAATTATATACTTCTGTGCATAGCGTGTGCTGTCTTTGCAAAGAAAATGGTGTTCTTTTTTAAATTAGCCACACAATGAACTTGGAGACACATACAAAATAAAAGAAGTTCCTATTTTGGGCTGCTTTTTAACTAAGAATATTTTATAGTGCTGCACCTACATAGTCTTTAACACACTGACATTATGTAAATTAAATATGTTAATCCCCAACTCTGTGCAATCTTCTCTCATTTAAACTTTTTCCCCCTTTTGTTACCAGAGAAGAGAAACAAAAAGAAAAAAAAAAAGATGTGAGAAAAGACTCCTGCCAAAATAATAGCTATGTTCAATGTTTCCCCTGGTTTCTTATTGTTTAAAATGTGCTTTTTCCTGCCAAGGTCCCATTTAAGTGCATTACCTCCTCATGCTAATAGACTAATTAAAATATGAATAAATAAAAAAAACCCACATTTCCTATAAACTTTTTTTCACCTTTTCTGGTGAACTTAAGAGTTTTTCCGAACTTGGAGTAATCAAGGTGTCTTTTGCTTCATTGATTTCTTACTTGGAAGACTTTAACTCTCATTTCTGTCATCTGCATGAATCCACAACTGGATGGCGCTATGTGAAGCTCGAACAAAATGCTCAGAGGTAGTGTCTTTGACCTTCTTCTCTGTGCAGCTTTGTGGTTAGTGTCTCTTCTCTCTTCTCAGCCATAGTGTCCTCATATGTAAAAAATGAGTATGAATTTCTTCCGTTTCAAAAGGGAATTGGGCCAGCAAGATGGAAGTTCTAATCCAAAGTGTTTTGCATCTGTTCGTTCAGAGTATGAAAATGGTATTGATTCATCTTTTATCTTAAATTACTTAGTCTATTATTAAGCACTGTAAAACACAAGCACCTGCTCATTTCATGAAAACCGTTCTGAATATGTAGAATAGGTCAAGTTGTGGGAGGTGATTGCAGATGCCTTTTTGTAATATTAGGATGTTGGTTGAAAGAGTTATGTCCCTGCATCCTTTATTAAAGAATGGAAAGAGACAATAGAGTGTAATACAATTGATTGTATGTATGCAGTATTTTTGTTGTTTAATGTGACTAACTGAACTTTATAACTCTTATTTTGCAAGCTCTCAAGAGCACATTGCAGAATACACTTAGAAGTAAATTTGAAAATGGCATTATGATCACGGGTTAGATTACTCAGAGGGTAAAGGCTTTTGCTGAGAAAGCCTAATGACCTGAGTTTAATCCCCAGAACTCATGTAAAGGTGGGAGGAGAGGAATAACCTCACAAAGCTGTCCATTAATGTTTTAGACTTAAGGTCAGTCTAATCTTATCTAATCTTCTCATCCATGTGTTTTGGTTTGTTTGTTTTTTTAGACATTTTTTGATTGTTACTTGATCGTGTTGTACCTATTTTGTGAAACCCTAAGGAGCCAGTTTCCAATGCAAGCACATTATGGTCCTTTTATTGCCCAGTTTGAACCTGGGCCACCACCAGGTTGATGAAAGGAAATGCAGTGGTGGCTGTGGGCCCAGGAGTAGAGAGTTTTTATAGGGAAAAAACCACAAGCTGGGAATTAAATGCTTTGACAACTTGGAATTGGGTAGAAGGGATATGGGGCAAGGTGATTTTTTTGAAACTATTGGTCTAGACTTTGGGCATGAAACACTATTGGGTTCAGCTTTTTGGTGGGGAACCACAACTTTCTAAGCAGGATTATCTGGGATGCTCAGCAGGATTATATAGATATCTTCAGGAACCATAAACAGCAGTCAGATGTCTACAGGAGCATACTGCTCTGTATCTGTTGGAGTTGTCATGGCACATTCCTGAGGTCCTTCATGGAACTGAGTACAGCAGGTAGTCTATGATGGTGCCCCTCCCCTAAGATGGAGTCCGTAGTGCCTTCACAATCACAGCTGCATTCTTTCACTGTAAAGAAAAATTCTCTTAGTAAAATGTATCCCCCATTCTTTTGGTTTGCTTTAGGTTGTTTCCCATCTAAGACAAGGATTTGTGGTACAATTTTAAGTTTTAAAGAATAGATGTCTTTTTTTTTTTTCCAATTTGCATGGAAATGCCACTCTTATGACCCACTAAAAGAACAAATAAGGGAATCGCACTGCCAATCTGTATCATGAGTTTCTGTGTGTATATACAGAGGTTTCTACAAGGAGAAGAAGGCATACAAAATGACACAACTTGTGAGCAGAATTCTTATTTGTTAGTTTCAAAATCACATTTAACTCCAAAATTAACTATAACCCTAGTCATCCAAGGCCCCACACTGAGCTAAGTTTTTCAAGTCAGCCATGTACTCAATAGTCATCTTTGATTTACCTAGTATGTGAGAGGGATAATTTAATCATAAGGCAACACAGTGGGGTACACTGCTAAATTAAGCATCCATGGCTCAAGTATTCAAGGAGAATGTCATCTGTTAGCAGAGATAGCAATGGAAAAATACAGTGATGACTTAAAAATTAGCTATTGTGACTTTATCTATTCTAGAATGCCCCCACCCCAAAAAATGCTTCTGAGAAAACAACAGACAGTCATTTATGTTTGAATAATATGTATGTATACTGTAAACAAGAGAAACAATTCTCCTTTTTACAGGGAAGAGTTTCCATGGAAAGAAAATAATTCTCTCTACGAGGAAAGAGCCTGAGTTTCCCATCACAGGTCCAAGATGATAAACTCTTCTTAATTTGCTTCTTCTGAGACCTCTTCCCCACTTACGTCTTTTTTTTTTTTTTTTTTTTTTTTTGCTTGTCACCAGCAGCCTGAAATCAGTGTTAATTTCTCATTAAAGACCTTAAGCTATAAGACACAAATTTGCCTGAAAGTTGACAAATGCAAAATGGATCACTTATATTCTATAACACTCCTGAAACTCCTCATGGTTTCTCTGAAAGTTACCATTTCAAGCTTGTATCACACAAATAAACTAAAACCCATGAGGTTGCCCCAAGTCATAGCCCTGTCTATTTCTGACCTCCCTACTTTGTTTTGTTTTTCCTCTTACTCTTTCCACATCTTCTTTTCTATTTGTATTTTCAACTTAACTTTTCATTATCTCATTCTTGAAATGTTTTCATAACATTTTATTTTGCATTTCCTTGCAGACACTGAAAATGTGTATTATTAATCTCAAGATTAGTCATAATACAGCTTAAACCTCTATTGATTTCTCATTGTGTCATGAGAAAGAATAAATTGTTTCTACCATAGAAAAATTATGTATCTCTGGAATCAGAACACTCATTTAGTATTTTTCCTTCTTATCATGTATTTTCCAATTCATCATTATATACATTTTCTTAAAATTCCCT
The DNA here is from genome assembly GCF_004664715.2 of Peromyscus leucopus. Taxonomy (NCBI): domain Eukaryota; kingdom Metazoa; phylum Chordata; class Mammalia; order Rodentia; family Cricetidae; genus Peromyscus; species Peromyscus leucopus. The sequence continues at coordinate 103,166,492 of NC_051067.1, read as the reverse complement.
TAGTTATTCATTATTTAAATAAGGAAGAATTCTCTAGCAAATCCCTGCTTTTGTGTACCATAACTGTTGGTCTAGAAAACAGGCTGTACGCTGTGTATAGATCAGATTGTTTTTCATTCTTGGATCTTCTTCATAGGTGGAACTTTGATCTTAGCTATCATAGTTGATACGATGTACTCCGTTTATGTCAAATATTCATTCACAGCAATGATTTTTTAGAGTCCAGAAAGTTCTGCTTCATTACTTCATCTTTTCAGTATCTAAATACGCAGAAGGACATTTGGTGCAACGTTCTTGAATGACTGGCTGCTTAAATTGTGAATGGACAAGCCTTTGAGGAACTGCTATCTTTTATGGTCTCAAGACTTTAAAATAAATGACATGCATGTTTCCACTGTAGACAATTGACAAACTTGTTTAAATCTCATATTCAAAAGAACAAGTTAAACTGAGAAGAATGTATGTATTTATTTATATTTATTTAAATTTTTTTCATTTTACATAACAACCACAGTTTCCCCTCCCTCCCCTTCTCCTGCTCCCCCCACCTCCCCCTACCACTACCCCCACCTGCTCCTCATAGTGCTTAAGGCCTTCCTTGGGGAGTCATCACAGGCTGGCATACTAAATTGGGGCAGGACCAAGCACCCCCCCCCCATACATCAAAGTTGAGCAAGATATCCCATCATAGAAAATGGGCTCTAAAAAGCCAGTTCATGTACTTGCAATAAGTCCTGGTCCCACTGCCGGGGTCCCACAGGCAGATCAAGCCTCATAACTGCCACCCACATTCAGAGGGCCTAGTTTGGTCCCATGCAGGCTCCCCAGCTGTCAGTCCAGGGTCCTTGAGCTCCCAGGAGCTCAGGTTTGCTGTCTCTGTGGATTTCTCTATCATGATCTTGACCTCCCTTGCTCCTATATTCCCTCCTTCCTCTCTTCAATTGAATTCCAGGAGCTCAGCCCAGTGCTTGACTGTGGGTCTCTGCATCTGTTTCCATCAGTTCCTGGATGTAGGTTCTATGATCACAATTAGGGTAGTCACCAGTCTCATTACAGGAAAGGCTAGTTCAGGCACCCTCTCCACCTTTGCTAGGAGTCTTAGCTGGGGTCAATCTTGTGGGTTTCTTGGGATTTCCCTAATACCAGGTTTCTCCCTAATCCCTAACGGCTCCCTCTGTCAAAATATCTCTTTCATTGCTCTCCCAAAACTCAGCCATCTCAATCCCTAATGTTCCCATCTGCCATCCCATCCCCTCTTTTGCCCCATTTCCAGCTTATCCAGCAGATCTTAACTATTTCTCCTTCCTAGGGCAATCCATGAGTGTCCCTCATAGCATCCCCCTTTTTACCAAACTTCTCTGTGGTTGTGGATTGTAGACTGGTTATCCTTTGCTTTGGGTCTGACATCTACTTATGACTGAGTACATACTGTGTTTGTCTTTCTGATTCTCTGTTATCTTACTCAGGATGGTTTTGTTCTAGTTGCATCTATTTGCCTACAGTTTTCATGATGTCATCGTTTATTTGTTTGTTTTTTAATCGCTGAGTAATACTCAATTGTGTAAATTTTCTTTATCCATTCTTTGGTTGAGAGGCATCTCTCTAGGTTGTTTCCAGGTTATGGCTAAAATAAATAATGCAGCTATGAACATAATAGAGCAAGTGTCCTTTTGGTATGGTTGAGCAACTATTGAGTATATGCCTGAGTGGTATTGCTGGGTCATGAGGTATGTTGACTCTCAATTTTCTGAGAAATCATCATACTGGTTTCCAGAGCAGTTGGACAAGATTGCACTCCCACAAGCAGTGGAGGAGTGTTTTTCTTACCCCACATATTCTGTAACATAAGCTGTCAAGAGGATGTTTAGATCATAGCCATTCTGACAGGTGTAAGGTGGTATCTCAGAGTTGTTTTGATTTCCATTTTCCTGATGAATAAGGATGTTGAGCAATTCCTTAAATATCTTTCACCCATTTGAGATTCTTCTGTTAAGAATTCTCTGTTTAGATCTGAACCCCACTTTTTAATTGCATTATTTGGTATTTTGATGTCTAGTTTCTTGAGTTTTTTTTTTAATATATTTTAGAGGTCAGCCCTCTATCAGATGTGGGGTTGGTGAAGATCATTTCCCATTCTGTAGGCTACTGATTGTCTTATTTATTATGTCCTTTGCCTTACAGAAGCTTCTCAGTTTCAGGAGGTCCCATTTATTAGTTATTGCTCTCAGTGTCTGTGCTACTGGTGTTATATTTAGGAAGTGGTCTCCTGTGCCAAGACTATTTACCACTTTCTTTTCTGTCATGTTCAATGTAACTAGATTTATGTTGAGGTCTTTGATCCATTTGGATTTGAGTTTTGTGCATGGTGACAGATATGGATCTGTTTGAATTCTTCTGCATGTCAATATCCAGTTATGCCAGCACCATTTGTTGAAGATGCTTTCTTTTTTCTATTGTTCAGTTTTGACTTCTTTGTCAAAAATCAGGTGTTCATAGGTGTGTTGAATAATGTCAGGGACTTCATTTCGATTCCATTCATTGACATGTCTGTTTTTATGCCATTTTGTTTTTATTATGATAGATCTATGATAGAGCTCGAAGTCAGGAGTGGTGATGCCTCCAAAAGTCCCTGTGTTGTACAGGATTGTTTTAGCTATCCTGTTTTTTTTTTTTTTTTTTTTTTTGTTTTGTTTTGTTTTTCCATATGAAGTTGAGTATTTTCTTTCAAGATTTGTGAAGAATTGTGTTGAGATTTTGATAGGTATTGCATGGAATCTGGGGGTTGCTTTTGTAAGATTGCCATTTTTACTATGTAGATCCTACCTATTCAAGAGCATGGGAGATCTTTCCATTTTCGATATCTTCTTCTATTTCTTTCTTCAAAGACTTAAAGTTTATTCATACAGGTCTTTCACTTGTTTGGATAGAGTTACCCCAAGATACTTTATGTTATTTGTGGCTATTGTAAGGGTTGAAGTTTCTCTGATTTCTCTCTCTGAGAGAAACAATTTATCATTTGTATATAAGAGGGATACTGATTTTTTTTTTTAGTTAATCTTATATATTGCCATATTACTGAAGGTGTTTATCAGCTACAGGAATTCCTTAGTAGAATTTTGGGGGGCATTTATGTATAGAAACATATCATCTACAAATAAAGTTTGACTTCTTCCTTTCCAATTTATATCCCATTCACCTCCTTTTTTTGTCTTATTATTTTAGCTAGAACTTCAAGTATTATATTGAATAAATATGAAGAGAGTTGACAGTCTTGTCTTGTTCCTGATTTTAGTGGAATCGCTTTGAGTTTCTCTCCATTTAGTGTGTTGTTGGCTATTGGCTTGTGGCAATATTGCCTTTAGGCAATATATGTTTAGGTATGTCCCTTGTATCCCTGATCTCTCCCAGATATTTATCATGAAGGGGTGTTGGATTTTGTTGAAGGCATTATCAGCATCTAATGTGTTCTTTTTTTCTTTCAGTTTGTTCACATGATTGATTACATTGACTGATTTTCTTATATTGAACCATCACTGCAATTTTTGGATGGAGCCTACTTGATCACAGTGGATGATTTTTATTTATGTGTTCTTGGATTCAGTTTGTCAATATTTTATTGAGTATTTTTGAATCAATGTGCATGAGGGAGATTGGTCTATATTTCTCTTTCTTAGTTGTGTCTTTGTTTGGTTTGGGTACCAAAGTAATCATAACCTCATAAAAAGAGTTTGGCAATGTTCTCTCTATTTCCATTGTATGGAACAATTTGAAGAGAATTGATATTAGTTCTTCTTTAAAATTCTGGTAGAATTCTGCACTGAAATATTCTGGCCCTGGGCTTTCCCTCACCCCTCTTGGGAGACTCTTGATGACTGCATGTATTTCCTTAGGGGTTATATGTCTATTTAAATTGCTTATCTGATTTTGACTTAATTTTGGTATGTGTTAACTATCCAGACAATCGTCAATTTCTTTTAGATTTTCTAATTTTGTGGAATACAGGTTTTTGAAGTATGACCTAATGATTCTCTGGATTTCTTCAGTGTCTGTTGTTATGCTCCCCTTCTCCTTTCTGATTGTGTTAATTTTGATATTCTTTCTCTGCCTTTTTGTAAGTTTGGGGAAGGATTTGTCTATCTTGTTGATTTTCTAAAAGAACAAACTCTGTTTCTTTAATTCTTTGTATTATTCTCCTTGTTTCTATTTTACTGATTTCAGCCATCAATTTGATTATTTCCTGTGATCTACTCCTCCTAGGTGAGTTGCTTCTTTTTGTTCTAGAACTTTCACATGTACTGTTAAGCCACTAGTATGTTCCATAAGTTTGGGTATGTTGTGTGTGTGTTGATTTTCATTGAATTCTAGGAAATCTTTAATTTCTTTCTTTATTTCTTCCTTGACTGAGTGATGATTCAGTTGTGCATTGTTCAGTTTCCATGAGACTGTAGGCTTTCTGAAATCTCTGTTGTTGTTGAATTCAAAATTTAAGACATGGTGATCCGATAAGATACAGGAGATTATTCAAATTTTTTTTTTTTTTTTTTTTTTTTTTGTATCTCTTGAGGTTTGCTCTGCAACCAAGTGTTAAGAATGATAAGCAGTGCTGGTTACCTTGCAGAAAGGTCATGAGCCATGACAAAACCCAGTATCAGAGCTTTATTGGGGGAGGGGGAAGAACCAGGCTTGGTGAGAAGCATGTGCAGAGAGCAGAGAGAGAGAGAGAAGAGATAGTGGAGGGGGGAAAGAACAGAGAAGAGAAGGGGGGGTATCTGTATCTGGCTTTTTAAGGGTTCCCATGAACATTCATAGGTGGGCTTACAGAACTACACCACACTTGCACTGATTCCATGACCATGCCACCATCACGAAATCACCAGCACACACTGATGACATAAGACACAAGACCCCTTGACTAACTCCTGAACTGCAGTTGAAACATGGCAGAATACCAACATCAGACTTTTTGCTTATTATAAAAAAAGCAGGTTTACAGGAATAGGGACATCATTTCTCCCTGAAAAACTGCTTCCAGAAGACTTGGTGGGTGTTGGTTGACTCTTGGGGGAGTAGGGAAGAGGGCTTTTGAGGTAGACAGGCATCCTGGGATGGTCAGACAGGCATCCTGGCATGGTGGGCTGTCATCTTCTGCCTTCCAAGAGGCAGTTCATCTTTCTTGGCTTGGCATTCTGGCTGCTTTTGTGTCTGACAGAATGCTGGTGAGACAGAGAAAAGCTTAGGAGAAAGAATTATTATTATTATTACTATTACTATTATTATTATTATTTTCTTTGGGGGGTTCCCAGGATGATAGAGGGAGTCCTAACACCAGGAAGGTATGGGTTTGGCACTAATCTTGAAATAGATCTGACCTATCCAGATGGATTTAAGCTGGTTTCTGGAGCTTAGAAAAAAATTTGAACATATTGAGAAGCAGCCATGAGAAAAATTAAAGTCCTGGGCTGGTGATCATTTGCTGCAGGTTGCAGGAATATATCATAAGAACTCAGTTGGTTATGGCAAAGTCACTACCTGGAGGGATCAGGGAATTCCTCCAGAGGAAGCCAAATTCCAAGGAATTTTTGGTGTTATTTGGCTTGTTATATATCAGCTGTATTCTGTTATGAAAATCATGTGTGGTTTCATAGTTTTCCCAATTGACTTTTCCCTAGAAGGGCTAACAGTGTGGACTGATCACTCTCTTGACATACATATTCCAGGTATTTGGAGAACAGCCTCAGGAAAGGCTTTCTCTGAATCAGATATCTCCCATAGCCACTTTCAAGGACTAACAGTGATAATAGTTCACATGCTAGTCACCTGATTTAAAGTAAATTCCACAAGGAGACACTGGCTAGGTCTGGTGGATGTGGACGTTAAGTAATAGCTTTACACAATTTAGCTCGGACCCTCTCTTTCTATACTAGGATTTCCAGGGCATGGGACAGAGAAGAGAAGAGAATGGAAGAACTAGATGGGTAAGAACTTGAGAGGATCAAACTGAGATGGGCAAGAGCTGGATTGAAGTGCTAAAAGAGAGTACTAGAAAAATGAGATGGAAGATGAGGAAGAGCCAGATGGGGAAGAACAAGATGAGGAAGAACAAGACGAGAGAGAAGGAAATGGGAGAAGAGCTGATATGGGAAAGAACTAGATGGATGAGAACCTAGAAGGGGCAGAACTAGATGAAGAAATTAAGATAGAACCTGAAGGGACAACAGATAAATGTAAAGAGTAATTGGGCAAGAAAGGAGCTAAATATGAGAGCAGAATATAAGCTTGAAACTGACACGGAATAATAAAGTATATGGACTAAGGAATTTCATGTACATAGATTCATTTCTTTTCATCAAAGAATAATTATCAGCTGGTTGTAGACTCTTCCCAGACCCCTGGAAGGGGACTATCAAGGGGCTGGTCCTCTGTAGTCCCCAATACCTGGCGCCTGAACAGGGACTTGATCCCTGAACCCTCAGATTAAAAGTCTGATGATCTACCGATGGAGCTATCCAGGCTTAGTACTAGTACTAGTGTTTAGTACTCTGCTGGTTAGTGTTAATGAGAGAGGGAGAGAGAGAGAGAGATTGGGACGTGTTTTTAATTTTTACCTGAGATAAGCTTTATCAGAGAGATTATTTTAAGGCACCTGTGTCCTTTATTAGTTTAGCATTCAGGAGACACAGGTGATCAATTGCTGAGAGCTTTTGGCAGTAATAGATGGTTATATTATATTAAGTCCTTTTTTTTTTTTTTTTTTTTTTTGAAGAGCCCAGACACTTTTGGATCTGGAGGCATAAATACCTTTTGACTGTTACTCTTCCTTACCACTTGGGTATATACATGATGGTCCTTGGATTCCGGCTCTATGATGATCCTGTAACAATTAGCTGAGTAGTTAATTAGAAGAGAAACCCAGGAAGAGAAAAGCTTGTGGGGTGAGACCTCATTCTCCTGGAACTGGGGACAAGGCAGAGAGCAGGGCCCTGTCTGTGTTACTGTGCATGGGAAGCCCTGCTGACTGGTCTGGGTCAGGCACATAGAGGGAGCAAATGAAATGAAAGCTCCTACCTTAGCTGGAAAATCTTTTACCATTAAGTAACCCTGAAAGTACAATTAAGTCTGGTGAGGTGGGTAAGGCTGTCCCCCTACCCAGACAATAGGGACATGAGGATAAGTGGGACCCCAAAACTCCCTCAGGACTAGTTAAGTGACTCAGTGTCCAACAGGAAGGAAATGGATTACCTCCATGCTGCATCCTGGGTTCCCTGCATTCCCATGGCAAGCCTAGGAGGTCTGCTGGAGGTCTTTGTTTGAACTGTGCCCAGGTGCAGTCAGCTGACCAGTTGTCTCTCTAGGTAGCACTTTGAACAAGGCTTAATTACTGGCCCTCCGGGGCATGCCCTAGCCCCGTAGCCTTCTAAAACAGGCACCTGGAAGCCCTTATGCAGCCACTTGGATGGCGTGTGTGCCAGCATTTGGCAATTCTGTTCATGGCTTTATCATCTCTCCCATGGCACACCTTAAATGCCACAGCTGAAACTTCCACCTGTGGGGTCAGGAGCCTTGCTCTCTGGATGCTTAAGTATTAGCCGTAAGGTCAGGGAGCTTTGGGAGACAAGAGACAGATTTTATTTTGTGTCTTGTTTTTGTTGTTGTTTGTTTTTTTTGTTTTTGTTTTTGTTTTTGTTTTTTGATAGTTTTCTGGCTTGAAGATAGCTCTAGGAAGACCCACCAGGAGGCAGGCTATAAACTGATCTCTGGCTAAAGAGCCATCCGAATTATTGTGATCACCATGTGGGTCCTGATTGTAAAGTTATTTGCATGCATCCTAGCCTGCTTCCAGACCTGTCTGTCCTTAGTAGCCTGCCCAGTACCAGGGAACAGAACAGAGAATAGATATGATAAGGTTCTTTGGAGTTAGAGATTCCTCAGGTTCAGGAATGCACGTGAGCAGGAGAGAAAGACTCAGATAGGGAGGGTTCAGAGCTTAGGTAAAAGCGTGGGGATAAGGTAGCTTTTTTCATTTGCCCATTTGCTGGCAGAAGTTAGATAATTCCAGTGAAACATCGTGGTCCAAGCAGCCATTACATGGCCAAATTTGCTGGTATCTGGGGATATTTAAGGCATTTGTCAGAGGAGGAGTGGAATTTCGAGGAAGAATCCCCCATGTCCCATGGCTGCAGCCGAGAGAAAAAAAATAAAAATTAAAATAACAAACAGGATCCCAGGCTCCTATTTTGGGCATCCGCAGGATAGATAGTCCATGGATCAGCATAAATTAACAGCACAAATTAAACAATCTTTGCCACAAAATGGGTAAGGGCTGGGCCTATGTAACGAAGGACTCCCTGGGAGTCCAGACAGCACTCAATACTTCGTGGTACACAGCCAAGGACTGTTTCTTTCACCTGTTTGTTTGTTTGTTGTTGTTTTTCTTGGCTTTCTTTAAGGGATTTATTTATTTATTGCATTTTTTATTTTTCTTTTCCTCTGTTTCTTTAAGGAAATTTTTCATTTCCTCTTTAAGGGCCTTTATCATCTTCATAGAGTTATTTTTTTTTTCAATTCCTTTTTTTTATTATTATTTTACAACACCATTCAGTTCAACATAATAGCCACAGATTCCCCAGTTCTCCCCCTCTTGCCCACCCCTCCTCCCAGCCCACCCCCATTCCCACCTCCTCCAGATCAAGGTCTCCCCTGAGGACCAGGGTCGACCTGGTAGACTCAGTCCAGGCAGGTCCATTCCCCCCTCCCAGACCGAGCCAAGTGTCCCTGCATAAGTCCCAGGATTCAAACAGCCAACTCATGCAATGAGCCCAGGATCTGGCACCAATGCACAGCTGCCTCCCAAACAGATCAAGCCAAATGACTGTCTCACGCATTCAGGGGGCCTGATCCAGTTGGGGGCCCCTCAGCCTTTGGTTCATAGATCCTGTGCTTCTATTCATTTGGTTATTTGTCCCGGTGCTTTATCCAACCTTGGCTTCAACAATTCTCGCTCATATAAACCCTCTTCTTTCTCACTAATTAGACTCCCAGTGCTCCACCAGGGGCCCAGCCGTGGATGTCTGCATTCAGATTCCTCAGTCCTTGGATGGGGTTTATGGCACAACTATCAGGGTGTCTGGCCATCCCATCACCAGAGTAGGTCAGTTCCTGCCGTCTCGCGACCATTGCCAGCAGTCTTTTGCGGGGGTATCTTTGTGGATCTCTGTGGGCCTCCCTAGCTCTCTGCTTCCTCCCTTCTCACCTTCTCATGTGGTCTTCATTTACCATGGTCTCCTATTCCTTGTTCTCCCTCTCTTTTCTTGATCCAGCTAGGATCTCCCACTCTCTTTCCCTCGACCGTCGCCCTTCATTGTTCCCACTCATGACCAGGCTGTTCATGTAGATCTCGTCCATTTCTCCGTGTCTTTTTTTGGGGTCCCGTTTTCCAGGTAGCCTCACTGATGATGTGAGTAGCAGTCCAGTCATCCTTGTTCCACATCTAGCATCTTCCTATGAGTGAGTACATACCATATTTGTCTTTTTTTTTTTTTTTGGTTTTTCGAGACAGGGTTTCTCTGTGTAGCTTTGCGCCTTTCCTGGAGCTCACTTGGTAGCCCAGGCTGGCCTCGAACTCATAGAGATCCGCCTGCCTCTGCCTCCCGAGTGCTGGGATTAAAGGCGTGTGCCACCACCGCCCAGCTCCATATTTGTCTTTCTGAGTATGGGTTACCTCACTCAGGATGATTTTTTCTATATCCATCCATTCGCCTGCAAACCGTATGATGTCATTGTTTTTCTCTGCTGAGTAGTATTCCATTGTGAATATGTGCCACAATTTATTTATCCATTCTTCAGTTGAAGGGCATCTAGGTTGTTTCCAGGTTTTGGCTATTACAAACAATACTGATATGAACATAGCTGAGCAAGTGCTCTTGTGGTATGATTGAGCATTTCTTGGGTATATGCCCAGGAGTGGTATAGCTGGATCTTGGGGGAGATTGATTCCCAATTTTCTAAGAAAGCGCCATATTGATTTCCAAAGTGGTTGTACAAGCTTGCATTCCCACCAGCAGTGGAGGAGAGTTCCCCTAGTTCCACACCCTCTCCAGCATAAAGTGTCTTCAGTGTTTTTGATCTTAGCCACTCTGACAGGCGTAAGGTGGTATCTCAGAGTTGTTTTGATTGCATTTCCCTGATGATTAGGGATGTTGAGCAATTCCTTAAATGTCTTTCAGCCATTTGGGTTTCCTCTGTTGAGAATTCTCTGTTTAATTCTAAAGCCCATTTCTCAATTGGACTGTTGGTCGTTTTGATGTCTAATTTCTTGAGTTCCTTATATATTCTGGATATCAGTCCTCTGTCAGATGTGGGGTTGGTGAAGATCTTTTCCCATTCTGTAGGCTGTCGCTTTGCCTTGTTGACCGTATCCTTTGCTCTACAAAAGCTTCTCAGTTTCAAGAGGTCCCATTGATTGATTGTTTGTCTCAGTGTCTGCGCTACTGGTGTTATATTTAGGAAGTGATCTCCTATGCCAATGCGTTCAAGACTATTTCCTACTTTCTCTTCTAGCAGGTTCAGAGTAGCTGGATTTATGTTGAGGTCTTTGATCCACTTGTGTAGCAGGAATCTTAAAAGTTCTTATTAACAAAATCAAACCCGAGGCCAGTTATTGGGGTCCATGCTGGTAGATCAGAGAGACAGAACAAGCCACAGCTATCTCTCACCTTGCCAGTTCCTCAGCTGGTCCTGTTTCCTCAGACTGGAAGCTTCTGTGTCCTCATCCCAATGGCTCTCAGCTGATTGCTGCTCAAAAGCCTGAAGCTTAACCAGCCACATGCTTAACCAGCCAAAATGCCTCTAGTTTCTGGTCCTCACGCCTTATGTATCTTTTTGGTTTCTACCACCACTCCCTGGGATTAAAGGCTGGCTTTCTGGGATTAAAGGCGTGTCACCATGCTTGGCTATTTCCAATGTGGCCTTGAACTCACAGAGATCCAGAGGGATTTCTATCTCTGGAATGCTAGGATTAAAGGCATGTGCTATCACTGCCTAACTAGTGGCTTGTCTGTTCTCTGACCCCAGGTAAGTTTATCAAGGTACACAATATTTTGGGGAACACAATACCGCCACATCTCCTCTCTTTTTGTCTAAAATTTAAAAAGCTTATAACTAATACAAGAAAAACTATCCAATAAGTATATACAATATATACAGCCAAAAATTACATTAATGATATCTAGTCCATTAACATTTGACAGATTCAGATAAAAAACTCCATTATATATATTAACAATGTCCAGTCCAGTAACATCTGATAAACTCAGACCAAAAAATTTTCATTACTTATCTTATTTAAAACAAGTAGTTCCTTTTTAAAAGTAGATTCCATAATCTCCCTTTTTATCTTATCATATCCATATTCTTTCTCTTTTCTTTTCATAATAGATTCATTAGTCTACCTTTTGTCATTTTTATATCTTCCCCTTTTTCTTCAGTGTAGATTCAATGATCCACCTATTTATCCTATTATTTCTTTATCTTTTTTCTCAGAGTAGATTCAATGATCTATCTCATATCTATATTCTCTTTTTCTTTTTTCTCAGAGTAGATTCGATGATCTATCTCATATCTATATTCTCTTTTTCTTTTTGCTTTCTAGGGTGAAGATATCTTTAGGGAATCTTGAAAAGAAAATTTTGGGGTTAATCATCAAGTCCTGTATCGTTTGTCCAGTCTCTGCATAATAGGAAAATTCAGGGCTTGTTTCAAGTCCTTGTTTGAGTAGTCTGTCAGGCTGGATCATCTCAATTAGTCCTCTCGAAATTGTCCTGACCAGTTTGTAGTCCAAAGTCGATTTTTCCGTGGTGTTAATCAGCCTAGGCTTTATCATAGTCCATGTGGAATCATCGTTGTAGGATCCCATCATACTTTTGAAGATTTCAAAGTCACTGTTAGGCATGGTCATGGTTTCCTGCAGACTTTTTTTTTTTTTTTTTTTTTTTTTTTTTTTTTGCCTCCTCTGTGGTTTGGAGCAATCATAGTCTGATAAATGTCTGTCTCTCGGAACCATGAACATTCTTCCCTAGAACAGAAAATCTTCACAGCAGTTTCTCCCCACCATTTTTCTTGCCAAACTTTTTCAAACTGACCTTTGCCGATGCTTTCTTGTAACACGATGGTCCTGACAATTCTTCTCTGAACCAGCAGCAGTAAACCCTTCGTCCCAGGTAGCAGCATCACCGCAGTCACCAACATGATGAGAAGGAGCTGGCAACGTGGAGCAGTAGCTACTGCTTCCATGGTCCCACTGATTGTGGCTCCGTCCGGGCCAAAGCTTCTCCCAAGCCTCCTAGGCCGGCCTCAAACTTGGGATCCTCCTGCCTCTGTCTCCTTCAGCAAATCCTACCGGCGTGCGCCACCACAACTGACTGAGTGTAGTTTGGGCCTGAGCTGGGGCTCACAAGGCCACAGGCAAACAGCTTTTTCATGAATTCGTAACACGAACGTTGGGCGCCAGATGTAGCAGGAATCTTAAAAGTTCTTATTAACAAAATCAAACCCGAGGCCAGTTATTGGGGTCCATGCTGGTAGATCAGAGAGACAGAACAAGCCACAGCTATCTCTCACCTTGCCAGTTCCTCAGCTGGTCCTGTTTCCTCAGACTGGAAGCTTCTGTGTCCTCATCCCAATGGCTCTCAGCTGATTGCTGCTCAAAAGCCTGAAGCTTAACCAGCCACATGCTTAACCAGCCAAAATGCCTCTAGTTTCTGGTCCTCACGCCTTATGTATCTTTTTGGTTTCTACCACCACTCCCTGGGATTAAAGGCTGGCTTTCTGGGATTAAAGGCGTGTCACCATGCTTGGCTATTTCCAATGTGGCCTTGAACTCACAGAGATCCAGAGGGATTTCTATCTCTGGAATGCTAGGATTAAAGGCATGTGCTATCACTGCCTAACTAGTGGCTTGTCTGTTCTCTGACCCCAGGTAAGTTTATCAAGGTACACAATATTTTGGGGAACACAATACCGCCACACACTTGGACTTAAGTTTTGTGCACGGTGACAGATATGGATCTATTTGCAGCCTTCTACATGTTGATATCCAGTTATGCCAGCACCATTTGTTGAAGATGCTTTCTTTTTTCCATTGTACACTTTTGGCTTCTTTGTCAAAAATTATATGTCCATAGGTGTGTGGGTTAATGTCAGAGTCTTCAATTCGATTCCATTGGTCCACATGTCGGTTTTTATGCCAATACCAAGCTGTTTTTATTACTGTAGCTCTATAGTAGAGCTTAAAGTCAGGGATTGTGATGCCTCCAGAAGTTGTTTTATTGTACAGGTTTCTTTTAGCTATCCTGGGTTTTTTGTTTTTTCCATATGAAGTTGAGTATTGTTCTTTCCAGGTCTGTGAAGAATTGTGTTGGTATTTTGATGGGGATTGCATTGAATCTGTAAATTGCTTTTGGTAAGATTGCCATTTTTACTATGTTAACCCTGCCTATCCATGAGCATGGGAGAACTTTCCATTTTCTGACATCTTCTTCAATTTCTTTTTTCAGGGACTTAAAGTTCTTGTCATATAGGTCCTTCACTTGCTTGGTTAGTGTTATCCCAAGGTTTTTTATGTCATTTTTGGCTATTGTAAAGGGTGATGTATCTCTAATTGCCTTCTCAGCTTCTTTGTCCATTGTATATAGGAGGGCTACTGATTTTTTTGAGTTGATCTTGTATCCTGCTATGTTGCTGAAGGTGTTTATAAGCTTTATCAATTCCTGGGTGGAATCTTTGGGGTCACTCAAGTATACTATCATGTCGTCTGCAAATAGGGAAAGCTTGACTTCTTCCTTTCCAATTTGGATCCCCTTAATTTCCTTATGTTGTCTTATTGCTCTGGCTAGAACTTCAAGTACTATATTGAGTAAGTATGGGGAGAGTGGACAGCCTTGTCTCGTTTCTGATTTTAGTGGAATTGCTTTGAGTTTCTCTCCATTTTATTTGATGTTGGCTGTTGGCTTGATATATATTGCCTTTATTATGTTTAGGTATGTTCCCTGTATTCCTGATTGCTCCAAGACTTTTATCATGAAGGGGTGTTGGATTTTGTCAAATGCCTTTTCTGCATCTAGTGAGATGACCATGTGGTTTTTTTCTTTGAGTTTGTTTATATGGTGTATTACATTGATGGACTTTCGTATGTTCAACCACCCTTGCATCCCTGGGATGAAGCCTACTTGATCATGGTGGATAATTGTTCTGATGTGTTCTTGGAGTCTGTTTGCCAGTATTTTATTGAGTATTTTTGCATCAATGTTCATGAGGGAGATCGGTCTGTAGTTCTCTTTCTTTGTTGCATCCTTGTTTGGTTTAGGAATCAGGGTAATTGTAGCCTCATAGAAGGAGGTTGGTAATGTTCCTTCTGTTTCTATTATGTGGAACAATTTAGAGAGTATTGGTATTAACTCTTCTTTGAAGATCTGGTAGAATTCTGCGCTGAAACCATCTGGTCCTGGACTTTTTTTGGTTGGGAGACCTTTAATGACTGTTTCTATTTCCTTAGGGATTATTGGACTATTTAAATAGTTTATCTGGTCTTGATTTAACTTAGGTATGTAGTATCTATCCAGAAAAATGTCCATTTCTTTTAGGTTTTCCAGTTTTGTGGAGTAGAGGTTTTTGAAATATGACCTTATAATTCTCTGGATTTCCTCAATGTCTGTTGTTATGTCCCCCTTTTCATTTCTGATTTTGTTGATTTGGATTCTCTCTCTCTGACTTTTGGTTAGTTTGGATAAGGGCTTGTCTATCTTGTTGATTTTCTCAAAGAACCAACTTGTTGTTTCAATAATTTTTTTGTATTATTTTCTTAGTTTCTATTTTATTAATTTCACCTCTCCCTTTGATAATTTCCTGGAGTCTATTCTTCCTGGGGGACTTTGCTTCTTCTTGTTCTAGAGCTTTCAGGTGTGCTGTTAAGTCACTAGTGTGAGATTTCTCCAACTTCTTTATGTGGGCATTTAGTGCTATGAATTTCCCTCTTAGCACTGCTTTCATAGTGTCCCATAAGTTTGGGTATGTGGTGTCTTCATTTTCATTGATCTCTAGGAAGTCTTTAATTTCTTTCTTTATTTCTTCCTTAACCCATTGGTGATTCAGTTGAGCATTATTCAGTTTCCATGAGATTGTAGGTTTTCTGTAGTTTTTGTTGTTGTTGAAATCTAACTTTAAACCATGGTGGCCTGATAGAACACAGGAGGTTATTCCAATTGTTTTGTATCTGTTGAGATTTGCTTTGTGGCCAAGTATGTGGTCGATTTTAGAGAAAGTTCCATGGGTGCTGAGAAGAAGGTATATTCTTTTTTGTTAGGATGGAATGTTCTGTAGATATCTATTAGGTCCAATTGGGTCATGACATCAGTTAAGGTCTTTAATTTCTCTGTTAAGTTTCGATTTGGGATATCTGTCCAGTGGAGAAAGTGGGGTGTTGAGATCTCCCACTATTAATGTGTGGGGTTTTATATGTGGTTTAAGCTTTAGTAATGTTTCTTTTACATATGTGGGTGCCCTTGTGTTTGGGGCATAAATGTTCAGAATTGAAACTTCATCTTGGTGGATCTTTCCTGTGATGAGGATGTAATGCCCTTCTTGATCTCTTTTGATTGATTTTAGTTTGAAGTCTATTTTTTGGATATCAGGATG
Source organism: Peromyscus leucopus (assembly GCF_004664715.2). Taxonomy (NCBI): domain Eukaryota; kingdom Metazoa; phylum Chordata; class Mammalia; order Rodentia; family Cricetidae; genus Peromyscus; species Peromyscus leucopus. Next base: position 103,150,805 of record NC_051067.1, on the reverse strand, counting down.
GCTACCCCTGCTTGTTTCTTAAGACCATTTGATTGGAAAGTCTTTTCCCAGCCTTTTATTCTTAGGTAGTGTCTGTCTTTGAATTTGAGATGTGTTTCTTGTATGCAGCAAAAAGTTGGGTTCTGCTTTCGTATCCATTCTGAAAGTCTATGTCTTTTTATAGGTGAATTAAGTCCATTGATATTAAGGGATATTAATGACCAGTGATTGTTCATCCCTGTTATTTTTGGTGGTAGTGTGTGTGTACTTCTCTTCTTTGGGGTTTACTGTTGTGGCTTTATCTATTGCCTGTGTTTTCGAGTGTGTATCTGACTTCTTTCGGTTGGAATTTTCCTTCTAGTGCTTTCTGTAGGGCTGGGTTTATGGATAGGTATTGTTTAAATCTGGCTTTGTCTTCAAAATGTCTTGTTCCTTCCGTCTATGATGATTGAAAGTTTTGCTGGGTATATTAGTCTGGGCTGAAATCCATGGTTTCTTAGTGTCTGCATTACATCTGTCCAGGTCCTTCTGGCTTTCAAAGTCTCCATTGAGAAATCGGGTGTTATTCTGATGGGTTTACCTTTATAGGTCACTTGGCCTTTTCCTTGGCTGCTCTTAATATTCTTTCTTTATTCTGTACATTTAGTTGTTTAATTATTATGTGTCAAGGGGACTTTCTTTGGGGTCTAGTCTGTTTGGTGTTCTATAGGCTTCTTGTATCTTCATAGGCATTTCCTTCTTTAAGTTGGGAAAGTTTTCTTCTATAATTTTGTTGAATATATTTTCTGTGCCTTTGAGTTGGTATTCTTCACCTTCTTCTATCCCTATAATTCGTAGGTTTGGTCTTTTCATGGTGTCCCAGATTTCTTGGACATTTTGGTTCATGACTTTGTTGGCTTTAGTGTTTCCTTCGACTGATGAAACTATTTCTTTTACTGTGTCTTCAATGCCAGAAATCCTCTCTTCCATCTCTTGCATTCTGTTGGTTATACTTGCATCTGAAGTTCCTGATCTTTTACTCAGGTTTTCTATTTCCAGCATTCCCTCTGTTTGTGTCTTCTTTATTTTTTCAATTTCTCTTTTCAGTTCTTGGACTGTTTCCTTTGTTTGTTTCATTACTTTTTCATGATTTTCTTTCAGTGCTTTATTGTTTTCTTGCAGGACTTTATTGTTTTCTTCCAGTTTATTGTTTTCTTGGAGGGCTTTATTGTTTTCTTGGAGGGCTTTATTGTTTTCTTCTAATTTGTTTGCCCTTTCCTCTAGTTGTTTACAGTGTTCTTCCAATTTTCTTGTCTTTTCCTCTACACAAGCCTCTACCTTCTTCATGAAGTTACTCATAAGGCTACTTTCTTCTGCTTCTTCCAATTTTTGGTGTTCAGGTCTAGATGTTGGAGGGGGGCTAGGTTCTGGTGATGCTGTATTGCTCTTCATTTTGTTGTATGTACTTCTGCCTTGACGTCTGCCCATCTCCTCGTGGTTCCTTCTTGGTCTTATCTGTGTACTTGTTTCAGAAAGAACTGACAGATTCAGAAAGTCTCTCTCTCTTGTCCAAAAGGGAGTTCTCTTGTCCAACTCTCTCTGGTCCAGAAGGGAAGTTGGGGGCAGGATGGGAGCTGGGGGGCAGTCTCTAAGTCTCAGGAAGTGGCTGGGGTCTCTGGCAGATGGGCGTGGGGGCAGGGCACGGGGATTGCAGGGCTGCCAGGGGCTTGGAGAAGGGGATCCCTCCCGGTGGGCTAGAAGGGGACCCGCCCGGTGGCTAGAGCCTGTGGCCAAGTTGAGCAGGTCTTCCCGGAGTGGCTGGTGCCCAGGGATGGGGTCCGGTTGCATAAAGTTATTTTTAAGGTCATTTTCTCTTTCATCGGCATTGGGATGTTCAAGTATTGCTGTTGTAGAACCACTAGGTTTTGGTGGTGCCATATTGCTCTTTATGCTGTTGAATTCATTCTTACACTGCTGTGTACCCATTTCTTCCTCCAATCCACAGAGGTGGAGTCTGTGCCTCCTGGAGTCCCTCTTCCTCCTATTGGAGCAGGTGGTGCCTGTGACTCTGGATCTCACTGGTGCTGTGGGGGATGTTTGGAGATGGGGCAGAGCAGGGTTCTGCTGCCTTGTCTCTGAGGCTGGGATGGGTGGAGGAGGGGCATGGTAGGTGCCCCCAGGGCCTAGGGGTTAGAAAGCTGTGCTGTCCAGCTGGGAGCTCAGAGACTCACCTCTTCTTCAGATACAGTTGGGGTCTGTGAGAAGAATGTATTTAAAAACAACATGCAAACATCAGTGTGTTTCAAGGGTGTTTCTTTCTGTTTTCTGAGATGAGAATAAGGGTATGGTTGTCACATACTCTGGAATATATGGGAATCACAAATTCAACTTTATGAGAAGAAAAAAGAATAATAGAAAAAAAGAAAGAAGAAGAGAGGGAAGGAAGGAGGGAGGAAAGAAAGAAAGAAAGAAAGAAAGAAAGAAGGAAAGAAAGAAAGAAGGAGAAAAAGAAAAAGAAAAAGAAAGAAGAGGAGAGGTGAAGGGGAGGAGGAGAGAATAGTTTGGAAAATTAGGGTTGGATGCATTTTGTAGGTGTTATTAGGAGAACCAGGATTGAATATGAACAAAGTACCTTCTGTGACTTTCTCCAAGATTTGATACAAGTATTGAAAAAGAAGCCCTGAAGGTTTCACAGTTATTGTTTGATCAGAGAACCTTGAAACAGTCATTTGTAATGTCAGGATTGAATTTAACCCATCTGAAAATAAGAGGTTGGAAGAGATTATTATTGAATTGTCTTTATTATCAGCATCACTTTAATCTTATTTTATTTTTAAGTTTGTTTATAATGTGCTTTTCAAGATCCACTTATTCATTTCACTGCAGCTCTTACAGAGATGCATGTTTGAATAAATTGCCCAGCAGTTTAGTATGAAAACAGGTAAGGGGAGAGGGTACGGAAATACATTTCACTTGGTATAATAACATTTAAAGTCTTCTCATTTGGATTATGTGGAATACACAGTCTGTTACTGAGATGTAATGTACCCTACTGTACATTAGACTACAAATATCTTATATGTTCTATCTTGCTATCATATTCTCACACCTGTTTTTCTTGGTTTCAGATATCCTCTGTTCTAATCTCTGTATGAAGTCAACATTTAAGAATTCCAAACTTGTATAAGATCACTATATATCTATCCTTTTGTGCCAAACTTACTTCACTTGACATAATATCCTCTAGGTTCACCTACATTACTAAAAATTATAGGATTTCATTCTCCTTAAAGGTTGTCTGGTATTCCAACATAAATTTACCATATTCTCTATTGATTCATATTTTAATGATGTGAGTATTTTGAAGAGATATTGACACTGCTGTATTTATTGCAACACTACTCATCATAACCATGATATTTTATGAACCAATTGAGTATAAAAAATATTGATCTAAATATGGAATAGATAAATGAAAACAGCATGAAAGAGAAGCAACAATTTGAAAAAGTATGAATGTAAGGAAAGCAGGGTGTATTGTATTTCTTATATTACATTATGTTTAAAATGTAAGGTTGATACAAATGGAACATGCAAGTAAAGAACTTTGCAGATGCTGAGGGTTGATCTTTAGAAAGCTATTGAACCTTAAAATTTTCATTTGGCGAGAAAGGCTGTGATATAAATAAGAGGTTTACTAAATAGCATGAAGAATTTCTTAGAACTTTGCCTTCAGCAATTTCTAAATGACCAAACTTCTAAGGAAAGACTGACTTGTATAAGTCTATAGAGGCAGTGTGTGCCACTGATAAAAAAACAGACTCAGGAACATGGGGACACTTTGTTGAATGATTGAAAGGAGGTATTTGTTTGGACGATTTACTTTCCTGTGAGTTTTAAATTGTGGTGTCATATTCCTTCCACTAGTGTGAGAGCTATAGCCTCCATCAGTAGCAAGAGCTCCCCAGTCTGACAGAAGTTTATCTTGAATAAATTGCCAGACTGAACACTGCAATGTGGGAAGGAGATAAGGCAGAGGGGACAGAAAGAAAGACACCCTGTCTTGTCCTCAATTCTTCTAAGTTTAGAAGTAAAAAGAGTTGTGAATGTAGCTTAGTTGTAGAGTGCATCCTAACATACACAAGTCTGTGAATTTGATTACTAGTACCAAAGAAACAGGAAAGGGGAAAAAATCAATAAACCGTGTCTTAATTGGTTATTTGCTATGAAAGAATGAATCACTCTATTAAAATTTGGTGGCTTCAACCATTACTGTATTTTTCAGATCTTTTCAAAATAATTGGCTTTGGGTCAGGACACTTCAAGGTCCACATTGTTTGTGCTATGGCATACTGGGTTTCATATGCAAGGTGGAATGAAAAGAATGCCTTGTACCAGGTCTCTTGTGCCATCTACACATTTATTTTTCTTCGGTATGGTCCTTCCAATTGATGAGGTAGGTTGGGCTTCAAAAACATGTTACCATAGGGGAGTCAGACTTCTTCACATTCTTTTGCAATTCTGCATGACACAGAAACTTATAGTCTTCCTGGATTACCCATAGAACTGTCATCACAACACTTTTGCTGTAGCCAATTTTTTCTATGTTGTCACAGGCAAGCTCAGACAAGAAGAGGTGAAATAGACCCCTTCTCCTAGTGAGACAGTCTCAAAATTTATTTGGCCATTTTTAATCTGCCATATCTAACCTTCTGGCTTATTCATTCTAAATGATGTCAAAACATAAAACAGCTGTAGGATACATCTCTGTTTTATCAAATTGAATAAGGGGACATGTGAAGGAAAGGCTGAGAAGAGTCAACATATATAAAAGTGACTTAAAGGAAGTTAACTTCACTGAAATTACTTACTTTTAATTGATTTTAAACTCAGCGTCTATCCATGGACCATCTCTGGAGCTCTTTGTTCTCCTATAGCATTGGGTTTACTATATGACTCTATTAGTATCACTGATACAACTTTGTACCTTTGTCTCCATTGAACTAATTTAGAGGCTAAGTTTCAGTCAGAGTCTCCACTCATCCATATGCTAATAACCTCTAGGAATTACACTGATCACTGAATTTCAAGTTCTTCTGTAAATGCTTTGAACATAAACACCAATATTGTGGAGTTATACAGAAGATAAATTTCATGCAATGACCACCTTTGGATACCCAGCAGAAAGAAAATGACAGTAATTTGCAGCTTCTCCACCAAAGAGTCCTACTGTCACTACCAAATGTGGGCAGAATGTGATCAAATACATGTAAATGAAATCATCCTCTAGGTTGTCTGGACAAAATGAGAAAGAAAGCCCCTTTTCTATCTCTTTTTACTCTTGTACCTTGGTTTCATCTATTTTTGTGGTATAAATAATCATGTTCATTATGTGGCAACCAAACTCTGTCTATGGGCTAGCTTTCTCTTTTTAACTGCATACTGGTGTATGACTGCACAAAAGTTGATTGAAACTACTTAATCAATACTTAATTCATGGTATAAGGATATGCATTAACCTTTAGTTTGAAATGAAATAACAAATTGAAAATTTTTATAACATTTGATTAAGGTACTGTTAAAGATTTTGGTGTGTATACCTTCATATATGTCTTTGCTCACATGCATCTAGAGAAAGAAAAAATAGGGATGAGGTAGTTATGTGTATGCTTAATTATCATGCAAAGAGAAAGCCATATTAGGAGTGATTTGAAGACACAATGCAGCACACGGTGCCAGTGTAATGTCAAAAGTGAGCATTTTCTGCCTTTGATAACACTGCTGCTTATATTTCTTATATTGAATTTCTGCTTGACTTCACTGTGAATTTTAAATCTTTTATAATTTCAATGGACAGTGTGTCTTCATGAAGAACATACTATTGTTTATTTAGGCTATAATCTGCTGTTCAGTAGATAATAGGTATGTAAAACTAAATAGTGGTTTTGCTTTTTCTTAAGGAAAATCACTTATGAGCAATTATAAAACCACACACAGTAAATTAACTATGGTTGCTGTATGTAAGCTCCAGAAGAAGAAGCCGGCAAGGAATGGAGTTACTGACAAGACGTTTTCTGATGGTAGCCTGTGAGTGAACTATTATAATAAAACTTTGGGGTGATCTCACAGTAAAACCCTCAAAAGCACAGGAAGTGTCTCTTGGGTGCAATCCTCATTCTGTCAGTTATTACAACATTAGAAATATTATCACACCTCTCTAAGGCTCAGTTTATGAATCTGCAAACACATATGCTGTGAGAATTAAATGGCATAATACATGTAAAGTACATGGAAAATTGCCATGCATACTGAACACTGTCATGTCAGTTAAAATTACAAGAGAATCAGTGGGAAACTAGAGGGAGAGAAACATTCCATGAGTGACTTTAAAATTTCAGAAGATATAGACATTTATATGTTAAAATTGGGGGATTTTTTAGCCCAATGTCATTAGCAAGAATGACATACTCTTAGTTTTGACTCAGGAAAAATCTTAAACACATTCTAGGAACAAATTTGGTGTGTGCTCAGGCAGAAATCACCAGTGAGGCACTTCTGTCATGTCAGGTAGGGTTTTCTTGATTTGTGGTGGTTGGTATGGTGGAGTGACTGGCAGAGTTCCCGTGTTTCCATCAGTTAAAACTTCTCACAGCCATGAGATTTTAAGTATATGCCTTATGGCTCGGGGATGAAGAGGACCCCCCAACCTTCTTCTTTCTCCAGGTGTTGGTATTAACAACCCATAAGCATGTTTTGGATATTAACTCCAAATCAAGATTTTGGAGCAGCTCTTAATTAGGACTACATCATCTAGATTACATCATTATTTTCTTAATGAAAACGAAGGGGATACTTTGTATATCCACACCAGGCTCTGACATTTCCATGGTGCAATTAAAATGCAATTTACCCTCCCTCATTTTTATATGTAACTTTAATTTGTGTTTTCTTAGAAAATAAATATAAAAAAATTCTACATCAAAAGTATGTGGTTTGTTTTAATGTTCTGCCTGTTTGTTGTGTGACTTCCTAGTTTAAGAAACTCATGAACGAGTACATCAAGACAGGTGTCTTGACTCATATGAGTCCATAAGATGTTGCTATTTATATGTCAGAGTATCGTCATTTCTATCTTAGAGTAATTGCTAGAATTCGTCCATCAGTCTATTTGGAGTCTGATAAAGTGAAGTTAATACTGTCTCTTCATGTACAATAGAGGGCAAGGCTTGAGACAGGTAGCACCTGGCACCTCCAGAATTAATGAAGTACAAATAATAGCAGATGATTGTGGTTCTGTATGCAAGAACAAGGTATGGGATCCATGCATGACTGAACAGGAGAGAGTACTGACTGTCCCACACTTGATACATGATTGCCAGATGAGTGTGAGGAACCAATTTACACAAGAAATTTTATTATAAGCAAAAGAATTCCATTCTCTACATACATACTATGTGAGAAAATTTTATGAGTGGCCTTATTCAAAACTAGGAACCTATTGGTATTTGGACATTACATTCAAATCAGGGAGCCACCAACAGAAAAGTAATTGGAGAACTAATGTCAAATGAAAGCTTTGTCAGAAAAAAAAAAAAAAACCCTGTCAATCATCCATCATTTGCCACCATCATTGTGGATGCTCCTGAGGATGCAGCCTATGAGACTGGCTTCTGCAGTATGGCAATCAATATCACACTTCTCAAGCATTGAGGCTAAAGTGATAGGGGATTTTGACAATCTTATGCAGGTGTGGATAAAGGAAAAATCTGACTTTTCTCATTTCTCAATGTCTCTCCTGCAGCTAAACTTTCCATTAGAAGCCACAGGAATGCAATTACCATTACAATCTTTCTAGAATTAGAAGGAGGAGGAAGAAGATGAAGGTGGTGAAGCTGATTTTCAAAAATCTCCTGGCATTATTTCTTATATTCACTTATTTCTTATATTTCTTATAATCATTCTGTTGTTTGTTATTCTTAATTTGACATAACAAGAGAAATTTTTTTTATATAAAAACAAAGTGTGGGTCTGGGACAATGACTCATTCAAAAACAAAAACAAAAAACAAACAAACAAACAAGAACCCAAAACAGTGCTTCTTTTGCAAGCACAGGACTAAAATTTGGTGTTCAGTATCCATGTAGAAAAACTGGGTTATGGTGATGTGTACTTATAATCCCAGCCCCAAGAGGGCATTTACAAGCAGATGCATCACTGCCCAACGCCTAGCCTACTTGGTGAGGGCAAAGTTTATGAGAGAGCTCTTTTCTCAATAAATCAGGGATGTGTCACCTGAAGAATGACATGTGAATCTGACTTCTGGCCTCCATGTGCACATAGGAAGACTTGTATACCCATGAGAACACAAATACAACACACACACACACACACACACACACACACACACAGCTTTTAATTTTTTTAAAAGAATAAAAATGAAACAAATAAATAAAAATATTCTCCCAAACTTTTAAAAAATATTAACTATGTAAATAGGATGAAATTCTAGATACCTTAATATTTTGATAATACAACCTTTATTTTCTATTGCCCATACATGACATTACACGATAATCACGGTGGCATAGGTCATTTCTGTCTCCCTTTGAAAAAGTCTTTGTGAAATTCTTAGAAAAAGCACAATTAAATGGATTATATAGTTTCTTTAATCAATTTCAGATTAGTATATGAACAGAAGGTTAGGTTCACAACTCAAAACAATACACATTTTTATGCAAATAGTCTGGAGATCAATTTTGTTTCTTAATATCAAGAAAAGAAAGAGAAAATAGGGAATGCTGGTAAAGACGATGAGATGTAATAGCTATAATTAGAGCTGGTGTAACAATGGGGCTGAAATAGAGGTGAGTAGCAACATCAGAACACTAAACCCATTTCTCATTGTATCAATATATAAACTTCTCTAGAATTCTTTAGAGCCTACCTGATTCTTCACATTTCAGCATTTAAAACAGCGTCAGGCACTGCAAAGACAGATCAGTTGGTAAATTGCTTGACTGTGCCTGCAAACCTGAGCACCAAGTTTGACTCTTATCATTAATATATATTTAAAAAAAAATAGGGTGTGAGGATGTGTGTTTTTAGTCCCAGTATTGGAAAGGCGGGGTCAGGTAAATCCTTGGGGTTTGCTGGAAGCCTATTTGGTGAACTCCAGACCAGAGAATGAGAAACAAAGAAACAAAACATAAAGTGGAGCTAGAGAAATGTCTCAGTGGTTAAGAGTACTGGCAGTTCTTCCGAACCATTCTGGTTCAGTTCCTACCACATGTATTGTGGGTTGTCACCATCTATAACTCCAATTCCAGGGGAATCCAACGCTGACTTATGGCTTCTTGCTCACAATGTATACCTGTGGCACACAGACATGTAAACAAAACACTCAAATACAGAAAATGATAGTAATAATAATAATAAAGTCAATAAAAAAGAAAATGATAATAATAATAAGTCAATAAAAAGGAAAATACACAAAATGTTCCTCCTGAGGAACAAACACCCACAGATGACTTCTTCCATCACAAGCTCAGGAAGGCATGCAAGTAAACACGTTTGCTCACATGAATACACACACACACACACACACACACACACACACACACACACACACACCAAGCTAGAGCTTGATGTGATGGCCAGTGCGTGAAAAACCTGCCTCAGCACTTGTCAAGCCAAGGTGGGAGTGTCTGGAGGCAAAGGCCAATCTGGGCTATATAGTAATTCAATAAGAAACATATTCTGGGTGGACTGGAGACTTTTGTTATTTAGAAATGTTAGCAAAACTATGCTAAATAGGAAAGAAAGTAGGTACAGGTACTTAGTAAATTTCTTGCTTAACCAAAGGGCTGCACTAGATCATCTTAGAACATCTCAATGAGTAGATATTACTAATTTTCTAAATTGTGGTAATACTGATCCTTTGAATAACATCACTGAGACTTGCTTAGCAATAAATATGAGTGGCCTTTGTCTGTTTGAGACAGGGTTTCTTTGTGTAGCCTTGTCCTGGAACTTGCTATGTAGACCAGACTGGCCTGGAACTCATAGAGATCCACATACCTCTGCCTTCTGAGTGCTGTGATTAAAGGCGTGCGCCTCCGCCACCACACAATTGAATGATCTATTTTTGTGTCAGCAAGAATGCTCAGGAAAAAAATGCATAGAAACAAAGAAATGCATACATAAACACAACAATCGGAAAGTACTGTGCCAAAGAATGGATGGTGGTGATTCTGCATCACACCAGTTATGCAACCCACGTGTATTAAATACCATCTGTATGCACATCAGCTTATAAAGTGACATATAAGTACTTAAATGGAACTTTTCTCTTTGCTTTTTCCTCTCATTTTTCCCTCCGGTACTATCTTTTCTCCCTTCCTCTCCTTTCCATTTAATTTCCATCCTGTATCATCCGGGCCACAAAGGTAATCGATATAATATTAACATCACTTTCACAGAAATGGAAAGTGTGCCCTGGGGTCATTTGTCACCTCACTGCAGATTTCAGCTGCTAAGTGACAGAGCTGGGACATGCATTGGCTTGGCTAACACCCAAGTTATCCATCCCAAACTGTTCTTCCTTCACTTCATCGAGTCCCCCGTTCCATCAGACCAAGTTCTGATGGAACTCTCTGTGCAATAATAAAAGAATTGGAAGAAGACAGGTACTGAGAGGCTGGAACAAAATGCAAAAGAGAAACAATATCAAACCATGTAACACAGACCAGGGGATGGAAGGGAGCATAAGGGATGAGGAAAGGGAAGCAGAAGACAAGGGGATGGAAGACGTGCCTCTGAGCCCTCACATACGGAGAGAACACATACGGCTGGCTTGTGTAATCTGATCTGATCGAATAGTTCTTATCTTCGAGAGGAGAGACTAGATGGTCTTAGGGAACTGCAATATGTTGTAACCACTATTGAATTTTCTGCATCTGATATTTTTTCAAGAAAAGAAAGTTCCTGCAGCTGCATTCACACGTGAGGACCGGAAACATGTAGAGAAAGTTTAAACACCAAAGTCTTTTCAGGACTTTCTTTAAAGTTGGAGTTAGTGGTAGGGATTGTAGAGAACTGCTTGTCTGCTTCTCTTAGTGATAGGGAAAAGAAAGGTTGGAACATGTTTACTAATTCTCTTCCACATGCCCAAGTACTCACTGGACCCCCTATGCAGCTAATTCTTCTCAAATCCCTTAGAAACTCTTAACCCCATTTGAAGGCAGGGAATTGAGACTGGGTAATAGTATTCCCCACATCTCATAAGTGACCAGGTGTTAATTGAAATTCTCCTCATTCCAAAAGCCACAGTTACCCCAGTTTACCAGTTTATTTTTTTCCTTAGATAAAAGAGAAAAACAAATTTGTGAGTGCGTTGTTTTCATTTACGTCTAAGATATAATTAGTTAAAATTCAACTTCTTCCTCCCATAGTTGGTTTTTGCATGAGGAAGTGAGTCCGAGATGTGGATTTCTATACACATCAATCTTGGATCATGAATAATGCTGTAATACATAACTTCATTGAACTATATGCTTAGTTCTTGCTTAACGTATGAAAGAAAAATACCCTACTTTAATATTTGTGAATAAGACATGTTCTTTAGATTATATTCAGGAATGGATTTTCTTTTGTAAATCAAGATACCTTCAAAGGTTTCAGAGTGTAAAAGTTTGGCATGTAGGGGTGTTTATGAGCTCTCCTCGACACCAACTCATGCAGTCAGGCTGTGACTCTTTCTGTGGCATTTTAGTCAGCTATCCTATAAGTCTGAAGGAGTGAGACAAAAACTTCACAGAGTAAATCACCAAAGAGAACCTAAAAAAAAGTCAAGTTTAAATGAAGTGTTTAAAAGTTTCAGTACAAAGTGATTATCCAAATCCCTACCCTGGTTTTATTGCTTCCCAGCAGGTGATCTTAAGTAAGAAACATCTATTCTAAGTTTCCATTTCCTCACCTAAAAAATGGACAAACACTATGATCATCACATTAGATTACAGAGAAATTCATGAGTGTTCAAACTTGACAGAACTTGGCATCAAATTTGGAACATACTGTATTCTTTCCTACCATGGACATTCTGCTCTTGTTATATTCCTCTTCACATCTACAGTTAGTTTTTTTTTTTTTTTTTTTTCAACATGTTCTCAGGAAACTTGGAGGTTATGAAGACTTGTGGGGAGGTGGTGACCTAATTTGCAACCAAATATTAAGGAAGAATCTGTCAAAAATCTGTGGAGAAGGTGGGAGGCTTAATAAAGCCAATTCATGCTTAGCTGGATTCCTCAGAGATGATGCAAGGAGGTGAAGGAAGGATAGAAGAGGAAGAAGGAAGGGAGAGGAGGAATAAACAGGATACTTTTTAAAAAGTCAAAGAATTATTTATCTCTTCCAAAGGTTGCCTGCTGAGTAAATGTTTCCTTCATATATCATGACAGTAACTTAGAACAGAAATAGAGAACAATGTTTTAGAGTTTTCTGTTTCAACAGAAGTCAAACACATGTATTAAAAGATAGTTCCCAACATGACTCCATATTATTTTATGCAAAAAGTTAGAAAGACTGAATAATTCAATTCTAGCTCAGATATTCAAATGCCAGAAGTTTCAGAAACACTTGATATATTAGTGGATAAGAACAATCTCAGTGGGACCAGCAAGATGGCTCAGAGAATAAAGGTGCTTGCCTGAAAACCCGGTGAACTGAGTTCGATCCCAGGACCCACATGAAGAAGGAGGTTCTTTAAACTATTCCTTTCAAGTTGTCCTCTGATCTACACGCACACACGTGCGTATACACACACACACACACACACACACACACACAAGTAAATGTAATAGAAGTGTTTTAAAAGGCAATTCTCAGCAATTCCACTGTACTGCCTTTGGTGAACACCTTTTCAGGGTTTAATTTCTCTATTGCCTGAAACTTCAGAATTCTACATAGAATTATTGTACCCAATCAAAAATAAATTCAAGTTTAAATGAATGTGTTTAGAAGTCACAGTTCCAAAGTTATAATCCAAAACTCCTCACCCTAATTTTATTCCTTCCCAGCAGGTGACCTTAAGCAAGAAATGGCCATTTTATGTTTTTAAGTTTCTGTTTCCTCACCTAAAAAAAAATAAATAAATACAACTAAGCTAATACTATGACTATCATGTGGGGAATAGCTGTGGTGATAAAGAGACATTATGTATGTAAAACAAACTGAAATTTTCAGTCTCCTACTATCCATCAGAATTTTCTGTTCTTCAGAAAATATAAGACCCAGCTTCCAAATACCAAGCAGTAACAAGGCAAAACCACAGTACTGGGTCTATTAAAAAAAAAGCATTTTCCTCTGATCAGGGCTTCTTAGAGAAAACTTTCAATGCTGCTGTGAATGTACAGCCTCCAGCTGGATATTAAGGGCAACTCCTACTCTGTAGAGATGAACCAGGTCAAACCACCCACGTGGCATCCTGCTTGGCATGTATAAACCATTACCTTCCTGACCCTGATGATGGGCCTGCGGAATCTCAGAGGACTCAGTGTTCCAAGTCCACCATAAGTTTGGGGAATCTTTAATTTCAGTGTTCACTTGACTTACAGATGATCAGGAGTCTCAGGCTTTGCATTTCATCAAAAGCATGCCTATGAACTATTCTTAGATTATTGCTTCTTTGACTCTATAGAGAATCCATTTTGGAAACCCACTTCATGCAGCTGAAAAGGAAAAAGGAAATAAACATTGCTTGCCCACAGCCTCTCTAGTTGGAATTGTCATTTCCACATTTTCTACTGGCAGCCCCTGCCCTTCTCTTTTTGACAACAAGTGAAGGAAGCCTTGGGAAGCATAGCCTTGTCTATTACAGCTTTTACCTTTATTTACATTGCAGTGAATGGTGTCTTGCTTTTATTAACAAAAAGAACCTTTTTATTTCGTGTTTCATAAAAAATGTATTGCCCCCATTCTAGGATGTACAACGCCTTGAAACAATTGTGCTACATCTGTAAGTACCAGATAAACAAAGTAAATGAAATATAGACATATGAGTGAAGCACATTACTGTTCTTTCTTTGAAAAACATTTAGAAAAAAAGTTAAACACATATGAGATATGCATACAATAGTAAATTTTATTGTTAGGTTGCATTTAGTTCACACTTATATAAATGGAAGATCTTGGACTTACATGCAAGTCTCCTTGTCTCTTCTTTCTCATGTATTATAAACATCTTGTGAAAACTCTGAGCATAAAAACAAACAAACAAACAAACAAACAAACAAACAAAAAACCAAAACCAACCAACCAAACAAACAAACAAAAAACCCAGAAAACAAAAAGACCGAATGACTGACCACTGGATCACATCCTTAAGTGGTATCAATTTCTGGTTAAATAAATGAAACTAACTAGCCATTTGACTGATGATGAACATGTCTAGATTGTTATATTTTCTGAAAACATTTGTGATAGTTAATATTGATTGTCATTTTGACAAAATCTTGGATCACTGAGGACACAACATATTGTATTGTTTGAGAGGTAGTTTCTAGACTGTTTAATTATAATGAAAAAAAGTCATTCTATTTATAGAGTATACCATTTCATGAAATAGGAATTCCAGACTGAGTGAAATGGATTAAAAAAAAAAAAGGTTGAGAAGCAGCATATATCTTTCTGCTTCTAGTCTACAAATGCCTATGGTCAGCTCTCTTCTTTCAACCCTGCTGTCATGGGGTAGAGTACCTGCAAACTCGTTCAAAAGAACACTTCTTTTACTAAGTTGGCTTTGACAGGCATTTTGTTGCCTCAGTGAGAAACATAATTTATATAACCTCTCAGAGTAAAGAAGTGGTATAGAACCCCGAAATTATTTAGTTCAGACATTGTGCATCAGCTGTTATTGAAGGACTGACAGTTTTCAACATTGTTAAATGGTACTACTATATCTTCACATTTAAACCCACTAGTAAACCTGAAGCAGTATTCTCAAAACTGGTGTCTAAGTAATAGCAGGCTTATGTGGAGAGTTTTTGCTTGGATTGGAAATTTCCCTGCCACATCCCCATTAAAAATCACATATTGAGTGCCCAGTTCATGAATGAGCAGTGCTCAGAGACTGAGATTAGGGGGAAGAAATTGAATCACAAGGGTTGTGCTTTCTTCCATTAATAGATTCTAAATTTAAGTTGAACAGAATGTTGAAAACCCATGAAGCTGTGGATGGTGGAGTCTGGTTGGAGGGACTAGTTCAAGCTAAATGGGTCTTTTATGAATATAGCTTACCTTGACCTCTTTCCCCTAACTTTGGCTTCCTGCCTGCCATGAGGTTGTAAACCTGTTCCAGCATTCCTCCTGCCAGGATGTTTTACCTCACAACAAGCCTACAATCATGGGGCCAAATGACTATGCATTGAATCCATGAGCAAAAATAGATGCTTCCTGTTTTAAAGTGTTTTTCTTTATTTTGGACACAGTGACATAAAGCATGCTAACACACTCTTAAAAATGAGTCTGTCGCAGGCTGTAACCTGGAGTCCTTGAATCAGAATTACAGGGCTTTGCCCCTAAGACCTGTAATTTTTCAGAACACTGTATTATTCTTAAGCCTGCTTCAAATTGAAAACCACTAACTAAGAATAAAAAGACAATAGGCACATGGAAAAAAGAAGAGATGCTAGGTCTGAAATGAAATTTTCTGTTGTCAGCAAAGCCACAGATTACAAATAATTTGCTTTCTTTTCCTCTTCCTAAACTCAATAGAAAGCAACACTGTGAAGTATATTTGACCTGACCAGAGTTGAACTACCTCTCTATTCCCAAAGTTATGGACATTTCTTATTGTGGATACCTGAATAAAGCATGTTTTGGACACCTGAATAAAACAAAGACCATGATTACACTCTAATTAGCTGTGCCTACTTTATTAGTGGCTGGCAGAGATAATGATGAAAGGAAGTGAGCATGACAGTGTGGTCTTACAGATGTCAGTGTCTGCAGTGACTTTAGCTTGAGCCCTTGCTCAGCCACTGTTACGATGGTAACCTGTGCAACTCTTGATTCTCTGAGTGATTACATAAGTTGTGTGCTTTGAATAAGATGTGCCCTATAGTGTAAGGCATTTAAATTCTTGATCTCCAGCTAGTGGCACTGTTGTGGAAGGTTTGACACTTACTCCTTGCTGGAGTAAGTGTGTCCCTGGGGATCAAGATTTGAGAGTTTAAAAATGCACAAGATTTCTAGTTGATTCTCTCTGATTTTGTGTTAGTGGTTCACGACATAAGCCTAAGCTTCTGTGCCTGCCCCCAGTTGCCTCTGCTCCGCCATCCTGAACTCTAACTCCCTAGAACCATAAACCCAAATAAAATCTTCCCTCTATAAGTGTTATTTTCATGGTGTTTTATCTCACCAATAGAAAAGTAACTAACGTGATAGGGATGTTTCAATTGATCTAACTTAATATCTATGTTATTTTTATGAAAGGGTACTTGTCATGGTGTCATGATAAGACAGGCAGGAAAACCTACTTTTGAGCTTCTGCCTCACTTCATCATCACCATGCAAAAAGTTCTAAGATCAACATCACAATTTCTCATGTAGCTCTCATAAAAGGAAACAGAAGGCAAGGGAAGAGGGAAGCAGGAAAGAAGAGAAGAGAAGATAAAGGGAAAAGACATCTATCATCTGTACTAGTTCATGCCATCTGTCCTTAAGCCCTCCATGGTAAGCAGAGTGTGACCATCACACATCTTCTTGTAAAGCATCTGCAGGCTATGCACATACACATCTGCTCACATTTCCATTTGCTCTAACTCCACAACCCTCACCCACTAGTTCCTCTGTCTATTTTATAAGACTTCTCTGCTTTTTCCTGGGATACTTAAAACTTTCCTATACTCAGTAGGAAAAAGTCTTGGCCTTCCAGCAATCCCAAGATTAGATAAAGCAAGCCTTTCTTACTTTAACTAAACAACATGTAGCATTTGTTCCTTTCATCCTTCTGGAGCTTGGAGAGGACAGTATATCTGCATTGTGGGAAGCACTCTAGCTGCATATCCATCCAGTTTCCATCTACACAAACTTATATTCTTTCTAAAAGCATCAGGAAAAGATCAATCTGGAAAGAATGATTTTTTTCAGTGCAAGTATGGTACTATTTCTAAAAAAGACAAAAATGCATTGCTAATATTGCTGTGATTTTCACCATCCCAATTTTGGGAAAATGATTAATTTTGGCATTATGGATATATTATAGCTGCATCACAGAACCACTGGGGAAGATTTTGAGTAATACTAATGTACCTATCCCATTCCAGGCAAATTGAATTAAAGCATTAGAGCGATTTAAAATGCTCCCCAGGTAATTTTAGTGTTAATGGGACTCGGGGCACTGTTAGACAAGTAGAGCATTAGTCCACTTGCTAGCCTACCTTCATTAGAAAGAATTCAGTGGAAGCCAAGAGGATCTGATTAACTCATTTATCCCGGGATGTATCTTATCTGACTCTCAAAATTATCTGCTGGATAAATATATTTCCTATCTTGTTCCATAACTGTAACATCAAGAGGAGAACATAGACCAACATTGACATGTCCCTGATGCATGCACTTTCTGGACCTGTCAGTATTGGGTTAAACTTCTTCCTAAGCCTACAGCTCTGAAAGCCAGTTTACTGGTATGAAGAATGCTTCAATAAATCTATTTTATAGAATTGCATGAGTGAATCCACTTGAATATGACTGGAGCACAGGAGATCACTAAATGTGGGTCACCCTACCTGGATGTTCTATATTTTACACTGTTTTTGTTTAGCTGTCTGGAAGAGTCAATGTTAAGACTTCTATTTTCTATAGATTAACCATTTCCCAGAATACTAACAAATGTCAGTGCCCCTAGTTATTTGTGGTTGCTCTAATTCTTGTTTATAGAAGCTGCCAGTGAGTGCTTTTAGCACTTCCTAATAATCACAGCCTTTCTATGTACCCATTAAGGCTTCTGAAATGGCTGCTTCCCTCTGAAAAGATCTGTTGTGTTGGTTGGTAAACCAGCCTTCATAGAGCTGGGACCATGTTGCTCAGGGGGGCTTCCTATTCAAATTTGCCAAGTCACCCCTTCGAACAACAATCTGTGTTCCAATAAGTATTTTCCTCTATTCACAAGCTTTTATTACCCTCACCCAAATGAACCACCTGCATACTGACATCAGTCTATTTAAACAGATTCTGACTGAACATCTACCCAGACATTTTCTATTGTTTTCATTCTTGTCTGGTCTTTAAAAACTAACTCTAAATTTTGATGTTTTCCATAGTGTTTGTAGTGGTCAAGAGAAAGTCATGTTAGTAAAGTGTTATTTCCATACATATTTTAGGATTCATATTTTCACTGCTTAGTGTATTTCTCATATTCCTCTTAAGGTATAACTAAATTCATCAGCAAGGTGTTTTAAAACTTCCTGGATTTGTTGTGGGCTGTCACATTTTGAGTGATAATGGCCTCCATATCATACTTGAATACTTGGTCCACAGTCTGTTGAAATGTAAGTGTGATGTCGTTAAAGGATGTGTGTCACTGGGTGAGGGCTTGGAAATTTCAGAAGACAAATCATTGCCAGTCTACTCTCTCTTTCCTCTTTGTGGATATTTATTTCAGCCCCATGTCTGCTGACTTGCTACCATGTTCACTAGAAATGATGGTTTTGTACTTCTCTTTCCCAGAACTGTAAGACACAAACCCTTCTCTCTATAAGTTGCCTTGGTCATTATTATAACTAATATAGAAGATGGAACCACAGAAAATGGACTACCCCTTTGGGGAAAAAATGATACTGATTTGTGGAGGAATGTGAGAGACTTGGAGACTTTGGACTAGAAAAATACTTGAATGGTACAAGCAGAGCTTAATGGATTATCTTAATAGGAGCTGAGAAGACAGTGCTAAGAGAAAAATGTGAAGCTCAGGAGGTTTCAGAAGGACACAGTGGCAGCAACTGAGCTAAGACACTGTTATTGAGATATTTTCACACACACACACACACACACACACACACACACACACACACACAAATGAGGCTGTCTTCAGATATGTCCCAAGAACGTGCCTCAGGATAAATTTTAAAGTAGGTAAAATTCTTCTACGGAGAAGGTTTCAATACTACCTAATATCAACTATGTCACATTGTTATTAGTAATCACTCTAATGCAGATTTCCCTTGAAATAGGAGCATGTACCCAAAAAGAAATACAAAATGTACAATTTCAAGAGGAAAGGGGAATCAGAAAATTTAACAATTGGGGTTAAGACTTGTTTTCAAAGAGATTTAAATTGATGCCTGATACACCCTGAAATGAAGGGAAAGATGACCTCAGAGCAAGACCATAACCCCACACCCTCTTTTCCTCTCCCCCACAGTAAGCTTCCACTTTGTGAAAGAAAAAGGCCCAAGGAATTTTCTGCTCCTAGAAACAAAACAAAACAAAATCAAAGTTTCTGCAAATGGGGACAGGAATCACACTCAATTTATTGGCCAAATTTGGCAGTGTCTTCCATGTGGTTCTGGCTTTAGAGTCATGTGGGATACATGAACAAAGGGCTTAGAGGATCTTCCTCCATGGTTGACAAGGATCACTGCTGGCAGGCAATGTGCTGCAAGGCAGTCATTCCCTGCATGAAGATCTGGAGAGAGCAAGAGGCCCTGGGGAGTTTATTGCAGGAACCTGTGAATGCATGAACTGTAGGATGATCCCTGAAAGTATGGTCTTAGAAGCTGTGAAAGCAGGATTGTGTTTGGAATCCCCAGCTTGTTGGGAGGGCCAGAGTTATCACACATTTCCCAAGGAAAAGACTATGAGGATGTTGAGGTTAGACAAAAAGGAACTTTGCATTATGGTATGGCCTGAATCATAATGCAATCATATGGAGGACAGGGAGTAAAATATGGTGGTTTGAATGTCAACTGCCCCCACAGGCTCATATGTTTAAATACATAGTCCCTAGTTGGTAGACATTGCTTGGGAAAGATTAGAAAATATGGCCATGGAGGAGGTGTGTCACTAGGGGTGGCTTGTGGCTTCAAAAGAGTTGAGACATTCCTATGGCACTCTCTGTTTCCTGTTTGTGAGGCGATGGTGAACTGTGAGCTCTCCTCCTGTGCCAAGTCTGTCTGCTGCCACGCTACCAACCATAATAGTGATAGGCTATTATTGCTATGGAACTGAAAGCCCCAAATAAACCCTCTTTCTATAAATCTTCCTGGTTATGATGTTTTATCACAGTAATGGAAAAATAGTTAGTGCATCAGCCTATAATCCAAATCTGCATGCAAGGATTGCATTGATGAGATCAGTCCTGCTTTAGATTTCAAAGAAGGCAATAATGTTTATGCCTCAAGTCTTTCATCATTAGCATTTAAGAACACTTGCTGTTAGTCTCTGATCTAGATTTCTCTTGTGGAACTCCTTTTTTTTTTTTTTTTAAATCTAACTTCTTTATTGATTCTTTGGGAGTTTCACATCATGCACCTCAAGTCCATTCACCTCCCTGTCCCCATATCCTCCCCTGACTCTTGCAGCGTCTCCCAGAAGAGAACAAAAGAAAGTAAGCAAGCAAACAAACAGAAACAAGAACAAAACAAATAAACAAACAAACAAACAAAACCAACAACAATCAGAAAAAAAAAAAAAGAAAAACCTCTTTGTTTCTCCTTTCCTGCTTTTCCAACACTGCTTCGTCTGTCCTGGTTGCACTGGGGGTCTCAGTGTGCCATACAGTATACCCTTTTGTCCTATCAACTTTACTAGCAAATGTTCACTGCAACGGGTCTAGTTCAAGGCCTCTGGTACCTGGTACAACATCATCACTGGATCCTCAGTTCTGGGATATCCTGTGGCTTTCCTGAGTCTTAGAGATACTTTGGGTATTGTTCCAAAAGACCAGTCCCTTTAAGATCTCTAGCAGGTGCTCGATGGGGTAGATATTAGGGTGGGCCAACCCAAAGCCCGAGCTGTGAACCTGAGCTGTAGATGAGCTGGTTAGTCCATGCCCTCAGGGTCGGTGGGGCCAGCTCTCCTGGAAAGTTGGAGGCAGCTATCTTGCTGTAGTGTCCAGCAAGAGACAAGGCCAGCTTTCCCAAGGCGAGCGAAGGGCAGGGCCGGCTCAGTGGGGCTCTCTGATTTCATCTCTCATGGTTCCTAAGGCCCCCTGAGGTGACACAGGCCACAGACATCAGTACCGTCCCCAGATGCAGCTAGATCACGGAACCAGACATAGCCCTTAGTAGCAGCTTGGGCTTGGACAACATACTGGCTCTAGATGGAAGCGCTAGCTACTCAGGTCGGGATGTTTCTGGCGGCTGCATGGCCACCGGACACCACCAAGGCCTTAGGTTAGGACCCCAATCCTGAGCTTCTGTGTGACCTTTAGTGGCAATTCATGACTCAGATTTCAACACAAAACCTAGGCATAGTAGGACCAGGGAACCAGACATGGTCTTCAGTAGCATTTGGGTCTGAATGTCATCGTTGCCCCAGTTGGCACTGCAGGCCACTCAGATTGGCACAGGCCCAAAGGCAGTATGGCCCTCAAGACACCAACAGGACTCCCTATCTCTGGTGTCTGCACGGCCTTTGGTGGTAACAGAAGCCCAGGACATTAGCACAGACCCTGGCTGCAGTGTGGCCACGGATTGCAGAAATGGCCCTTAGCTGCAGCTCTGGCCCAGACGTCACCATATTGAGTATCAGTGCAGGCCACTCAGATCTGCTTGCATTTATGGCCCTCGGACACCAACCTGCATTCAGGTGGCTGATCTGACCCTGGGCATATGCATTGGTGGCAACAGGAACCATATGCATCAATCCAGACCGTGGCCACTATAGGGCCACAGACCCAGACATGATCCCCTGCAGCAGCTTGGGTCTAGTTGTCTCCATGGTCCCAAGTGGCAGTGAAGGCCACCCAGATTACCACATACCCAGCGGTAGTGTGGACCCTGGACCCAATCACAGGCCCAGGAGGCGGCCCAGACCTCTAGAATCAGCATGGACCTCACTGGCAACAGGACCACAGACATCAACAGACTCTGGTTACTGTAGGACCAGGGACTCAGACATGGCTCTTGGCAGCAGCACACCCAGACACCACCATGGCCCAGAGTAGCAAAACAGACCTCTCACATCAGTCTATTCCTCGCCACCTTTACCATGAACCATTCTGTTTCTCTGTCTCTCCCATTTCTCCACCACATATTTACTTATCATGATGAGGCCCACCTCCTCGAAGCCACAAGGTGTGGCGGGGGGTGGGGGGAGGGAGGATGGATGGGGGGGTCTGTGGATGTCTTCCTGCCAGCCATGGCCATAAGGACCCTGGCTGGCTAGTCCCAGTCAGAGCCAAACTGCAGCAAGCAGGACAGGGATGTCTTGTTGAATTCTTAATCTAAGGACTTCCCAATTCCTGTTCCAGCACATACCCTAATATTCCCCCTTAACTGCATCAGAATTTGTTGGACTGCATCTGGACAGATGGCTTAGTACATAAGAGTGCTTGTTGCTTTTCAGAAAATTTAAGTTTGGTTCCTAGAACCCATGTTGGTAGTTCATAAACTCTGTTGTAACTCTAGCTCCATGAGATCTGACTCCCTCTTCAGGCAGTTGCAGACATGACATGAACACACACACACACACACACACACACACACACACACACACACACACACACACCACATCCACAAATAAGTGTTTTATTTGAAACAAAGGTTATGGTTTCTAATCACTCTGTTTTACCTTTGAGATTGTAAGCTCAGTATGCTCTGTGAATTTTGTTGAGTTCTATTTCTAAAATAATAGTATTGTTTCACAATAATGTAATCACCATAAAATGTTGGCTAAATCCTGGCTGAGACCATGAACCATGCTGCTCTCTGTAAGCTTTCTTATCATTTTCTTATTCATTTCAAGATCTTGACTTTCAGCTTTGGCATAGCTTTTACATTGTTCTTCTTCTAAAGATATCATTATTTCTTCTTAATTCCTTTCAAGGACTCTTCTTATTTTGTTCTCAATTATTTCAATTATTTTCTGGACTTTTGAAGTGTGGTTTGTCTGCAGTGCTTATTTTTTGCTGTCTGATGTTACCGTAGTTCATTGTCACAGTTTTATTACATATAGATTTCAATTATGTATACTGATTGCACAAAGATCAGTATTTCTTTTTTGAATACTAAAAAGACGTTTATAGGACATGAAAGGAACAGAGGCAACTTGAAGTGTTTTGTGAATGGTTGAGTGATCCAATAAACTATAGCTTGAGTCTGTATCAAATGCTAGAAGACTTTGAAAAGGCAAATGAAAACCCAGACTTTTACTTCAGAGTATTATCACACCACAGAAGTATAATGGAAGCCACAGAGTTAATTTATAATTTTGCAGGTATCAAATTTATTAAGCAAAAAGTAATGTAAAATGCAAAAACACATGTTATTTAACTCAATGGATCTAGTACACTTCATACCTAAAATAGACATAACTGTTAGCGGGATGTGTCTCTTCTTATTGTCTTTAACATTCAGTGTGCATTTCACAGTCATGGCTAGTCCAGATTCAAACGCCAGTTTCAGTTTCTCAACCACACTAATTACACTTTTTGTGCTCATTAACCCCTTGTGGATAGCCACCCTGAGTCAGGCAGCATGGCCAAAGTGAATGGAAGTCCTTGCAGGTACCTCCAGCAGGAAACAAATGCAACAAGATGAGCTTTGAAAGTCAGATAAAAGTATATACTGTTCTAACATAACTGGCAGAATTAGTCATGTTTGTTTGCTTAAACAGACATTCAGCCACCTTTTGCAAGAAAGAAAAAAAAGACCACTCCAGCAGGAGGAAATGATAATGATTAAATAACCTAGACTTAAAAAAAAATATTAAGGGTATACCAGTGAGTAGGATAAATTACACATCAAGATTTTGGAAATCTTGTCATCTATTTTTACACAAATCACCACATGTACTGAGAAAGGGTCTTTCTTTTTGCTTAAGTCACTTCTTTCACTTATCCTTTCCCTTTTTCCTGTGGTCCCTGTCTATCAAATCACATAGTGAATTGAGGCAGAAATAGAAACCCAATAGGAATTGATCTGAACCTGATTATGGAAAGGCATACTGTAGTTGAAAATAATAAAAGAGAAACCATGTCACAGAATATGAACGTCTTTCAGGCTAGATTTTCCTGCCACACAACTTTGATAAAAATAGCATTTTTTTTTCTGTTGCTAAATAGCACTGGGATTGAGCTGGGAACTCAGAACCATCCCAGACACTTCCCAGCTTTCAGCATGCTAGTCACAGAGATGCAAACATGCCTCCAGCCTTTAGCTTACCTCCTGGTTTTTGACCTTGGACTTGTCCTCACTCCCACATGTCAGATCAAGAAAACCAGGCAACAGCTTGAAAGAGGCAAGGTGTGTAATATAAACACAATGAAATCTCTGCCCGATAACTCCTATTGATTCTCCAGGGCTTTGAGCCATGTCACATTGACTTTTTTTTTCCTTTCTAGGCAAGCTGACTGAACATACATTTTACTGGATTTATATGACTTTTGCAAGCCACTGGGATGCCAATTAACCAAGTGCTAATGCAGTACAAGATCTAGTGGCCAGAAATAATTAATTCTTCTCTGTGGAAGCCTAAATCATGGAGAACATTTTATCTTTTTGGAGAAGGCAGCCATGGATCCTCTGTGTGAAGATGCTATTGGGGTGCAGTTTCTTTGTTCCTTTTCTCCCACTTTGCTGCTCCTTGGATTTCTTTCTGCCACTGCATGTTTATTTCTGATGAACTTTGGAAAAGGAAGTGAAAAAATAAGGCCAAAGACTTATAGCATGAATATGAATATGGTTTTAGAGAAGGAAGCTGGCATAGATGAGCATCAGGAGGGCATTTTTATCTCCTAGCTTTTTAATCAACAAAATAAAGCATTCCATGCTTTTTTTTTAGCTAATGATTATATTATCCTACATTGAACTTTAATTATAGCTACTTTTTCATATAAAAATAGTATTTCCATGCCTGTACAGGATACAAATAGAGTGAACCCCATGTCTAAGGTAGAAGTAACAGAATTAAGAGAATGATTTATTTCAGTTTTTTTTTGTTTGTTTAGAATATGTAATATTCAGTGCCAGACAAGCACTCCAAGAATGTCCTGAGATGGCATGATTAGCTGAGAAATGGTGTTATAAGGGAATAAATTTTGTCTTAAAATGTTTGCAAAGTCTACAAATACAGTGTCTCTGACACTACAATAATATATTGTGAACAATTAATCAGCCAACTTAATATAGGAAGATAAAATAAGTAATTTAAAAAGAAATTGGAGGTCGAGCTGTGGTTTAATATTAAAATTCTCACCTAGTATGGGTGAGGCATTAGGCTTAATCCCTGATATTACAAAACATAAAACAAAACTAACAAATTAACTATAAATTAGATATCCATATTTGGAAACTATTAGAGGGAACTTAAATATCATAACAATAAACAATGAAAACAGTATTTTTTACCTTTTTTTTTTTAACCTGGAGACTCTGTTTAGAGAGTTGTTACTATCACAAATGTTAAATCAATTTATCTAAAGATCTGGAAACCTAATTGAGAAGGAGCTCAGTAATAAATCAGTGATAATTTGGGTGTAGAAAAATTGTTAAAATAAGGGTATGAGAAGACACTTGTACAACGAAAAGGACCAAATATATCAAAGTGCTGCCTATAGAATATGAAGCAGAGGCATGTTAAATAAGAACCACGGGGTGAAAATAGCTCTGTGCTTTCAGGTTTCCTGATTCAGACATTATTATGTGGTTTGAAATGCCATGTTAAAATGTGGAAATAGCAGTGTTGATGGGCTCTGCCTGAAACTTCAACGGTGCAAATGAAGGTTGGCAGGGGAAACCCTCCTTTTCTAGAGCCATCAGCATCTGCTCAATCAGATGACCTAATAAAATCAACACACAGATGCATTTTATGGTTTGGGGGTGTTTTCTCAGGGAATGGATTAGATTCAGCTAATGAAGGCCAGATAGTCAGCTTCATGCCCAGGCTGGCCCTGGGTGGCGTGCCTGGCCAAGAAAAGCTCAATAACTAAATGGCAAAGAGGAACAGATGAGCCCCATAATTGGCAAAGGGTAATGTTCTGGGGGTAGCTACAGGGCTGGCTGAGTTTGGAGATACTAATTTAAGTGTGATCTTTTGTAGATGCTCTGGAGTGCTAGGATTCAACAGGCTGCTTTGAGGTTGCAGCGAAGCAAAATGTTAGCATTTAGTTACATAGAGTTCAAATACTCACTCTGTTGCCAAATTAATTTCTAGGATATCCATGACAAACAATTCCATGTGTGTTTGACTATGTGTTATTAGTATTCAATTTTCAATTATACAGCTTCTTATGAGCTATTGCTATGTTTAGACCTGATCTAGGAAGAAGGTAGGGTACAATTCAGAATGTTTCCACCTTCGGGTTACTATTGCTGTGATTAAACACCACAATCAAAAGCAGGTTTGGGAGGAATGGTTTATTCTGATTATACTTCCATATCCCTGTTCATTCATTATCAAAGGCAGTCAGGGCAAAAACCTGGAGTCAGAACCTGACATAGAGGAACAGTGATAACTGGCTTGCTCAGCCTATATTTTTATAGCACCCAGGAATACCAGCCTAGTGTTGGCACCACCCACAATGGGCTGGTCCATCTGCCATCTACCATTAATTAAGAAAGTGCCCTGTAGCCTTGCCTACTGTCATTTCTAATGGAGGCATTTTATCAATAGAAATGTTCTACTCTCAGATGACTCCAGCTTGTGTCAAGTTGACAAAAACTAACCTGTACAATTTCCCAGCCTATAACTATATAAGCTCTGCATAAAATAGAGAATGGCATAGATTCTGTATGTCTCCTTTGTCATTAGACAAGAGAGTCACAGAGATCTAGAGATTTTGAGTAAAAGATATATTTAAATGATATGCACATCAATGGGTAAAGCTAGATTGGTCCTTGTCTGTGCATTTTCATACAACACTTCCAGTAGTTGATGCTGTGCTAGATGATATAGGTTATTTTCTATTCTTCTAAAAGTTGCAGTCTATTCTGAGAAGTGATATAGAAGTCATCATGCACTATGACATGTCCAGCATGAGAATTTCACATTGATCTCAGATTTAGCATATTTGAAAGTGGGAAAATTTAAATATAAAATGAGGGAAGTAGAGAAGAAATTGATTAGAAAGTAATAGTTTGTGGTTCTGTAGCATGCTGGCATGTAAGGAGTGTGACATCTATCTTGTATGTAATAAGGAGGATGTTATGAGTTTGAGACAATAGAGTTAAGTAATGGTGATAATAATAGGAAAAAGAAAAACACAAAAGGAAAAAAAAGAAGATGGAGGAAACAAAGGATCAAGAGGAAGTGGAGAAGGAAAGAAATGAGTCATTGAGACAATTTCGGTAGAACTTTTCCTATAGCAACTCAATTATTGTAAAAAGAAATAAATATCTGAAGAGACTGCAAGATTTTTTAGTGTGACCAAGCTGGGCATGGAGATGTAGGCCAGGAATTCTGGCATCTGGGAGGTAGAAGGAAGAAGGAAAGGTAATTGTCAGTGCATCCTCTGCTAAGCATGGACTTTACTAGGAATCATGATACAAGCTCCCTAGCATCAGTAGAGGTTGGGCAAACTTCTCAACCTTCCCATGAAATTTTCTTCATCACACAACTGAAACAGCAAAAGAATGGTGATCATTAAAATAGCAGTGATTATAACAATAAACACATGAAGATTACTATGTTAGCAACATTCAAAGTTGGGAGAGAATAAAATAAGTATATATGAAAAATAAACCCAACAATATAGTTTGTGTCTCAGAATTTAGGGGAACATTATCTCTTTTCAGTTTCTCCCTATTGTGATAATAAGATCTGTAAGCATATGAGGTGTCTTTCTTGCACTATGCTAACTCTCAGCCCTTATAATAGAGTTACTTAAAATATAAACTAAGGCCACACTCAATGCTTATTTGGGTCTCTACAATTTTTAAGGAACTATAGTCATTTCTGGGTGTCAAGTGGAAAATCAGAAGACTCTTAAACTTTAATAAGTTCATCCTAGAGTGCTGCCCATCTGATTCCACTATGACGACCCAGAGGGTGTATCTGTATTCTTCTCTTGTGTTATGTGATCATACTCTTCTATTCTTTGCAGTAGTTGACAAGCTGAAAACAGTTGTCCACAAGGGATCTAGGGAACTTTCTCCCCTATTTAGACTTGTCCTGCATCATACTTTACCTCATGTCAGGCAGTATTAGGGTGGCTATGGGTATTGTTGTCATCCAGCTAAGGGAAACCATTCAATTTATATTTAAATGAAATGCTGTTCTGTGATTTACTACCATATCTAAATATAATTGTCTTACTTCAGGCTTTCTGTTGCAGAAACAATTTCCCAGAATGCTCCTAACTCAAATTGAACTGCACAGGACAAAGTTGCAGGGACAGATATTATTTCCTAATAGAAATATATCTTCCAAAGAGCAGCACTCATATTGTCACTAAGGAAGAAATGAAATTTAAGTATTCAGAGACAGAAGCTAGTTTGTGGACTATCAAACTATCCAAAGCAATATAACAAATAATAGGAAGTGAGTACTGTTGTGTTGATGCATGCTTCTAACCCTAGCATTCAGGATGTAGAGGCAGACAGATCTCTGTGAGGTGGAGGCTAGCCTAGTCTACATAGCAAGTTCCAGGATAGTCAGGACTCATAGACAGATCCTGTCTCCAAGCAACAAGAATAACAACAACAACAACATAAATAGATAGATGATAGACAGACAGATAGATAATAATTGAATAAAATTCAGTTGTCTCCAATACTCAGATCGATTTTTTCCTGTTTAGACTGTATCAGCTATTCAGCATATAAAATAAATGCATAAAATATACTTTGATATAAATCATGGAAAATCATTTTTAGACCTTCAGATTGTAGAGCAGACATGATGCAAAATGATAAGGAATAATATATTTGTGTTTGAAGTTTTATGTTGCCCACCCTAGACATCAATTAAAAACCGATCAAGAATAGAAGAGGATCAGTAATGTCTATTCTTTCTATATTAAAATATGAAACATTGTTATGATAAGATACATCGTGTTTACCATAATTAATCATCAATCAAAGGAAAATCCAAATGATAAAAGATACACAGGGAAATAAATCTAAGATGCTTAAAAATACTATTCTGATAAATGGTAGATCTATTCTTAAAGGAAATAGAGGCAGTGGTGGTGCACACAAAATCAGGGAACTCAGCATTCAAAGCAGAGAATGTGCAGCAATGTGTAAGGGGGAGGGAAATTGAGGAAAGTATTAGGCTTCAACTTATGTTGTTCCCCTGCAAACAAATGCATGTACCCATACACCCATACACATGGAAACACATACATCTATACATATAACGCTCCCTCATACACACATGCACAAAATTCAAACTGTAAGTAGGGGTGTGCCTCAGTGGTAGAGTGAAAATATTTCAACACTTAATGTTCCTATGCATCTATTAAAAGATAAAAGTACTAGAAAGGTACCACAATGGTTAAGAGAAATTCTTGTTCTTCTAGAGGACCCAGGTTCAGTTTCAGAGCACCCACAGTTGAAGGATCACAGCTACTTAGAACTTCAGCGTCATTGGATCCAATGCCAGTTTCTGGCCTCTTAGAGCACTGCACACATGTAACAACACACACACACACACACACACACACACACACACACACACACACAAAATTTCTTAAGCATCAATGATCAATTGCCTATGTTCTATACACTTATAATACATTCTATAATTTCTAGATATTTATCTAAGAAAAAGAAATATATAACTGCACACATATGAATGTTTATAATATTATATATTGTGCTCCAAAATATAGCGACATGAAATATAAACTGTTTGTTTTGTGGATGAATTTAAGGTCTGTGTGCCCAATGGTTTCTCAGCAAAGAAGCTCAATCTTGATTCATGTGGCAGCATGGATGAATCTCTACACACAATGTGCTAAGCAAAAGACATTTCTAAATACTTCCATACAATTCTATTTATGTGGCAATAACTAAGTCATGTTTCAGAATAGAAAAATGACATTTTGCCCAAGGCTCTGGGCTGTTGAAGGAACTGCTTACAAGAGAAGTGAGAAAGGTTTACAAGTTGACAGGAATGCTGTCAATGTTGATTGTAATAATGGGTATATTATGAATGTATTTGCTAAATCTGAATGAACTATACACACTTAAAATTTGTACATTTTATTACAGAGAAATATACTTCAAATGGTTATTTAAAAATATCTGTTCACTAGCCAGGTGTGGTGGCTCATGCCTTTAATCCCAGTGCTAGGAAGCAGAGGCAGGTGAATCTCTGAATTTGAGGTCAGCCTAGTCTACAAAGTGAGTTCTAACAAAGCGAAGGCTGTTACAGACAGAAACTCTGTTTTGGAAAACAACACACACATACACACATACAATCTGTTCACTAACATTTTTTTTCTTAAGTTCAGAATTTCTACACATTTTTATAAAGTGATGTAAGGATCCTCTTCTTGCATCTGCAGTATGTATCTCATTCATAGACTGGGAACAATAACACTGTCCTTTCCATTGTGGAGTAGGAACAATGGAAGTTTCATCTAGAAATGTATTCTCTGTACACTAGCCCATTAACGTCTCCATAGCACCTTTCTCATCTTGAGCATCTTGAGTTGTTTTCTGGCTTTCTGTTGTACTTGCACCTGTAATGGCATCTTCTCCCTCCCCCTGCATTTCCACATCCTGGTGTCTGCCTTATTGAGACCCCAGGGCTTGCCCTTATTTTCAGGCTACATTGTGAAGGCCTGTTTGTAGGAACTATTGTTAATTTTAGCTTCCAGCAGTTTACTGACAAGACTATTTAAACAGTATTGACTCCTCAGTCTCCACTAGTCATGACAGGTACCACCCCAAGGTGTCTTGTGCAAGTCATACAAAAGGTCAGATATAAATGCATTCCTTTCCCTGCATCGTATCCCACTCCTCCCAGCACCAGGCCCAATTATTCCTATTTTGAATGTCAGTGTCTTCATCACAATTGAACAGCATAATGCACAATATACTTAGGTGACAATTTTTAGCTGGCAGCAGATCTGATTAATGAGGCAAGTCTGAAATTAACTTTTCCTCATGCCAAGCCAATTTCCCAAGTCATGTTAAACTCCCTTTGTTATGTTGCCCATTAACATCTTCACCACCAGTAACTGTTGAAATGCCATGCATTTTCACTGAACAGGCATCCATCCATGTCCTGTTACCCCTATAAATACAATGTAACATGATTTAATATTAACACAGATAAATGTGTTCATTTGGGGAGCTCTTTATTCAATACAATATTTCCTGATTACACATTGACTATATGTATATACAAATAGATGTACTATGTTCAAAATAGTAATAGGTGCAACCTGAAGACAAACATGGAACACAGAAAGGCAGAAATCTTTGACATGTAATTACTAGGAATAGCAGCAATTCCATATGCTTTTCAAAATATATATCCAGTCATGTAACCAAAGAGAGAACGCCTTTCCCATTCAAAATTAATTGTCCAAAGGAATGCTGTTCCCCATGCTGAAACTGTTTCAGAGCTCAATTTAAAAACAAAAAAGGCAAGTGCCCTGATTCTTTCCATATATATTTAAGAAAATTTGACACAGACCCACAGAACTTAAAAACAAACATTGCATATTATCAAATAATTATAAGCAAATAAGTTAGAAATATGCTAATGGAAGATGTGTTTACAGTAAGTGGTAGGTGACTAAAAATTACCAGAATGTTTTTCAAAAATGTTAAGCCATAATTACTAATTTTTTTTTTATGTCACATGAAAGGAGACTTACTTCTCAGGTGTCATCCTAACTGAAGACAATTAAAATGAGGTCAGTTTTACAACCTGGGAGAAATGATTATAATTATTACATATCAAGTGAGAAAATTCTAGGTTATTTAAATTTCCATAACCTCAGGAGAAAACAGTATCTATTTTATAATGTTGAAAGAAGAAAGTGGGCATGGTGGCATATGCTGATAATCTCAACACCTGGGAGGTAAATGAGGAAGATCACAAGTTCAAGTCCAGTCTGGGTTGAGTAGCGAAGACATTGCTGAAATTAATTAATTAGTAAGTTAATAAGTTAATTAGAATTGCTCTTATGAATAAATTGCTATGAAAGTACTTGATCTAATGCACAATATCTAGTTTTAATAGATACTAGCTAATGATTATTAGTATCATCATTATTATCTTTTGTATATGTGTACAGTCAGTGTGTGTGTGTGTGTGTGTGTGTGTGTGTGTGTGTGTGTAACATATAGGTGTGTGAGACTGTGTTCCCTGACTAAGCCACTAGAATTTAGTTAAGATAATTTTATTAAGGATATTCATGCCCAACTGTAAAAATCTACATTTTTTACTAAAGCAAAATTAGTAAAATTGTTTAGCAAAACAATGCAACTATGGCTGTACTTCTGAAAAGCATAAAATGTCTTCCTTGATTTTGTCACATTTTCTGCCCCAGGCACTGCTATATTTTCAGCAAAAACCACAGTTTGTTTGTGAAGAGTGGAAGAAATGTGATGGGGCATATCACAGGGTAGAGTAGAGTCACGCAGGGTGTGATGACACACTCCTACAATCCAGAGCTCAGGAGGTTGATGCAGGATGCATGACTAGAGTTGCAAGCCAGTGTGGGCTATATAGTGAGTTTCAGGACAGAGTACACTATAAATATTTAAAAAGAAAAAAAACAAAAACAAAACGAAACAAAAAAAAACAACCAACCAAACAAGCAAACAAAAACTTATCTAAAACACACACACACACACACACACACACACACACACACACACACACAAAACCTGTCATCATAGAGCCTTCATCCTGTGACTGATGGAAGCAGATACAGAGAGCCACCACTGTGCACCAGGCCAAGCTCCAGAAGTTCAATCAGTGAGAGAGAGAGGAGGGATTCTACAAGCAAGGGACATCCAGATCATGATGGGAAAACGTACAGAGACAGCCAGCCAAACTAGTGGAAACCCATGAACTGTAGACCAGTAGCTGTGGAGCCCCCACGGGACTGGACTAGATCCCCTGGATACTTAAGACAGTTGTTTAGCTTAAATGGTTTTGGGGGACCTCAGACAGGGGGATCCGGATCTGCATGAGCAGGCTTTGTGGAGCCCATGCCCAAGGTGTGAGACTGTGCACAACCTTGGTGCAGGGGGGAGGAGCTTGGACGTACCTCTACTGAATGTACCAGGCTCTGCTGACTCCCCATGGGAGACCTTGACTTGGTGGCAGTGGGAATAGGGGGTGGGTTAGGGGGGGAGGCTGGGGGCGCAGGAAGAGGGAGGAGGGGGATCTGTGGTTGGTATGTAAAATGAATAGAAAATTTTTAATAATAAAAATTTTTAAAAAAGAATAAAAAATTAAGAAACTTATCTTAAAAAAAGAAAGGAAAATATACAAACAAACAACAACAAAAAACCCAGTAATTAATGAAATAAATAAAAACAGGAAGGGTGGTTTAGCAGATAAAAATGTCTGCTCTACAAGCCTGTAGATCTGAATTCAAGTCTCCAAAACCCAATAAAGATGGAAAGAGAAGCAATTCCACAAAGCTGTTTATTCACTTGTGTGCCTGTGAGCTAAAACACACATAGAGATACTACTACTAATACTACTGATAATAATAATACTAAATAATTTTAAAGTCCAATCAACAAGAAAGAGGAGGGATTGTATGAGCAAGAACTGTCACGACCATGATTGGAAAAAGCAAAGGGATGAATAGACAAACTAATGGAAACACATGAACTATGAACCAATAGCTGAGGAGCCCCCAACTGGATCAGGCCCTCTGGATAAGTGAGAAAGTCGATTAGCTTGAACTGTTTGGGAGGCCCCCAGGCAGTGGGTCCAGGACCTGTCCTTAGTGCATGAGCTAGCTGTTTGGAACCTGGGGGCCTATGCAAGGACACTTTGCTCAGCCTGGGTGAAGGGAGGAGGGGACTGGACCTGCCTGGACTGAATCTACCAAGCTGAGCTGAATGCCCAGGGGAGTCCTTGCCCTGAAGGAGATGGGAATGGGGGGTGGGCTGGGGGGAGGTTGGGGGGTGCGGGAGGAGGGAGGACAGGGGAATCCGTGGCTGATATGTAAAAATTAAATTAAATTATAAATTAAAAAAAAAAACAAAGAATAATGTCTGTTGAAATTGGGTTTGACCCCTGGTCACTACAATCATCAAGCCAATACACTTAATCTTAGAAAGTAAAATTTACCATTCTTCAATGACTTGAGATATTTTATTAAGAAATTTTAATTAAAATGGTACTTAGGGATATTTAGTAGTTGGTAGCTAGTGTGTTTTTGTTACCATAATTGTGGACAATTCATCAGATTATATACAGGAAGACATTGTTAATTTTTTTTATTTCTTGTTAAGATATGCAGTTATAAGTTGCTGAATTGTGAGATGCAATTAGAAATACTCAGGTGAAAGTAAAGTCCTGCAATAGTTACTGAGTACTTTGACAGCAGCTTAACCATCTTTAAGGATGGAAGCAGAGAAGAAAGAAAAGTGTGAGGGAGTGGAGGGAAGAAAGAAGATGAGCAACAGAGAGACTTGGAGAGGAAGCTGGGAAGAGAAAAGAAAATGTATACAGCAATAGCAATTGCAGAAAAAATATACATATATATTTATATATTGTATATATATATAATGTATTTCTATGTTATATATTATAAGTAAGGGACAAATACCTTTAAAGAGTATAACTCTAAGCTTAACTAGATCTTACATCTCCAGCTGTGTTACTTTTTGAAGCATAAATCTAATTCATCTTATCAATAAAAACCAGGAGTCAGGATCTTGGCCTAAGTGCTTGGCTGTGGGTCTCTGCATCTGCTTCCATCAGTCACCAAATGTAGGTTCTATGATGACAGTTAGGGTAGACACCAATTCAGTGCAGGGGAAGGCTAGTTCAAGCACCCTATCCACCATTGCTATGAGTCTTAACTGGAGACAATCTTGTGAGTTCCTGGGGTTTTCCCTAGCTACAGATTTCTCCCTACCCACTTAACAGTACTTTCTGTCAAGATATCTCTTCCCTTGCTCTCCTTTCCTATCTCTTCCCCAACTTGGCCACCTGGAACCCTCATGTTCTCACCTCTGATCCGTGTGTGTCCCTCTTAGTGTCCTCCTCTTTACCTAGCATCTCTGGGATTGTGTAATGTAGCCTGGTTATCCTTTGCTTTGTGTCTAATATTTACTTATGAGTGAGTACATTGGGCAAGACCGTGGAGTTCAACTGAAGAGAGGGAGGAAGAATTGAAGGAGCAAGGGGTGTCAGGTTCATAATGAGGAAAACCACAGCGATAGCTGACTCTAGATAGTGGTAGCTCATGGACTCTGGACTGACAGCTGGGAACCCTGCATGGTACTGCACTAGGCCCTGTGAATGTGGGTGAAAGTTACATGGCTTGGTGTGTTTGTGGATCCCCTGACAATGGGACCAGAACTTATACCGGGTTCATGAACTGGATTTCTAGAGTCCATTCCCTGTGGTGTGATGCCTTACTCAGCCTTGATGTAGTGGGGAGGGGCTAGGTTCTGCCCCAACTTGGTATGCCAGCCTGTGTTGACTATACAAGGGAGGCCTTATCCTCTATAAGGAGGGAATAGGGGTAGGATGGGGTTAGGTGGCGGGGGGGAGAAAAGAAGGGAGGGGGAACAGGGGTTGTTATGTAAAAGGAAAGAAAAAAATTTAAATAAGAAAAAAAACTATGTATGCAATGAACATTTACAGATCTTTCCTGCTGTTGTCAATGTGTCCTAAAAAGATAATACAACAACTATTTATGTCAAAAACTAACAAACAAAAAAACCAAAAACCAGTTGTCAGATATGAGGGCTAACCTGAAAGATCAGAGAAGCAGGGGAGCAGCCATCATGACTTCCTACCTCTTCTGTTCCTCTGACCAAAAGGGCCTAGATCCTCTTTCTGCCTCATTATAACTTCCTGTCTCTAATCTCAACAGAACTCCAGATCTCTATGGTTAATTAGTGACCAGCTCTATCCTCTGCCTCCAAGCAAGCTTTATTTGTCAGAATACAAACAAAGTATCACACAACAACTTTTATCAATTTACTTTTTTTTAAGTTCATACTTTACATTCTTGATAAAAAAAAGGTATTGTCAAAACATACATACATACATACAATCTCACAGGCTGATATTTAGCCAATTATGTTTTGCAGTAGTAAACAGGACAGATGTCCCTTGTGTTCTTAAACATTGTGGGTATTCTGGAATGCTGGACCAGTTGAAAGCCAACTCTAATGCCTGATAAGTGACTGTGCAGACTGGTAATGACTCTCATGTAACTGCTCAGCTTTTATGTCTCTACATCCTCAAAACTATGCAAAACATATCCCTTCTATACATGAGAAATATCAACCCAAAGTCTAATCAAGAGATAGAATGACAAGCCAGGATTCAAACCTTGGTAACTGGGACTGAATGTTTATTGTATGTGAAAATTTATATGATTATATACTAAATAAAAAAGCAAAATGGCATACTTTGTGATGAGTTCAGAGGATTTCCTAAATTAATGATACTGTAATCTTCTACTTCACAATTCATCTGTGAAATGGGGTCAGTTATTCCATTTGTTTCTCCGCTGGAAAACAAAACATATGGACATGAAAATCTCTAAAGTACCCTAAAATCTTGGAAGAAGAGTTGACAAAATTGTTCTGGAATTGAAACATTTGTTGCACACTCATGAAGACTGGAGTACAGTTCCCATCCCAATACAAGAAGCCAGAGTTCTGCACAAGCCTGTAACCACAGATAGGAGAGGGGCACTGACAAGTGGATTATGATGGTTGGGTGGGAACCTTGTTGAATGCTAGCATGACAGAAATCATGAGCCTCAGGCTCAGGGAGAGACCCAGATACAAGGAAAGAGAGTGTTACAGAACATCAGCACTTTTCTTCATGTTTCTACAGCCACAAAAGCTTGGGAATACACACATATGCAATACACAAGTGCATGTGAACACACACACACACACACACATACACACTAAAAGCAGACACACACACATATATATATACACACACACATATATATATATATATATACATATATGTCTTTTTTTTAAAGTAGAGACGTTTCCCCAAAGAAAAGAGTTTATGAGCAGAAAATAAATGATTACAATTTTTGTAATTCTATTGACCTCCACCAACATTTTCCATTCTTTCTTCCCTGGAGGTCCATGATTTGATTCTGAGAATTACAGATATATCTATGAAAACATGTTTGTTTGTTTGTTTGTTTGTTTGTATTTTCCTCTTTTTCTAATATATATAATAACACAGGTCATCTTAAAGGCTCTAAGATTTTTAAAATTAAAGGCAGAAGGTTGTGCATAATATACCATTATAGTGTTTTATATCCTTTGATTTATTTCCTGTGGTTTAAAAATGGTGTAAAACAATTATAACACATTTCTGTAAGAAATTATTTGTTTTATGATGTTTATAAGTTTGGAAATGTTTGTGGAGATATAAATGGTAAATATTAATGAAAAGTAATGTCTTAAAAGAGCATAGAGGAAAAGGAAAGCAGTGGGGTTCCATTGAGAAGAGAGAGCACCAGTGAGAGAATGGAGAGCAGTGGTAGGTGAGATTGACTAAAACCCATTCTATAAATGAAACTGACAATACAAAACAGAAAAAAATGTTCTCACTCAATATCCTCTATTGTAAATTGCATTTTAGAATGTTTTAAATGAAGTAGAATTCTGTCATATCTCCCCCTCTCCTTCCTTCTTCCAGCCCCTCCCAGCTACTTTCCCTCAAACCCCTTTTATATCCCTCCACTCTTAAGTTGATATATTTGATTAATGTGTGTGTGTGTATATATATATATATATATATATATATATATATATATAGTATATATGTATATATATATGGTGGATAGATTGACAGAGAGATGGACAGATAGATAGATGATAGATAGAGAACATGCTGAGTCCATTTTTGTTGGTCACATGTATATGGTTTTAATGCTAACCACTTTGCCCTGGACAATGAATAAGACAGACATGTTAATATGGAAAGTTAAATTTTGAAGGTTCCTACCCCTAGAGAAAGAACTAAAGGCAACTAATGACAGTTAAAAAGAAGGAAAATTATCCTGTCCTAGGAAATGAGCCGACCTATTGGCTGTTCAGTAGAAAGCAGTCAGCCTTGAAACCATACAAACACCAGCAGCCACGGCAACTACCAACATGACAAGATATGCATAGAAGTGCAATAGTGACACTCTCTGATGGGTGGCAACCAATAGCTGTCTAATTGAACAGAAAACCCACTACACAGAAGGAAATACTGCCTGGCACTGGAAACCTAGCCAGCTTTCTGGGGCTACTGAGGTCATGGACTTTAAGTGAAGATTCTACTACTACCATTTGGCTGAGCCACCATCATTTCTAATTGCATTCAAAAACTTATACTTAGACCCAAAAGAGAAACGTAGCTACCCCTCTTCATCAAAGAAGCTTCTCATTACAGAAAATAGAGCCCATCACAGAAAGCCATAACTGGACACAGGACACTAGCCCCAATGGATACATGTATATTGCAGCTCCTGCATCTGTCTGTGGCTTAGGGAACAGCACAGAAGAAGGGGCAGGATTATAAATGCCAGAGCACCAGGAAGTCTGCTGTGAAACAGTATCTCAGAGAAATAGATATATAAGTATCCAATTCTCTTATGAATTTATCTATTTAGTGATTATAATAAACAGGGATCTAAGTTAGGGCTCCATACTTGCTAAGTCAAGCCACTACTGAAGGGACACTGGTAGGGTAGACATGGCTCTGGTAGGCCTTGTCCTTCTCCCTACTCCTTCTGCCTTGCTAAAAGCCATTAGATTACATTCCTAAAGCTAGCCACCAAGGTCTATTCTTTATTCGGCTAGTTCCTCCTCCAAAGGCTGAATATCAAGATTGACCAATCAACATATTGAAGTCCAGCAACCAGAAGCCCCCTTTGGCTTACCTAATTAACATGCCCATTTAAAATTAAACACCTCATCTGAACAGAGCGTTTCCCACTTTACCTTTATAAACTGCTATTTGCCTATGTGCCAAGTCTATCTCCTTTCTATCTAGAGGCAGTCCTTCGTTCTCCTTTGAACAAATATCCCTGTCCCCTTTTCCTTGTTCCCTTACCTTTCTCCGCTGTCCTCTATCTTCTGTCTTTGTCTCTCTGGGGCAAATAAATCTCCTTTGGCTGAAAACTTGGTTTTGTGGGTCCTGAGCCAATACCGATCCTTTCAACTGCTTCACCACTGAGCTATCCCTGCAGCCATCATTACATTTTGTTAATGTTAATTCAGGGTTGCACTAACTTGCTCAGGATGGCAGGAACTCATTCTATGGATCAAGTAGGACTAAAAGCTTGTCATCTTCTTGCCTCA
This sequence comes from Peromyscus leucopus, assembly GCF_004664715.2. Taxonomy (NCBI): domain Eukaryota; kingdom Metazoa; phylum Chordata; class Mammalia; order Rodentia; family Cricetidae; genus Peromyscus; species Peromyscus leucopus. The sequence goes on along the minus strand of NC_051067.1, from coordinate 103,111,194 downwards.
GCTTCATGTTAGAGGAACTACAAGGCTGTTCCATAAAGCCATTCAGGAATCTAATGAACGAAAACCCCAAACTCAAATCTCAATTCGGCTACTTCATGCAGTAGTCACAGTAGTTTAGGAAATTGCATCCTCTTTGAACT